>NC_141691.1:204980845-205340845 GCF_964263255.1 Lissotriton vulgaris
TCTGTACACTGTTCAGTTGAATCGCTATTCCCACCATTGTGCATGAACTAAAAAAAAAAATACCATGATGGCTAGTGTGCGCACACATGGTGGCCATTATAGAGTTCAATTTAGCTTTAAAACAAGCAAATCTAATGTGAGTTGATGTGCATACTCGGGGAAGTATTATTGGCACAGGCCCATCAGGACAGCAGAGACTTTAGTGCGTGCTGGAAAAACTATTTTAGTAGTCTAATGCAAGTCATAGAATATTCGGGGGAGGTGCGGTTTTCACCAAAATAGTCCTGGTGCCTTTTTTACTATTCTAACTCTAGTCCTCAAATAATTTGGTGAAAGCTATAAAATCCCCAGCTATTTAGAACAATGGTTGAAATGTTGTAATTTACTAAGTGCTGCCATGAGGGTCCAGTGGAAGGCAAGAAACTCAGAATACCACTCACTAACTTCCTTTCCGTCATTGGCATCAAACTTTCAAATACTTGTTGGCTCAGCCCAGATGAGTATTACTTTCTCACCTCGTGCTTTTGGCAGTAGGTCCCATCTTTTTCGGCTTGCAGAGTGCTTGGATTGAACTATACACGAGACTTTTTATAATAATATATAGCCTCTGTCAGCTCTTTGGTGCTTGTTCCCGCTGCTCCATTTTCCACACTTTAAAAAAAAAAAAAAAATCTTTTTGTTAAACAAGTGCTTACCAACACAGATATGTTTGCATATTGAAACTGTTTGACATAATCATGAGATCCCATCTCTTTATGGTCACCCAGTACAATAATCTCTGGTACAAAAGCAGTGTAGTGTAGTGTCCACACCAGGAACACAGTAAACTGCTGTGAGGAGTCCGAGCGCACACAATACCGATCCCTATCTCGTGTACGACCCCATCTCAAACCTGAAGGGACTCATGGCATAGCCAATCTTGGGATCACCAACATTACGGTGGTTTTTGCCGATACAGTCCACGACTCTAGGACTTCTTTTGGCCAGCCGGATTGGAATTATCACCAGCAGGAGCGACTACCAAGATTCTTTCTCCACCATACAGCCCTGAGGAAGTTGCAGTATTATTTTCCACATGTGACGAAACACCTGTTAACTGGTTTCTGTTTTGCCCTCATGAAAATGGAGTAAAAGACAAAGCAACTTTCTACCAACAAGAACATTGATCATTGTTTCTAATTCACTAGGATTGTGTGAACACATACACAAATTCCTTTATGTGCGCCTAGGTTTATGTTGTACTTTGTAATTGTGTAGGGGTTTCCTACTCAAAATTGAGGGGTTTAGGGCTTATCCCCTTACCTGGTTGCACCATATACTTCTGTGCTCACTGACACGTACGTATACTAGCAGAGCACTACATTTCCTGAGTTACTAAAAACCCTACATCCTAGAACTACTCAAAAGCAGTGTAGTTATTTCCAGCATCAGTGTCATTACCTAGCACGGTTAGTCCCTCTGGTTCGCAACCCTCAATAGCCCCGGTATTCCACCCAATGGCCCCAGGCCTTATCCCAATTCTGTTGACAGCCTTGTCTCTGGTACCCCACTTTTTCAGCTGCGCAGCACCGGTCAAGATCCACCTTCCATTCCTTTTTCCCCACTTTTATCTGCTCATACTAGGTCTCTCTCGCCCTTTCACTTCCCCATATGTGTTGTTCCTTCTCCCACCTGCTGCCCCTTCTGCATTCTCTGGGATCCTTTTTTGATCTTCTCATTCCCAGGCCTGCACCACCCTCCTGCTTTTTATTGTCTTGCTGTTTTTTCTGCCCACATGCCATCTCAGTACGCCCTTTCACTCCTCCACTTTATCCCATTGTTCTCCTCATTCCCCCTCACCTGTGCTTCCCTTGTGGTGGCTTCTTCTTGTTGGTGTGACATTTTAAAAAAATATTTACTTGCCTAGAAAAGAAAACCTAACAATATTTAAAGGTTCCATTGCCTTTAGTTCAGTCCACTTTTTGTTTCTGTGACAAATGACGGTCTGATGGCAAGGGAGCCTTCATATTAGTTTTTAGGTCTAGCCAAGCGCAGCACGCATGCGCTACTCTATGGGAGGCTTCTTGTGAGCACTCTTAACTTTCCTCGAAACGTCTCCGTGTGCGTCTGACTCCTCCCACACATAGGATTGGCCTTTGCGTATGTCTTTCAATAATGAAAGCACGCAAATGGCCAAAGGTGGGTGCCTGTCACACCTCTTTTCCAAAGGTTCACTCTCACAGCATTTGGCTCGCAGGAGCGAGCAGCGGTGCGCAGGGTGGCAGCTGCATTCCTGTGCCCGCCACCACCACTCTTGTCAAGGGATAATCAAACAAGTTGAGTGGTGGGGGCGGGCACAGGAATGCAGCTGCCGTCCTGCGCGCAGCTGCTCGCTCCTGAGAGCAAAATGCTGTGGAGTCAATGTTACAAAACCACTTTTGATTTAGTATCCCACGTTTCTTCACTCTACCACGTCTGTTTTCTGTCTTATACAACTCCCCACCCCCCCCCCCCAACCATCTCCCCCCTCAACTTTGTTCATTTCTCCGTCACTCAGGGTCTCTCTCTTAGCCTCGTCTCTCTAACCTCGCCCACGGTTCTTTTCTCCCATCTGTTTCCCCCTCTTGCACGCACGTCTCATCTCTCGCCCATCCCCCATATTGGACTGTGTTTTATGAGGGGAATTTACTGAGGTTTCTTTGCAAGCCTAAGTTTCTGAGCCAGGGGTTCGGACGGTCTGTACTTTGTCTCTTTGTAGGAAGGTGACTGTGTCTGGTGGTCTCTCTATGCATATGTCTCTTTTCTAAGGTAGTGTGTTTTGGGGTCTTTAAACCGGGTATCTGAATTGAGAGGTGCTGTGTTGGAGGTCTCTGTGCAGGAGAGGGCCTCAGTTCTAACTGACAGAATGTCAGTCTGTGTGCGCTGAGGTCTTCCTTGTCAGTCTCGTTTGGAGCCGCTACTCCTCTAGCCCCCTACACTGGCCAGCTGTCTCTTACAATCCGTTGACTGTCCCTCGCTGGCCACCGTAATCTCCGCTGCTGTATTTGTCATCAGCGAGATGTAGTCAGACCCCCGTTGCCCGGGCAATGAGACTGAACAGCACTAGAGCGCATCCAGTAGCAGTGTAACAAGATTAATTTAAGGCTAGATCGCCCCCGCACCAAAGAGAAACAAGGTCGTGGTTGAAGGCAGAGCGCTACTAAGTGTCAGAGAAGCAACTCCCCTGCACCTCCTTTTTTAACTATGGTTGGTTAACTGCATCAGCTAGCATGTTTTACTCGGGTCAAACAGTTTCATCTGACCGCTTTTAAATTCCACCAGCTGCCACTGGTTGACAATGCTGTTTTACAAAAAGTTCGAGCTAAGGGGAAGTGAGGCGTGTGCCCCAGAGCGCAAAAGCAATTCAGGCTACTCTCCCTCTCTCCCTAGAAAAGGTTCCGTCCACTTTTCTGAAGTTCGATACAGGAGGTGGGTTAACTTAAAAATGAGAGCAGGCAGTATTGACCTTAGTATCCTGTATTCAAGATAACCGATTGTCTTGAAACTCTTCTAGAAATCTGCCTATACATCATTAAAATCTGCAACAGCTGCCTAATAATCTACTTTGAACATCTCCAGTCCACCTAATGATGAACCAAATTAAATTTTTTGACCCTATTATTGAATGTCAACTTTTTTGTTTGTTTGTTTTTTATATGTATGTACTCACACAACTGACATTACCATTGTAAAAACTGGGTTTCCATGTATTGCTCAGTTGTACATAATGCTTTCTTGGCCATATATAAGGTAACAAAAATGCTTCTTACACTTCTTTATTATAACTTTTCCGCATGCCGCAAACTTCTCTACAGCATAGTTTAAAGACCTAGGCAAAGTCAATATCTCTGGCTAAACACTTATAAGGTCCCAAAGGTGAGACCTATTGGCTATGCCAATGGTTGTTCTTATTAACGGAGGGTTATATTGAAGGCTTCTTTGCCACCCAAGCTTTATTTGACATAGGAATAAACCAGATCTTTATTCTAGACAAAGGTGCTTTAAATTTTAAACTCATTTTTTTACATTTGTCTGCCTCTAGTATACTCTCTTTGCATGCTTTAGCATGTTAAATAGCCATCTAATGTAGAGAAAACAACAATTCTTACCAATTCCTGCATCTCTAACCACCACCAACCATAAGCACTCCTGAGTTCTCCTTTATTTGATGAAGTATGCTTGGGTTTTGTGATCTATTTTGTCATTATTCAGTGGATGTTACCTTTAAATCCAGACCTTTTGGCTTTACCAGTGTTTGTCTTAATCTGCTGTTTAAGGGATACATTCACAGGAAAACCAAGCGACTTAAGGGTGAGTGAGGCCAAGGAAGAAGCAATCATCTAAGTTCATATTGTTGAGTAACTCGGGATTTGCTGGGTGTTTGAGTGTTCCTCTCTTTATGGCAGCAGCCTCAGTTTTTGTTGGTTTTAATTTCAGATGCGCTGCAGACATACAGGTTCAAAATACACCCAGGTCTCCTCTTAATATTGGGATATAGTCGGACCGATGTCCCATTACTGTATAATTGGGCGCCGTCAACCTATTGCTGCAGAGCAATGTCTTCGTAGATGCCCCATTGGCTCCATGTGTAAGTTGAGCATCTTTGGATTGAGAATAGTTCTCTGTGGAATGCGACAAGACTTCTTGAGCGCTTTAATTACGACTTCCAGTTTTAATTTTTTTTAATTTTGACGGGTAACTACGGGTACTCTTAAATGTAGATAAAAAAGAAAAAGTAAAGTCTGTTTATTTTTTTTAATTTTTCTTTTTCCCCTCTTACTTTCAATGGGTCTGTCATGACTACCAGGCTCATAACTGTTAACACATTGCAGAGTTAATAAAAAAGAGAGAAGGTTTCCTTGTGAAGTCTTAATCGCTGCAGATGTGTACATTTGTACAACACTGCTCCTATTTTGAGTTTATTGGTGCATAGTATCGCATTAAAACCCATCAAAAATTCACTTAAGAGTGTACATTTCTGGGTAGGGGGCAATGGGTATAAGCGTCACCTACTCTTACTGGGGCTAACACTGGCGAAGAGGGACATTGCACAATCATGGAAGGCGCCCATAGCCCCATCGCTTACGGCCTGGAAGAATGGACTAGACTTCTGTATGGGGCTAGAACAACCTATATTTATTGCCAGGGGCTGCCCTTGAAAGCACTTCAAAATTTGGAAGAGGTGGGCGGACTATCGGGGACTGGAGCTGGACCCGGCGCCTGAAGGCAGTGTCCTCCCGACCCTCTGACATGTTGAAAGCCATGATAATACAGTTGGTGCATTGGTGTGCTTGGCATGCTTTACATATGATCCGCATGTTACAGGTAGAGCAGGCAGTCAAGCCAGGTCTTCTCTGGACCAGAAACAAGCATCCTTGGACCGGTTTCGGGGTAACACCCCATATCAGCTAGGCTAGCTTGAATCCAGTGGCAAAGTGAGCATGGTATACCCAGATGTGGGTCCTTTGTTCATTTTGCCACTGGCAGATCTGTTGGAGGGCAAGGTAGGTCTGGCACTCGGAGCCCTGCGAGCTTCCGTAGACTTTTGAAAGATGTTACCATTGTTGGTGGCGGGCTGTGTTGTGCTCCTAAAGATGGTAGCCCTGCGGTGCCTCTTGTATTTTTAGGTCTCGCCTGTCAATGCGCATGCGCATTGAGCTTGCGAGATTATGGGGGCTTAAACAGACTTTAACCAACTTGCGATTCCTTGCAGTGCCCGTCAAATTGAAGGTCAATGCGCAAGCGCATTGACATTAAAAGCGCGTGCACATGAAAGCGACAAGGCTCCCTCCCAAGGCTATCCCCACCCCCAGCCGCCAGCACCTCCCCTCTCTCTCCCCGCACACAGCCAGGCTCGCATTTCTCCTCCCCAGCCACCAGCACCTCCCCTCTCTCTCCCAGCACACAGCCAGGCTCGCATTTCTCCACAGCCAGGCTGGCATTTCTCCTCCCCCTCCCCAGCTACCAGCTCCTCCCCTCTCTCTCCCTGCAGTTTCACGGCCGTGTCTCGTTTTAAACCCTTAAACCTGCACAACTCATTTTTTGCCCACTGAAACAGACTATCTTTTAAACAAGATTCGCCAGCCTTCGCCATCTGTTCCCCAGCCCCCAGCCCCCAGTACCTCCCTCTCCCTCCCCGGACACAGCCAGGCTCGCAATTCTCCTCCCCCTCCCCAGACGCCAGCACCTCCCCTCTCCAGCACCTCCCCTCTCTCTCCCTGCACACAGCCAGGCTCGCAATTCTCCTCCCCCTCTCCCTCCCCAGACGCCAGCACCTCCCCTCTCTCTCCCTGCACACAGCCAGGCTCGCATTTCTCCTCCCCCTCCCCAGCCGCCAGCACCTCCCCTCTCTCTCCCTGCAGTTTCACGGCCGTGTCTCGTCTTAAACCTGCATTTGACATCTTCGCATTGAATACTAAAAGATGTTGGAAGCATCATGTTTTTGAAAGAATTTGTATTAACTAACACACATTAATTAACCTTGTACCGAAAACAAAAAATACACTACCCTAGATGTGTGGTCGTGAACGGCAGCGTTCCAATGCTGGTGAGCACAACAAAATCAAAATAAAATGGCAGCCCTCTATCTGTTTCGTGTGCATTGATTGGGTGGGGGGCTGAGGGTGCTTTCAATGCGGCTTCCCTTTGAAGGCTCAGTTTGAAGCCCTGGTCTTAACTATGCAGCCTCGGCACTCGATACAAACGGAGTAGCAGCAGAAAGGAACGGGCTGCAACTTGCAAAACTCCACGACTCCAAGCGAGCATGCACAACTCAATTCGCCAGCCTTCGCCATCTGTTCCCCAGCCCCCAGCCGCAAGCACCTCCCCTCTCTCTCCACGCACACAGCCAGGCTTGCATTTCTCCTCCCCCCTCACCCACCCTCACTCTTCCTCACCCTCCCTCACACCCTCACACACCATCACTCACCAACACAACCTCACCCTCCACACCCTCACCCTCCCTCACTCACCCTCACCCCCTCACCCACTCACCCTCACACACCATCACTCAACATCACCCCCTCACCCTCACACACCCTCACCCACCCTCACCCACAGTCACACACTCAACCTTCAAACTCGCACACCCTCACTCACCTTCACACACTCACACCCTCACAACACTCACCCTCAAACTCTCACCCTCACTCACCCACACCTGTCACACACTCTCACACCCCATTAGCCTCACCCCCTCATGTCCACACACCTTCACCCTCACACACCCTCACCCCTTCACCCTCACAACCCTCACACCCTCACTCATACTTACTCCGTCACCCTCACACACATCACACCCACACACCCCCTGACCCTCACATCCACTCACACTTACACCGTCTAAGTCCACCCCCCCATTAGCCTCACCCCTCATGTTCACACACACTCACCCCTTCACCCTCACAACCCTCACACCCTCACTCATACTCACACCGTCACCCTCACTCACCCTCACACACCATCACACACCCTCACACCTCCTGACCCTCACATCCACTCACCCTCATACTCACACCGTCCAACTCCACCCTCACTCCTACTCACACCGTCACCCTCACACACCATCACACACCATCACACACCCTCACACCCCCTGACCCTCACATCCACTCACACTCACACCGTCCAACTCCACCCTACAACTCCACCCTCCATTATGACTGCGCATCTATGTTAATGCAAGCGAAGCGTTTGCAGTGCGAATTGATGTGTACCTTACAAAAAAAATTAAAACTTTTTACATGGATAATATAAAAAAAGTTACTGATGTGTTTGTTTTTTGATTCAGCGCTAACAGCATCAATCAACATTACATAGGTCTCTATTAGTTTCTCAAACAACACTTCACAACATTAATACATTTGAAGTGTACAATATTCACGGAGAAAAAATGAACACTTATAGGCAACAACTCCCACTCCCACCCACTCACACCCTCACCCACCCTCAGCCTCACACACCCTCACTCATCCTCACCCTCCCTCACACACCATCACTCACCAACACATCCTCACCCACAACACCCTCACCCACCCTCAATCACCCTCACCCACTCACCATCACACACCATCACCCCCTCACCCTCACACCCCCTCACACGCCCTCACACACCCTCACCCACAGTCACACACTCAACCTTCAAACTCGCACACCCTCACTCACCTTCACACCCTCACAACACTCACCCTCACTCACCCTCAAACTCTCACCTTCACTCACCCACACCTATCATCACACACTCTCACATCCCATTGCCGAGAAGACGGTGGCAGTGTCTTCATACCGCTAGCTTGCTGGACGAGTAGGAAATCTTTAGAGTGACTGACAGAGCATTGTTCAAAATTGCCGCTTTTTAAACATTGTCATTTTAAAACGACTTGTGCACGTTTTTAGCGCATAGCGATTAGCACTACATAAATTGTTTAATACTTATTTTAATCTTCACCGGAGTGCTGGTCTCGATTCTATTTCCTGCCCGCCTCGGTCTGACTCGGTAATTCATTACCGTTGTGCGGAGGGCGGACAGGTGAGGGCCAGGCACTTCCGGGAGCGGTCAGCGCTCTAGCTGTCTACTGGGGGCTATTTAGCCATCGCCTCACAGGAAGCGCGCAGCGATTGCGCGCAGCCTCATTTCAGCCGAAGACCAGCCAAAGAGCTGCCCGTCTGCGCCCGTCCGCGACAGGACGAGGCGACGGGGCAGCGGTTCTGCACTATGCTGCCAATCCGTGATGGCAAACATATCAGGTATGAGGCTTCTTCCCTTTTACATTTTAGGCAACTTACCTCCCCCTGTTACATGGATGATGAGAGGCCCTGTTTCGAAGGACCTTTCTCATGTAAAAAATGCCACTATTCTTCCATGAAATTCACTGATTTACATAAACCAAACACGGCACTTGATGATATGCATTGCATTCTTATTAATGTTCGATCGATGCCCAAACACCAAATTGAGATCTGGGACCTAATACACTCCCTGACCCCTGATGTCTGCTTCATTACTGAAACATGGTTAAAACCCCATACGAGATCTGCCATTACTCTGGGAGTACCTACGGGATATATACTTCACCACTCTGATCGCCCTGAAAAAACAGGTGGCGGCATTGCTATAATCTACAAAGACTACCTCAAATTAGACATCTTAGACAAACAATGCAGCAAAGAAATGGAAATCATGGTCTACAGAATTACTTTTCCCAACAGAAAGACCAGTAAGGGAGCACTTATATATAGACCACCACTTACATGTCCCAGCTTTTCTATATCTCTTTTAGAGATGCTTGGCCCATACATACGGGCCAATGAGGACTTCCTTCTCCTTGGAGATTTCAATATTCATACCGACCAACCTGAATCCACGGGGACCAAAAGTTTGTCTACTGATCTGACAACCATTGGCCTAACTCAAAAGAATCAGGGTCCCACACATGAAGGTGGACACTGCATCGATCTGATATACACTAACTTTGACAATATACTGTGTCACAAACCCACTCAACTAGATTGGTCAGATCACTTTTTACTACAATTTACTATTTTTAAAGTTAACACAGGTTCCCATAAGAAATCCCTACCCTCTACTATACGCAGACAGTGGCATAAACTCACACTGGAAGCATTACAAAAGGTGTGGGAAAAACCCGATATTATAGATACTGAGGAAGTAGAACATAGCCTAACTATGTTTCAACAATCTCTAACTGCAGCCATTGACAAAATTGCCCCCCTGAAAACATTTAGACAATTTCCGGTGGCCAAACAGGAAAAATGGTATACCGAGGCTCTTAGAAAAGAGAAGCAAGAATGTAGGAGGATAGAAAAGAGGTGGAGAAAATCACACTCTGAGGAGAACAAAAAGGCACATCGTGCAGCTCAAACTAACTACTATAAACATATTAAAGCGGCCCGTAAAAATAACATTGCCCAATAGCTTGTTGAAGCTGGTAATTCTCCTAAAGAACTTTACAGGATTCTTGAAACATTCGTCAAACCTATGGCCTGTGTAAGTCCAGATGACTTCTCACAAAGTCTATGTGAAGAAGTATCTCTATACTTCGAAAACAAAATAGAATCTATCTATGATAAAATTCTAGCATCCCAAACAGACAGTGACATCTTGACTGCTCTCTCCCCCATCGAAAACCCCAACTCCATGCTGACTACATTTCCTCCTATTAATAATGAAGAGCTGTCTACATTAATGACCCAAGTAAAATCTGGGTCTCCAGATGACCTCATCCCTGTCAAAACCTTAACCTCCCTCAGCACCCTGTTAGGCCCCCACATTCAAGATGTAATTAACCAGTCTCTGATGGAGGGAAAAGTACCAACTGAATGGAAAAGAGCGGTGGTGAACCCCATCCGTAAGAACGCGGCTCTCCCCTGGACGGAGCTTTCCAACCTCCGGCCCATCTCCCTCTTGCCGTACCTCAACAAGCTGGCCGAGAAGCATGTCAACGCACACCTGTCCAATTACATCGAGGCAGCGGACGGCCTAGACCACTCACAATCTGGTTTTAGGCCAAACCATAGCACCGAAACAGCCCTCTTGTCAGTGACCGATAACATCCGAATGTCACTTGACGGGGGGAGCTCAGTGATTCTGGTGCTATTGGATTTGTCCGCTGCCTTCGACACGGTGTCGCACACAATTCTTCTCGACCGCTTGAAGGGAGTGGGAGTAAAAGGGACCGCCCTTGCGTGGCTCGAAAGCTTTCTTAAAGACAGACAACAAGGTGTCAAACTAGGCCCCCATAAATCTGTCTGCAGGAAGCTTACCAAGGGTGTGCCACAGGGCTCATGCCTGAGCCCCACGTTATTTAACGTATATGTGTCCCCTTTGGCGGAGATTATAAGATCTTACGGGTTCTCCCCAATCTCTTACGCTGATGACACTCAGCTGTTGTTTCCCTTCCAAACTATCACACCTGCAGTCATGCAATCCTTCCAAAATGGCATGAGAGCTGTAGCAGGTTGGATGGCCCAGAACTTCCTCCAATGCAATGTGACTAAAACCAAAGTCATGTTGTTTGGAGGGGCCACCCTGCTCTGGTCTCCGGATTGGTGGCCACTCGAGCTAGGACCTGTCCCAGCGCCCAAACAGACCATCAAAAACCTAGGAGTACGCCTAGACCAAACTCTGATTCTAAAAGATCATGTCAGTCAAGTCACGGGAACGTGTTTCCGAATAATTGGTCTTTTACGGCGTATCTTCCCTTTCCTGCCTAACACCCACAGGAAAACGCTAGTACAGGCACTAGTTCTTGGGCGGGTAGACTACTGTAACGGTCTACTCATTTCTGCCAATCATGAACAACTACGCAGACTGCAGGTATTGCAGAACACCGCAGCAAGACTCATCTTGAATGCCCCCCCCCGCACCCCGTCACGCCCTCTCCTTTCCCTCCTTCACTGGCTCCCAGTACGACAACGGGTCAACTTTAAACTCTGTTGCATAATGCATAAGTGCATTTATGGGTCCCGTCCCAAATACCTAAAAGACCTCTTTTTCCCCTACTCTCCTGGACGTGCTTTGCGATCCAGCAACACTATGCTGCTGCATGTACCCAAAGTTACCAGAGCAAGACAGGGTGGCCGAGCACCCTCTCTCAAAGGCCCCCTGTTGTGGAATTCTCTTCCACCACAGCTGAGACATGTCTCCAATCTCCTTTCTTTTAGAAAAAAACTAAAAACACACCTATTCACCCAAGACTAATGTTCCTTTAATTTTTCCTCTCTGTTATTTCCTCAATAAGCGTGTCCGTCTCATACAGTGGCTACGCGCGGAGATACCTCTTCGGGGCTGATTCAGGCGCGCTACAAGAATATAAATAAATAAATAAATAAACCCTCATCTTCACACACCCTCACCCCCTCACCCACACTCGTACTCACACCGGCACCCTCACTCACCCCCACACACCATCACACACCCTCACACCCCCTGAACCTCACATCCACTCACCCTCACACTCACATCGTCCAAGTCCACCCTCCAAATCCACCCTACAACTCCACCCTCCAAAATGACTGCTCATCTATGTTAATGCAAGCAAAGCTTTTGCAGTGCGGATTGATGTGTACCTTAAAAAAAAAAAACTTTTTACATGGATAATATAAAAAAAGTTACTGATGTGTTTGTTTTTTGATTCAGTGCTAACAGCATCAATCAACATTACATAGGTCTCTTAGCTTCTGAAACAACGCTTCACAACATTAATACATTTGAAGTGTACAATATTCACGGAGAAAACACTTATAGGCATCATCACAACAACTCAGTCACACCCACTCACACCCTCACCCACCCTCACCCTCACACACCCTCACTCATCCTCACCCTCACACACCCTCACTCATCCTCACCCTCCCACACCATCACTCACCAACACACCCTCACCCACAACATCAACACCCTCACCCACCCTCAATCACCCTCAGCCACTCACCATCACTCAACATCACCCCCTCACCCCCCCTCACCCTCACACACCCTCACCCACAGTCACACACTCAACCTTCAAACTCGCACACCCTCACTCTCCTTCACACCCTCACAACACTCACCCTCACTCACCCTCAAACTCTCACCTTCACTCACACCTATCATCACACACTCTCCCATCCCATTACCCTCACCCCCTCATCTTCACACACCCTCACCCCCTCACCCTCACTCATACTCACACCGTCACCCTCACTCACCCTCCCACACCATCACACACCCTCACACCCCCTGACCCTCACATCCACTCACCCTCACACTCACATCGTCCAAGTCAACCCTCCAAATCCACCCTACAACACCACCCTACAACTCCACCCTCCAAAATGACTGCACATCTATGTTAATGCAAGCAAAGCTTTTGCAGTGCGGATTGATGTGTACCTTAAAAAAAAAATAAAATAAAACGGTTTACATGGATAATATAAAAAAAGTTACTGATGTGTTTGTTTTTTGATTCAGCGCTAACAGCATCAATCAACATTACATAGGTCTCTTAGCTTCTGAAACAACGCTTCACAACATTAATACATTTGAAGTGTACAATATTCACGGAGAAAAAATTAACACTTATAGGCATCATCACAACAACTCTCACTCACACCCTCACCCACCCTCACTCATCCTCAACCTCCCTCACACCCTCACACACCATCACTCACCAACACACCCTCAACACCCTCACCCTCAACACCCTCACCCTCAACACCCTCACCCTCAACACCCTCACCCTCAACACCCTCACCCTCAACACCCTCACCCTCAACACCCTCACCCTCAACACCCTCACCCTCAACACCCTCACCCTCAACACCCTCACCCTCAACACCCTCACCCTCAACACCCTCACCCTCAACACCCTCACCCTCAACACCCTCACCCTCAACACCCTCACCCCCCTCACCCTCAACACCCTCACCCTCAACACCCTCACCCTCAACACCCTCACCCTCAACACCCTCACCCTCAACACCCTCACCCTCAACACCCTCACCCTCAACACCCTCACCCTCAACACCCTCACCCTCAACACCCTCACCCTCAACACCCTCACCCTCAACACCCTCACCCTCAACACCCTCACCCTCAACACCCTCACCCTCAACACCCTCACCCTCACCCTCAACACCCTCACCCTCAACACCCTCACCCTCACCCTCAACACCCTCACCCTCACCCTCAACACCCTCACCCTCAACACCCTCACCCTCACCCTCAACACCCTCACCCTCACCCTCAACACCCTCACCCTCAACACCCTCACCCTCAACACCCTCACCCTCAACACCCTCACCCTCAACACCCTCACCCTCAACACCCTCACCCTCAACACCCTCACCCTCAACACCCTCACCACCCTCAACACCCTCACCACCCTCAACACCCTCACCCTCAACACCCTCACCCTCAACACCCTCACCCTCAACACCCTCACCCTCAACACCCTCACCCTCAACACCCTCACCCTCAACACCCTCACCCTCAACACCCTCACCCTCAACACCCTCACCCTCAACACCCTCACCCTCAACACCCTCACCCTCACCCTCAACACCCTCACCCTCAGCCTCAACACCCTCACCCTCAGCCTCAACACCCTCACCCTCAACACCCTCACCCTCACCCTCAACACCCTCACCCTCACCACCCTCACCCTCACCCTCAACACCCTCACCCTCACCACCCTCACCCTCACCCTCACCCTCAACACCCTCACCCTCACCCTCAACACCCTCACCCTCACCCTCAACACCCTCACCCTCAACACCCTCACCCTCAACACCCTCACCCTCACCCTCAACACCCTCACCCTCACCCTCACCCTCAACACCCTCACCCTCAACACCCTCACCCTCACCCTCAACACCCTCACCCTCAACACCCTCACCCTCAACACCCTCACCCTCAACACCCTCACCCTCAACACCCTCACCCTCAACACCCTCACCCTCAACACCCTCACCCTCAACACCCTCACCCTCAACACCCTCACCCTCAACACCCTCACCCTCAACACCCTCACCCTCAACACCCTCACCCTCAACACCCTCACCCTCAACACCCTCACCCTCAACACCCTCACCCTCAACACCCTCACCCTCAACACCCTCACCCTCAACACCCTCACCCTCAACACCCTCACCCTCAACACCCTCACCCTCAACACCCTCACCCTCAACACCCTCACCCTCAACACCCTCACCCTCAACACCCTCACCCTCAACACCCTCACCCTCAACACCCTCACCCTCACCCTCAACACCCTCACCCTCACCCTCAACACCCTCACCCTCAACACCCTCACCCTCAACACCCTCACCCTCAACACCCTCACCCTCAACACCCTCACCCTCAACACCCTCACCCTCAACACCCTCACCCTCAACACCCTCACCCTCAACACCCTCACCCTCAGAAGGTGTTTCTAAAAGGCAATCAGTAGTCCATGTACTAATGCATTCACTAGGGCAGAAGTAGAACCAGGGTCCTCTATATCCATCCCACTATGAGGATTAAAAAATCACATAATTTCAATAAACGGATTCATATATTATTTTTTTTAGCTACCTAAACTAATTTATTCCCATCAATACTTTTACAAGGTACCAATTCATTGAGACATTTGAGAACCTTTTGTGGCAGGTCCAAAGTGTCCTGGGAAAGGAAACCATTGTCTTGTCTATCTGGCTCTTCCTTTGGCCTCTGCACCTTTTTGATAAGTTTTGATGGTATAATTCTGGAAAGCATGGTATTAAGGTCTTTCCTGGTCAGATCGCCTCATTTCAATACCTGCTCTACCTTCGAATACCATGCATCAAATCTCTCTCGAAAATTAGGAAAAGGTTTGTAAAAGTGTATTGGTCCATGGTGGTTAAACATAATGAAACTTCTTAGATGCTGTTCCAGGGACTTGCTTCATAGGAAGCCCCTTAATAGGGGTATTGTCAGGCTCTAGAACGGTCAGCTGAGCAGGTGTTCGTAGATCCCATCCCTGGACACTGAGTTGTTTGGTAACTGTCTGACCTGTAACATGTTTGGTTTTGCATCTTTAATCTATTTTCTTTGTTACCTTTTATCTTCCTTTATCTCTTGTTTCCATTCATCCTCCTGATTCCTCAATTCCTGTGTCTTTGGATGCAATTTATCTGTCCAACTTCTAGCTACTTCCCTATCCCATTTCCCTTTACTCATCTCCACACAGTAATTTGTTAATTCAGTGTCCCATGGTGCAACTAATTGCTCCTTCTAGGGTGCAGCTGAGCAAAGAAAAGAGCATCAGAATGTGTTAGAGATCCCAAATCTCCAATCGCAGGCTCCACCCAATTCATTGCTCTTTCCTCCAATGCAACTAGTACTGAATCCTTTCCACTTTGTAGTAAATGTCAGGCAAACGCCCTCCATCTCGGAATCTCTTGGGGTGACGCTCTTACACCTGTCCTACTTATCTCTTTCCAAGTTCTAGATTTGCCTTTCTTCCTTTTGACAACATTATCTGCCCAATCATTATCTGCCTTTGTCTCACTAGGCTGGAGGCCTTCTATCTATAAGTCCCTCTTTTATTGTTTCTGCCTCTTCCTCCTCCTGTTGTGGTACAGAAGACTCTGCCACAAAAGTGTTACTATTTGCCAAAGCATCTTAGGGCCAGTATTCATTACTCTTCTGCACACTCTTGGCCTGCCTAAGTTCCTGTAACTCCTGTTTCAGTGTATTATGTCTAGGGCTTCCGGTTTTATGGTATTCATTTTTTCAACATTTCCGTCTGTATCTATCCATATTTATTTTTCGACCATCTTATTGGTATTTATCCATATTTCTTTTGTGTTTTAATAATAAATGAGTCGTAACACTGTATATTTTCACATTCATTTAACTGATAAATATGCACTCATACTTTAATGCCTGTTGCTTTTGAGCAAATTAAGCAGCCAATATAGCAGAGCACTACAACCACGTGCAAATATTAGCAATATATATAAATATATGCCTACATTTAAGGAAATCCTCTCCTGGTTTTTAACTCCACATGCTGTTTCTCTGGTTAGATGTTGCCTTGGAATTCATAAAAGACAGTGCAAACAGTCACTCACAAAAAGCACAATTTTCAGCATTTTTCTGCTTTTAAAAATAAACACAGACCGGAAACACGTTGTTTTCTACTAGGAGCCTTAATTATGTATTATGCCCTCGCCTGTTTCGCACACCTCTGTTATCTATAGGTCTCCCATTCATTCAAGCTACCATACTGTGGCAATCTAATCTTCTTTTTCCTGTGTTTTATTTTCACTATGAAGTGTCTTTAAATACTGTCTTTAAATACTGTATTTTCGCTAAGTCAAACGTCCCCTCCACTGGGAATTGCAAATAAATATTCTCCATAGTATACTTATGCCATTCAGGCCTCAAATCATAAATATTTTACTAGACCTACAGGACGTGTGGCTTGAATAATCTACTGGAATGTACTTGACTTGTAATCTGGTCTCAAATTGCATGAGCCTAGCAAATATTTTATTTTACAGAGGCACCTTCTTCTTCATTATCACATGAGAGCACCTTCAAATATGCAAGTTTCAGCATATCTGCTGTACAGAAAACTATTTTGTTTGATTTAATATACCAAACTTGTTTCATGTGTAATAAGAATCAAGCCCACATATAGGGTACAGATAACCCCTGACCTGCCTCTCAGGTTACTAATTGCATTGTCATCAGGCCGGGGGCAGGAATGTTTCTCAGTTCATCAAACTCACTTTTAATAAATGTATTATTAAAGAATGATTTGGTAGCACACCGTTATTTACAAAACGCATATTTTCCATTTGAGTGGCCAGAAACCTATCCACTAACACAAAGTTTTACTGATTAATGTCTATACACTCACTGTATATAGTTTATCTGTGGAAATTGTGTTTCAGCCAAAAATGTTTGTCATTTGCACATCACCAAGTAAAATGTTCTGATTTTGTTTTCATGGCATTAAAATCTTTTTTTCATTACATAGAATTACCAAATAAGTGCTTTCATAACTACTAAAATATATTTTATAGTGCTAGGACAGCTAATTTACAAGTTATTTAAATGTGTTAGAAAAAACTTACAGCCTTTAATTTCTCACTCTTTGTACAGTATAATTGTCGGACAGTTCACTTTACAAAATCCTCAAACTTTGCTGCATATTTTATCCTGGAGGCTATATTTACTTTTCTTTCTCTGATTGAAAGTTGTATGACATAAGCTAACATTTGACCTCTGTCTCTGAACGCAGAGCAAATGTAACAAGATTTAAATGCATTGTTATTGATAGTTCACTTTCTGAGAGAACAGGATACCTGTTCTCTATCACCTCGCCATAGCAGGCTAGTAGGATCTAAAAATAGCTTGCCCTGATAAAATCTGACTTGCCAAGGCGAATGGGCGAATAGACTTCGTGAGGCCTGCTATTGATTACAAAATAAACCTGTTGATACAGAACCTTTGGATACACTCTGGGTGGCACAGGCTGACTTTGTTCTAACCTATTACATTTGCTAAATGCTTGACCCTTGATTAAAATTAACCACAGAAAATCCTAACTAACCCTGGGAACTTAATATAGTCCTCCATGGAGGACCCTACCCCCTGAATTGAGAAAGAACCAGTTTCATTGGAGAAACCAATTCCCCTTTATTAGGTCAAGCCTGGGCAGTGCATGGTGCTCTGGGAGGCATGCTGTATTGAGGTAGGGACTTGAAGCTCCACACATGTCCCGCCCAGTCGGCTCCTGTTACTGTCCTTTCAAAATAGTTACTTTTCATTCCTGAATAGAGGCTTTAATCCCTCCTTGGTACTGCCTTGTCTGCATTTGAAACCTCCCATAACAACTGGAGTTTTTACTTGTCTTGTTACACGGTCTGCTTTATGTAGTTGATGAGCACTATTTTCTTCAATGATTTGCCCTATTCCACCCACTACGTCGCAGCACGCCGCCCGCTTTTATTTACTAATGGCCATCCGCTTTAAGTGTAGTGGCCTTGTTTTTTAGGTCTCGACCTGCCAATGAGCTTGCGCATTGCTGACGAGACATAGAGGGCCACCAGAAAATCCTACCAATAGGTTTTGGAGTGCGGATTACTCCCAGTGCATGTGAGGCATTCAAACGCGAAGCTTCGCCAGCGCGCGCTCGGCCTCACTTCCTGCTCCCCCTCTTACTTTTGTTATCGCTCAGACCCCATATGTGGCGCTATTCTGGCGCTATATAAGAAACATAATAATATGCTCGTTCCCTCCCACCCTTCCGACTTAAAAGGAACGCCGCTTCCCTGCTCCCCGACCCCTGACACGCAATGCCAAGAGCTTGTCCTTCTAACGTTCCCTCCCACCCTTCCGACTTCAAAAGAACGCTGCTCCCCCCGCCACGCAATGCCGAGAGTTTGTCCTAAGTTTCTTGTCTGTACCTTCATTTTATTTTACCTTCACGTGTTCTTTCCCCATTTAAAATCCTTTATTCCAAACTTGCCTTTTCATTTATTGTGCTGCAACTAATTTTATTTCTTAGTCTCAACTTGTCCTGCCTCTGACTGGCTTGTCTCCTTCTTGTTTTGCGATCGCGCTTGTTTCAAATGCTGGATGACATCTCTTTCATAATGGAATTACTTCGCAGCAGTGTGGTTTGTACGCCTTGAAAAATAACACATAGGTGAATTCCTCTTTGCGCATTCTGAGAGAAAAGGGCAGTTTATACTTCATTAAGCCATGCTCTAAAGCTGCTGCAGCTGTAATTTCCTTCTATGCAAAAGTGAGGTTTGACCGTGAGAGGGAAGGGAAATGAACTACCATTAATGCCAACAAGCTGCACTCAGTAAATCCATCAAGACAAGTTTCTTCCAATCATTCTGTTATCGCACCGTCACATTATCTCAAAATAGTTTACCATTCCAGTCTTAGATTTCTATTTTGGTATCGAATCTTTTCATTAAATGATAAGCCTATTTGAATGCACCGCGCTGTGGGCTGGACTACTCATGTGCTGGCTGTGTTTATGCAAATTAATTGCTTTTTAGCATAGGCGGTCGTCACGAGATAGGCGTGCGTGGCGCCCAAATCCCAACCAATTTTCTGACTGAACAGCAGTTGGCAGTAGCACTTCCTTCACTGGGCAAGACTTACACTCTTTGGAGTCATGACTCATTTATTACCCCCTTGCCTCGACTCACACCTTTCCGTAAATGCATTTGCCATTGCTGTGATTGTAAAGCAAACACCATGTTATTGTGTCAGCTCTATGTGTTTTCTTTCTTACTGAAATCGGGCACTTTCTGTGCTGGTTACTTACTTCCGTCATTTGTCACTAGTTTTATTAAGCACTCGTGTTTCTAAGCTCAGGCGGCCCTATACATTTTTTAGGCACTCGTGTTTCCAAGCTCAGGCGACCCTATAAATTTTTTTAGGTCGAGCTATTACATCCCGCAGGGATTAATAGCTCGAACCTATAGCAGGGGAACAAACTCTCTTGAACAAGCGGATTTCTCACAATGCATGTTAACTCTTCAAGCGTGACGCTTCGCCAGCGCGCGCCTGGCCTCAGTCATTCCATCCGCCCTGCACACCACCATCTGCCTCGCACACCACATCAAAGGCTGCTGCTCCCCCTCACTCACACCCCATCCCCATCCCCATATGCTCCTTCCCTCCCTCCTACTCGCTAGCTCCCTCCCACCCCCCCTCCCCAGCCTCTGGAAGCGCAAAACTTCGCCAGCACTTCCCTCCCACTCGCTCACGCCCCTGCTTTCCGCCCCCCCACCCCATCTGACTTGTTTTCATTTATTTAATTAATGTGGATTGCGGTCCGCTTTCGCTTTAGCGACCGCAGTACAGAAACTTGTTTACTCTTGGTTTCCTTGATATTTAAACTAGCATTGTCTGAAGCCAGGCCAAATTAATGCTGTCGCCCATACTTTGCAAAACCATTATACTCTATTTCTTTAAAAGTTCAAACTGTCACAATTTGCCAACGTGGGCCGCTCTCTGATTAACTAATGAGGGCAACTTTTGCTCTACGACTATTTTCTGACACAGCCCGACCCTGGTTACAGCTATAACGTCTCAGTAGCGACTTGGAGGTCGAGAGGCGCACAATTTGCAATTATCATTTCCATTGTTTAATAGTCATACTGGCTTCGCACATCGCTGCGCCTTCTCACTTCTCTGCTCTTTTTCTGCAGCCCCTGCCAGTGACTCACTGTGAAGTATTGTGATCTTCTGACAGTGTTGAGTGTATGGCAGCAGTGTGTTATGGTCCAACAACCCCTCTCTAATCGCCCCCCGCGTGTCAGCTGCTCCCCTGGCAGTGTACCAGCAGCGTTAACTCCTTTTAGCAGTGCCCTATCAGATCGCTAAGACTTTGGCAAAGTCACATATGCCAACTGCTCAGATTAATTCCAGCAATTTCAGTTTTGCGCAGGGCCCAGGGGCAACCTTTCTCTGCAGTGCGAGGCTTTAGCGAACAGTGCCATGCTAGTATCAAATAACTAGAACACCTAAAGAGTGTCTTCTAGCAGTTCCATCTTATCGTTGACAAAAGTGGCATTTAAATATATGGAATCACTGCATTGGGGGCTACCAGCAGCAGTGCCATCTCGTTTCTGTTCAGAGCCACGAGTGCTTTGTGAATATATTGTGCCACTGCATTGGGGGTTCCCCCTGCAGTGCCCTCTCGCTTATAGCTCCACAAGTATATTATTGAGGATTGTGTACCGCTGCATTTGGCGCTTCCTGTAGCAGTGCCTCCTCCCTTCTGTATAGCTGCACACGTGCCTTATTGAGGATAGTGTGCAATGAGGACAATTGCTAAAATTCAAATAGGCAGATGATGATTGGGTCTTAATTCAACCATGTAGCTTTAAGGCCCATCCTCCAAAAGACACGCACTTGTCTCAGGCATGACACACATGTAGCATTCATGTGACACGTGAAAAATGCAAAAAATGCACGACTTATGCTTGGCATGTTAGATATCTCCCACCCATATTCACTCTGTCAGGTACCGAGGGCTTCATTCCCGTCCCTCCCACTCGCTCACTCCCCTGCTCCGCCGCCATCCCACCCCTATCCGCCTCGCACACCACATCAAAGGCTGCTGCTCCGCCGCCCCCCCCCCTCCCCCCCCCCCCCCCCCCCCCTTCCGCAATGCCGAGAGCTTGTATTGCTTCGAAGGGAAAACCAAAAGGAGACAAGGTTTTAAAGTGTCCTTCACTTTCTGCAACAATTAATCCCACATAATGTTCTTTTCTTAGCACGCATTTCAACATTTTTAAGAGCTATGTTATCTATTAGGTTTTAGTGTGTAATAACTACTTTTTAGTAATGTGACCGTAAATTATTCAAAACGTCACAAAATATATTTTGTAGACTTTCTCCCACAGTGAATGCACACATTTGCAGCGTGCTTTGACTTATTTATTGGGTTTCTCCGACGGCTTATTTTAGAAAAAAATCAGTCTTCGATTTCACCACACTCCTTTCAAGTAATCTTAATGTGTTTCTTGTGAAGCAGAGGTGTCGCATTTGAGACAGTTAAAAACATTGACATTGTAAATGACAAAGCTATTAATTTAGCTATTTTCAAAACCAACACATACATAAAAAAAATTTGTCATTTACAATATCAATAGCTCAATTTCCTAATGAAGACCTATTGCATTGCAAATGCTTGTTTTATCCAATCGTGTTTTTAATCTCAGGACTCTGACAGCCTGTATTTTTTTTGTATTCCTACGTAATGTGCCGTGCTGCTTATAGCGGCTTTTAAAAAATAAGTTACTGTCTATCTGTTTGCTTCATTTTGTGATAGTAATATGCCATATCTTTACAGATAGTTTTCAGTTTCCTTAAGTTTGTCTGTAACCACTTACCTTTCTCAATAATGTCCGAGCTTGGTAATTTTACAGATTTCAGCACCATTTGAAATTGAAATTTAAACTTTATTGTTTAGTTAATTAAAACCATAACAATTTGATGAATGTCACACACAAGTATAAAATTTACAAATTTGTCGCTAAAAAAAAATGTTACAATGTTAAAAAAAAAAGTTCGAAGCATTAATTGTTCATATTGTGTTTATACGTTTCTCAAATGCCTGCAAGAACTTCACCAGCTTACAGTGTATTCTTGGAGCAGTAGTATCCAGGCTTCCCATAATGGCTGATCTACATGTTCGTAGTTTCATGGACCGATCCATGGATAGCATCTTACAGTGACAAATTATGTGTATTAGGTCCTCTTTAGGGCTACCACACAGTCGACAAGAAACGTCGTCAAGCAATTTCCAGGCAGGTTCATTTGTTCGTGTGGGAAAGTCACCAAGTCTCAACGCCATCAACTTTTTCTTCAGCACCAGGACAACTACGGGATCAGATTGTGGTTTGCTTTACAAAACCAAAAAACCCAAACCAATCCTATTGTACCCCAAGCCTTGGACTACGCTGCACTCTGCATCACCACAGCATCACTCAGCAACACCACAGCATCACTCAGCAACAACACATCATCACTCAGGGCCAAGAATGCATCACTCAGCACCACCACAGCATCACTCTGCAACACCACATTATCACTCGGCAACACCACAATATCACTCGGGGCCAAGAATGCATCACTCACCGCCACCACATCGTCACTCCCCGCCACCACAGCGTCACTCACCGCCACCACAGCGTCACTCACCGCCACTACAGCGTCGCTCACCGCCACCACAGCGTCGCTCACCGCCACCACAGCGTCGCTCACTGCCACCACAGCGTCGCTCACCGCCACCACAGCGTCGCTCACCGCCACCACAGCGTCGCTCACCGCCACCACAGCGTCGCTCACCGTCACCACAGCGTCGCTCACCGCCACCACAGCGTCGCTCACCGCCACCACAGCATCACTCGGGGCCACCACAGCATCACTCGGGGCCACCACAGCATCACTCGGGGCCCAGGGAAAACGAAGATCTATTTGTCATGTTAGTGGGGTTAATATTTATTGATGGGCAGATGACGATAACTTCAACCTGTTGGCTTATTTGTATTGTGTAATGCGTTCATAGGACATTCTGCGACCTCTGAGTTCATGCTTATGTCTGCACCAGCAAATGCGGTTAGAATAAACAAGGGAAAGACAATCCCTCAGAATTTCTTTACCTAGGTCAGCTCCCTTCTTCATCCAGATTTTCATCCATAATGACAATGGACGATAGGCCAGCACATCTGAGAGGAAGGCCATCCTAAATTCTTTGTGGGCTTTAAACGATGGAATACACTGGGGTAAGCAGAGAATCCATCTCAGAAAGGTGTTTTCAACAGATTGCAGTATGTCGTGCTCAATATAACTCCAAATCTCACTCTCATAGGTGACTTCGATATACAACTAGCTTTGTAAATCTGCAAAAGTGCCCCGATCTGTCTACTTCCTAGTCAGGAGGCAAAAGTAAGGACTGACGCAAAGCTCTTGCAAACGCCCCCTTTCTTTCGACTTGTCAAGGGGAGCCAATTCAGGTCTGCATCAAACACCACCTCTAGATACAAGAAGACGTTGGCCTGTGGGACTGGTGTAGCCCCCACCAACAAAGTGCAGGGCTTAGATGGAAGCCCGCCCACCTGCATGATAAATGATTTGCTGTTATTGACCAGCAGGTCCAAGTCATCCGTGAAGTGTACAAAGCATTTCAGTAAGCATTATAAACCCCTTGTGGTACTCACCATCAGCATACAGAAGGACAGGCAAACTTTGCTTGCCCCCCTGATGGGGAGTCAGTATCTAATTTTAAAAAGGGCCTGCTCCAAGTTATTAATATACAAATTGAAAAGGGCCCAGGATACACCCTTGACGGACCCCTCTCTACATACAAAACTCAGAGGAAATTTGAGATTCTTAGAATTGCGTACTACAGCTTTGGTGTCTCCATTGAGATCCCTTACAAACAGAACAGTGTCTCTATTGATGTCAATAGTGAGTATTAACTGCCAGAGCTTGGATATGTTAAGGCGATAAAACGCGGATGACAGATCCATGAAAGATAAGTAGATGGTGCCGATACGGACTACTGTGTACTTATTCAAGAGCATGTACAAATTTAAACTCTGGTCCACCGTTGAACAACCCAGTCGAAAACCATATTGGACCGTAGTCAGAATATTATTGTCATCTACCCAACTAGCGAGCCTATCCAGGACCATGCAGCCCTCCTCCTTTACAACAGAGTTCAAAAGGGAGATGGGACTATAACAATGAGTGCTGTCCCAATATCCCTTTTTAACCGCATCGCTGCTGCGGTGATTTTTGCGCTGTGCGGCTGTTTTCCGCGTTACATGACGAGCTCAGCTCGTCATCAGCACACGCCACCCGTGGCTGATGACGAGCTGAGCTCGTCATCCGCAGCGAAGGGGTTAAAAACTGGGACCATGGTAGCTAATGCCCAAGTGCCATTAAGCTGGAAGAGTTTTGAATATGCATATGATTTTTTTTTCTCCATTGACACATAGGTAAATCTACAAGTTTGTCGCTAGTGATGGAAAGTAACATTTTAATAGGATGGCTGAAAAAGCTGTAGCTGTGGGACGTTTGCGGTAATGCTTTGTGATCTTTAAGGAAAGAGCTAAACCAGTCTATAGATGGACACGAAACGTATCTTCTGAATTCGAGTACGCTTAGCAGAATATGGCAGTACAAGATATGAAGTCTGCTGGGCCTCAGTGAAAGAGTGTGTGGGGTTACAGTAGTATGCTATCTAGGGGTTTGACTTCTGTTGCATAATTACATGGATATCAAGTTACAGCTGTGAACTGCTTCATCCTCAAAGTCGATTTTGGGTATGGGTTGATCAGTTTAGAGGTAGAGGTAAATCTAGGAAGCCCTTTAAGTGGAAGTGAAATGCTTTACTTCATGTGATCTTCTTGGAGAAGGAGCTGGAAAAGTTTTGTGAATAAAATATTAGTCCATGTAGTGTAGATGTAGAGAAAAGTATTTTTATTGTCTGGCCAGAACAATGCTCTGAAAAAAGGTTGGATTGGGGGACTGTGCTGTTCTGTACCTTTTGCCCTCCAATGCGAGATCAGGATGCAGGTGGTCAGGAATATTGGAATGATGGTGAGAGGCAAAAAGGCTGCAAGTGTTGCATTTGCTTTAACCTCTTAGCTGCTGAGGCTTTACCACGACCAGTGCTATACCCGTTTTCTTTTTATGTTGAGCCTGGGCAACGCATGCGTTGCTGCGAGGCATGCAGCAGTTGATCAGGGACTTGAAGCCCAGCCCATTCATCCATCCCATATTTGTAATTGGCTTGTGTCATTGTCTTTAGTAAACACTGGCTTTCGATTAATTATTGGACTTGTTAGTCCCTCCTTGGTACAGCCTTGTCTGCATTTGTTAACGCCCATAACGACTGAACTGTTTACTTGTCCTGTTACACATTCTGCTTCATCTTAGCTCTCAGTACTATTATCTGATAAAGACTACTAGCCGCAGCTTCCTTAACATAGAATTATCCCCAGGCGTGAGACTGGATCCATAAAACTTTTTGGCCACAGCATCCCTGCCGCAGGGCGGGGGCGGCATCATGCGACTTCGCCCAGGCGTTGTCCGCGTACGTGATGTCAGCGAGGTCACATAAGTCCCACCCCGGCGCGCCTACGTCAGTTTTTTCCTTTTCCGCGTGCAACGCGGATCCGGTCTGTGTTCTGGGCCTGTTTGTCTTTATCATCTGTGTGGAACAGTGTGCGAATGCCTTAGGGCTTTAAGTCTTGCACGTCTTGTGGACGTCTTATGTCGGCGACGGACCCTCACCTCATTTGTATGTGGTGTTTGGGGGAAGATCACGGCTCCCCTGACTGTGAGGCGTGCCAACAGTTGAAGCGCCAGATGAAACTGCTCTCGGCGCGTCTTTCCAGGTCGGCTTCTTCCCTTGGTCTGCTTTGGTGGAAGGTTCTCAAAGGGGCCGCTGTTGTCGTCCTCATTCGTCTCCTGCGCCACACGAGCGTCACTCCCCAGTGGGTAAGTGTCACAGTTTGTCCCAGAGGGCTAGTTTCCGGCCTGTTGGGGCGTGGGCTCTCCGCGAGTGATGCAGCCCGTATCTCGTCCTCCTGTCCACAGTTTTCCAGTGAAGGGGCGTCGAAAGCCCAAATGGAGACATGCGGCGGATTTGCAGGCCTCGCTGGCTTCTCCTTCCCCTCCTGGGACGTCTGCGGATTCTTTGCATGGTGCGGGGCCCTCCATGGCGTCGCCGGCAGCCCCGTCCCCGGCGCTGACTGTTTCGGCTCTAGATTTGGAGGTTGGGCTGCGGCCTTTCGGGGGTCCCTCCTTCGTACCACGGCGCCTCTGCTTCACCGCAAACTCTTGCGGGAGTCCCTATGGTGTCGCAGGAAGTCGCTGGGGCTCGGGTCGCATCCCCAAGCCCCTCTCGGCCCTCTGGACAGGTAGTGGTCTGGTCTATGGCTGGGGTGACGCAGCTACGGCAGTTGCTGGCCCAGACGGCGCCACATGGGTCAACGGACTCCTCTCGTCCCGCTATGGGTCGGGGCTGGAATGGGCCCCCTCATCCCCCTCCGGCCCCTCTCGTCTCTCCATGCAGGCGGCTGCCTCGTCGGAGTTAGAGTCAGAGGTTGAATCGACCATGGCGGCGCCATATGGGTCTGCGGACCCCCTACGCCCCATTCTGGGTTGAGGCTGGCAGAAGACTACTTGTCCCTCTAGCCTCTCCACGCAGGCGGCTGCATAGTTTCGGCGGTGCCCCTTGACCTCTTCGACAAAACAAACAAAAAAAAAAAATTCCAGGGAAAATTGGATCTTTGCTTCCTTTAAATCCCCAACCTCCTAAGATACGATAAGTATCTTCACATTGACTAGCACCCACGAAATAATTATCGAATTGAGTATTATCTCTCCTTATGCACAATTTCCCACTAACAGGTTTATCTATGTGTATAGCAACATTTTCATTTATACCATTAAGCTTTTCATCCTCACTTTGCCAAAACCTAGATTTGGTTTGTTTCAGCATCTCGTTTCTTTTATAAATTGCTCTACTCTCTTCAACCATGTTTAAGAGAGACTTTTCTTCCGTTCTCAATTTGCATGTTAAATTGTTTCTATAGTGTACTCATATGTGAATTCATTAGTCACTATAAAAAATTCCCTCATCTGTTTAGCATGTTTCAGTTTATTTAGAGTATTGTCAATCTTTACATTTGCAAAAATCTCATCATATTTAGAGAAATAATACTCCAAACGTCCAGTTTTATAAAACAAACTAGCTATTACACTACAAGTAATACCATAAGTAAGAGGAAGCATATTATGTTACCCCCTCCGAAACAGAAGCAGGAAGTTTCACACAAAAGTAACAATCTTTCACATTCATCACCTTAACATATTCAGATAAAAGTCTAGAAAAAGTATTACTAGAAAAATCACCATCAGATCTATCTTGGTGGATCTCTGGTTTGTGCTCAATGACTCTATTAGTCTTGCCTACTGCATCATGAATAACTTGTTTAGCCTCAACCTTACTAGTCCTATTAGCTTTTTACATTTCTTTGTCAATTCCAAAAGGGAAAATGACAGCTAAAATTAGCCAAACCAAAATTTATTAAAATCACTCAAATAGACATTTTGCAACATCTTCTTAAAATAGAACATTTCGAATTGTTGTTAGAATTAGGCCTCATTTTACTTGACAAGAGCCTTTCAGAAAAAACAAAACAAAAATTAAAAATTTTAAAATCACTAAAATATACACACCCCTTTTTTTTAACTTTTTTTTTTAAATTAGAATCCTCTAACGGCTTTTCTTCGACCTTACGGCAATTTGTTTTTCCAGCTAACACAATTTCTTCGACCTTGTCACCTAACCTCATTTCTGCAACCTTATGTCATCTACAACCTTCAACCTTAAATGAAAACAAATGTAATCATTGTCACTTGTGTCATCTATATCTTCTTGGCTACTACTGCTCACCTCCACTACTGGTGGAATGATGATGTAAGTCCATTCAGTTGACTTATATTTCTGATTAGGCTTTAACACTCTCTTTGCTCTACTGCTAATCACTTCTATTTTCTTTCCTGCTTGATTTTTCTTATCTGAATCATTTTTCTGACTTGAGATTTCATTAACTTGTTCTTTTGATTTGTTCACTAATTTGAATTTTAGACTCTCATTCTCATTTGGCCAATTATCTCCTTTTCTTGAGAGTTTCTTCTTTGGCTCAGTTTGATAGCACTCAACTCTCCAAGCTCTTTTTCTTGAACTTCTCACATTGGATTCATCATCGCTTTCATTTGTTTCGCTTTCTGTGAAATCAGCTTTAGATTCAGGCACTTCTTCACTCGGCAGCTTCACTCTGTTAGGAACATCATCCTTATGTTATGTTGTTATGTTATGTTATGTTATGCATTTTTATTAGGTGCACAGATGCTCCAGCAAAGGAGCGTCCTGGCGCCCGACAAGGTAGCAGCACAACACAACGAAACAATAAATCAAACACATTTTTAAAACTAAGGGAATAAGAAAGTTTTCACCGCACGGCGAAAGGAAAGCAGATCCCGGAGGGCTCGAATCGCCGGGGGAAGGGAGTTCCAGAGCACTTGAAAAGAGCGTCCGCCGGCCCTACTCCGCTTGAAGCGCAGAACAACAGCCAGTTCTAAATCAGCAGATCTCAAAGCTCGGGCTGGGATGTGATGGGCCAAAAGTGTAGAAAGAATCGTAGCTGGGGACCCCTTGAGAATTTTATAGGCGACACAGAGGACCTTAAACCGGATCCGCTGAGCCACCGGGAGCCAGTGCAACGAGCGCAGGGTACTAGAGGTGGGGCACGATCTAGGTAGTCCTACCACCTATCTTGCTGCGGCATTCTGGATCCGCTGCAGGCGTCCAATCTCTGCCTGGTTCAGGCCTACCAGCAGGGAGCTCGCGTAATCCAGCCTAGAGATGACAGTGGCTTGGATCATGAGTTGCCTAGTAGAGGCATCAAAGAACTTGAGCACAGGACGGAGCCTGCGTAGAATGCCGAAGCAACAGGCCGCCGCCGTAGGTACTTGGTAATTCGCCGTCTTCTTCAATTATTTCCAATCCACCAGTTTCAAAATTTTCGTTCCTTCTTCCAGAGCTTCCAGTCCGCTTTTCAATACTCTCCTGATCTTGATTCACTTCTGGATCAGACTCCTTTTCTGCTTCTTTTTCTAGCAGATTTTCTTCATTTCCAGAGTCTACTATCACGATTTCTAGATTTTTCTTTCAATGCCTCATTCGCATTTGAATCTTCCAGATGTCGACTTCCAGGTGGACAACAACAATCTTTCCCGACTGCACGCAGGAGGTCCAAAAACGTAGGGCCTCCTATCTGGCAGTGAAAAAAGAACTGAGAGACGAGGGCATACAATATTCCTTGCTCATCCCTGCCAAGTTGCGAGTGATCCTGGATGGGTCGACCCATTTCTTTCACAACCCCGACGAAGTGTGGTCATGGCTCGAGTTATATCAGGCTGGAACGGACCAAAGGGGTAGAGGAGAGAGAGAGGGAGAGAGAGAGACAAAAACCTATCCAGGTGCGAAAGTCACAACGCATCCGCAAGCGAAACAAACCCAAGAAAGCGATGCGGGATGACCAAATGGCAGCGGACAAAAAAGGAGCTTTGGCGGCAACAGCGGTCATAACGGGCTCGTAACAGGAGGGACAGGCGGTGGGTTAGGAATCTGAAGAGGAAGGAGGAAAATCTGGAGGAGACATCTCAGACGTTGACTACTCTGGGGGGCCATCAGTCACCCCTCAAACGGCAGATGGGATCTTTAATGAGTGACACTTCGAGTAAGGACCATGATCACTAGTTCTGCTGGGACTGATTAACCTGGTGATCTGCAGAGTAGCAGATACTGTGTCGGACCACCACATGGTATCTTGGGCTAGGGGTGAGGGCCCTGCCTGCCTGCCCCCGGGTTGGCTCTGAATCACCCTCTCGTTGCCCCTAAGGCCTTCTGTTGTGACGACTACAGTGTAGTAGAATGTGTGTTGTTACAAGTTTGGATGGGGGCTGATATTGCGTTATTAGGTCCTGTTCTGGGGAGAGGGGTTGGGGGAGTTTTCAGGGGTGTTTTGAGCAGGGGGTTTTGCCGCAATGATGTGGTTGATCGATTTGATACTGTTGACGTGGTTGGGGGATGGCTGCAATGGGGACGTTACCTAACTTGAAATGTCTTACATGGAATGTCCGTGGATTTCGATCTATGTCAAGGCGATACAAGGTGCACGCCTATCTGGTGAGGCGTGGTATTCAGATAGCGCTGCTGCAAGAAACTCATTTAAACAAGCAGGAATGCACTGCACTGCAGAGGAGGTGGCATGGCCAAGTGTTTGGCACATCTTACTCTGCATTTGCCAGGGGAGTGTTGATCTGGGTAAGAGCGGGGGTCCCTTTCCAGGCCACGAACCATCTGGTGGACCCTGAAGGTCGATTTGTACAGTGAAGGGAAGGCTGTATGGCTGTGACGTGGTTTTATGCAGTGTATACACCCCCAATACAGATCAGGCCCTTTTTTTTGATAAATTAACAGGTTCGCTGGCACACTTTTTAGCGGGTCCCATAATATTGGGAGACGACTTCAATTCTATCACCGATGTATTGCTGGATAGATCACACCCACCACTGGCCGACTCCCCAGTACGCAGGTTAGCTACACACAGGATAGATTGGCAAGAGAGGTGGGGCCTTATTGATGTATGGAGGGAGCAACATCCTGATTTTAGGGACTACTCCTTCTCGGCACTGCATGCTTTATATGTTAGGATAGACTCCATCTGGTGTAGTGGCCCCCTGGCCGCCATGATAGCACACACAGAATACCTGGCTAGAACCATTTCAGACTATAATCCCTTACTGATAACTGATCAAAAACTGGAAGAACAGGTCCAATTGTTACTGGTACCGTTACCATGCCTTTAGTTAACTGCTGTATTAATTCTTCTTTTGATCTAATGTATTCTGCATTTGATATATCCCCACATCCTTCTGTTCCCATTACATTTCTTGAGATTCTATTTCCCTGAACTAGAGTTTCAGCATAATTTCTACTTTCTCCGGATGTACTAGAATTAGTTCTTGTTTCTACACTCTCAAGAAATTTTGCATTATTCTGATTTAGTCTAGGTGGAGTTTCATCGTTATTTTCGCTAGGAGGAGCACTTGGAGAAGTTCCTTGAGGAATTCTCGGGGTAGACCATGAACAAACTGGTTGATAAGGTGGCGGTTTTGATTTTGTAATGTAAATCTCTTCTAAAATCGAATCTTCTAATTCACTATCTTCCCCAATATTATTTTTCTTTTCAGTATTCTTTTGACCAGATTCTTCACAAAATCTTGCTGGGTACAAACCTTCTCACATATCGGTATCTAGGATTTATGTATTCTCTTGGAGGGAACTGAGAACATAGCCAAAGTATAGCAAAAATGTGTGTGCTGAGAAACATCTTCATAGGCTTTAGGAACAAGCAGTGTTGTGAAAGAAAACCATTTGTTTGTTTTTGTTTTCATTTTTCTCCTTCTCTAACTCCATTACCTTTCATCTTTCTTTTCATCGTCTTACGGGTTGTGGTGAAAACGGACCAAAAACACATGGGTGCACCCAGAAAGCTATATATTTCTGAAAACTAAACCAAATCCTGAAATCAAAGACTGGTCATTTGTGTAGATTGCTCCTGTTTTTCTATGATAAACTATAAATTGAAATAGAAATTAAATAAATTAAGGAGGGAAAAATAACAGTTGGTGACAATGTTTTCATCTGTAATTCTTTTGTCCCCAAAGCCGATTGTACAAAAATAACATTCCAATACTTCAGTCAGACCCTTCTGCTTGTAGGGATTTATAGTGTTTGCTGGGTGCACAAAAACACACGATGCCCTGACGTTGCTGCCGGCTCGTGAAGGGCTGGCCACTCCAGATATGCAATTGTTTGCGCTGTGTGCTTAGGCACAGTTTTTGCAGCATTGGCTTCACCCAATCCCTTCCCAACCACATCTGCTGAATGAACACGATCAAGTGGCATTTTTCCACGGAGTTGACTGTCCCGCCACCCTACCTGCTGCGCTCCTGACATCCCTGCCGCACTTGGGGGGCCAATGCTGTGTGTCTCCCCTGCCGCCGCTTCCATCCACCTCGCGGCCGAAGTTGGGGGAGACTACAGCTTCCCAGGCTGCACAGCGGCCAACTTCCGGTTCCGCCTAGCATCCCGCCTGGAGGCGGTACAAGAGAGTAGAGGCTCCCTCCGCGTCGCGGGGCTAAGCCCGGGCAAAGGGCGGGCCGTCTGTGGCCGTCTGTGGCCGTCCGTGGCTGGCCGAGGTTCGGCTGGGCCACCCCCCTTGGCAGTTGCTATTTTTTGGACATTTTCCATTGTCACCAGCAAATCAGGTCAGTGTCAAAAACTTGTTTTTGTTCTTGTTATTCCTGCGGCAATTTGTGATCGGTAGCCTGCAGGAGTATACATCATGGGGAAAAATACACCAGCGGTGCCTTGTTCAAAGACCAGGCAGAAAATGGCTTTAACTACAACTACTACCCCATTGCCTAGTTTAGCGGCCATAGATAAAATGTTACAGAAGACTATTGTCGTCGTGGCAACGGCCCTAGAGAACACTGAATGATGCCTTTCCCTCCCACCAAGCTTGCCCCCATTTATACATCAAGACAATTCATTTGACTCATTGCTTGCTGTATCATACGCAGGGCTCCCCGGAGCTGACCCCAATGAGAACTGTATAACTCAGGCCACGGTACCATCAGAACATCTCCACATGGGAAGCAGGCTTTCATCAATTCCCACCATGCTGACGTCAAATATGAACATAAGTCAAGATTCTTTACCGCTCTCAGTAAATGACTCGGTACAAATTGAGAGCCTAGAAGTGTGCCAACATATTGAAATGATAAACATAGATAAAGTACACCAGTACAAAATCGAGGGCAAAAGGCCAAGAGCAAATTGAAACTTATAGTTACTGAGCCCCTGATAAGTAAGCAAAGAGGCATGGGTGGGCGTAAGCAACGACGGCGGGCACTCGGCTCTAGGGGGCAAAGTGGGGACAAGGGGGAGGGACAGCCTAATGATATAGATACTCAAACCTCAGAGGCCAGTATAACGTTGGGGAACAAAGGATTTTGGGGGAGGAGGGAGACCCTGTTTTCTACTATATTAGGGCCCATTAGCCTACAAATCTCTACTATTGAAAAGAGGTTGAGAGTTATAGATCAACATGTAGTAAAACTGTGCACAGGGCTTAACTCAACAAATAAAATCAATTTAGGGACAAATAGTGGGATTAAGGCTAAAAATAATACAACTAACACAAAAACAGATGTCTGTAACAAAGTCCCCCCCCCATCCACCCTCCAATACCAATAGCAAGTACGAGCAAAAACTCAGTAAATGCTCAACCACTGGCCAAACGAGTCCTTGATCCTAATACAACATAGGTAATTAGCCCAGAAGGTATGATCCCATCTACTGATAAAAGCAAAAGGGCACCTTCTTGGCAAGATAATAAGGATGTTCAAAACCTCCCAGCAGACAAACTGGGTCAAACTTTGGTAACTAATGTGAGGCAGGTCCCGGCCCGTATTAGTTTACCCCAGAATGTGGGGCCTATGTTGTGGTCCTAGTCAATGTTCCTAAATTGAGGAAGGACCAAGAGGAATCCCCCGTAAGCCTTAAAAATAGAACCCTCCACTGGTTATCTGGGAATTGCAACTTCCCAATGGAAGAATCGAACAAGATAATTTCAACACAGAGTGGGATGGGTGTGCCCGCTGAGAAAAAAGTTTTAGGGGGACTGTATAATTATAAACTTCAGATCCCCCCCAATGGGCCCAGTACACACTTGCCAATGCTCCAATGCCCTCACCATGGGAATTTAACACCACTCTATTCCCCCTAGGTTATTTTTTTATTTTTTTTTTAAATTTTTGAAAACCTTTATTGAGCACTATTCATAAGACAAATACGGGCCTACAACCATTCGGCCGGCCTCGACACTTCTGAAGCTTGGTAGCAAATTATACATCCACTCGGTAGCACGTCAGCATGTGGAAGCTTACAACATGTGTTACAGTAAATCCACGTGCCCCAAGTGTCAGGAAATAGTAAGGTTAATTTTAAAATAATTTTATATATAAGGAGATACAGAAGCTAGAACGGATCAGTGTACAGAACATACATCCAAGTAATAAATGGGCAACGTCCATCAGGAGATTCCACTCACAATAAACATATCTAAAATGGCGGCACAAAGCTAGAATACCAGGATGATGAAACATAGTGAGGTGTGCCCCCCAGCCGTTACCCTCCTAACACCAGTCCCACCCACTGACCCAGGAAAAAGCACGTAAGAAAGAAGAACAGAAAAAGAAAAAGAAGGCCCATAGAAACAAAAAACGAACCGAAGAAGACCCCCCACCCTACACGCATGCCGAGGCTATGGCCTACCCCCCCCCCTAGCAGTGTGTTTGTCGCCCCAAAAAGAGAACCCGAAATGTAGAGAACAAGTGAAGAAAGAAAAGAAAAAGTCCATAAAATCACGGTAGAACATAGGGAGAGAGAGAAGAATACACTACCCTACTACTCCCAGGAGAAGGAAAAGCGGGGAGGAGCCCACCCAACAACCGAACTCCCGGCCTCCCTCGCCGTCAGTGTCTCCTGCGCCATGCACAACACAATGTCAAAAAACTGTACACCCGGTAGATCAGAAACAGTAACACCCAGTACCTCAGTCCAGCACAAGTCCTCCCCCCAGCAGAAGAAATAGACAACAGGAGAAATCGACAGTGACGTGCAGCAGAAAAACAGGACATTAAAGACTACTCAGCCAGTATCATAAAATGTATTTCAGTCCAGGTCCCCGCCAGCCGATCCAACCAAAGCGACAACAGGCAATCCATCAACCCTTTCCGGACCGGCAGAATTTCTCCAGGCCTGTCCATTGCTGCGAGACGCCTTGAACCAGGACAAAGAAGCAAGATGGCCGCTTACGAGGAGAGGTAACAATGAAGACTCCTTGTGCCGCAGGGTCCCCAACACAGCAATAACATACCCCAGGGGCTCCAGTGATAGAGGCAGCGAGGGGGACAGTTGACGAGAAAAATGAGCTGCCGGGCCCCGGTGGATAGTTTGTAGACAAAGTCATCGCGTCAAAAGTAGAGGGTGCCTCTGCAACTGTAACATCGTCGATAGGTAGACACAGTACCTTGTAGCCAGGAGAATGCCTCACCACCGTCTCTTCATTCGGCAACATTGTATCCCCTCCAGGATGGAACAGGGGGCGGCGGGGGATCATCCAGCCGGGATCGCCCCGTGTCAGGCATTGCCTCATCAAGTCTCCGGACCAGTGCCCGGGCAGTGCTCCGCATTGCCGCTTTCAAATCCATGAGGGCGGCCAGGATGTCGCCGCAGGTCGGGTCACTCCGTGTCAAAAGCCGGTCCGCACTATCCCACCGCTCCCTCGATACGGTCACCGGCACCGGGGCATATGGGCCCACAGTCACTGCAGACCCAGGATCAGCCAGCGTCTCGGCAGGAAGAACAGGCGCCATGTCCATCTCTGCTGCAAACAATTAGTGGCGATACGGGGGTGAGAACGGTAGCCAAAGAAGCAATGGTGCAGCCGCCGGGGGAACTCCGTGTACAACTCGGAGGCAGCACAGGATGAGAGCCCTCCACGTTTCCCGTGGACATCGGCCGTCCACTGCAGGAAAGACGCACCAAGATGGAGTCCGCCCGTTTCTCTATGGAGTGGCAGAGGAGAGCTAACCGTGGGGGGCTTCAGCGTCGTCCACGCCACCAGCAGCACGAGAGAGAGTCTGACCCAGATGGAAGGGTCCGACTCCGGTCGTCCGGGCAGCGCTCTACTCCCCCGTGGTCGTCAGCGTTTCACCAGCTCGTCTCCCCGTCCACGTCCCTCGGCGTCCAGCGGCGGCCATCAACGCAGGGTCTAGGGGAAGCGCCGGAGGTAGGAAAAACCACCGAGTCTGCCGCCAAATCCGCCGGTAAAGGTACCAGAAGAACGCCAGTCACTTCAGCGCCAGTATTTCACTGTGGTAGGACGGCGCAGGTCAGGGTAAATGATCAGGATTTCTAAAAGAAGCCAGATGGCTTACGGAGCCGGGAGCTCAAGCGTCTGTCCCGTCCGCCATCTTGGCTCCTCCTCTAGGTTATTTTTATAGGCATTTAAAGAACCCAAATTTTCATTTGAGGAATAATTCCTCATTGTGTTATCAGGATTCAAATCTTAATCTCCGGAATAATCCCTCATTGTGTCAACAGGCTATATTCCCAGTGTATCCATTGTCTCACCCACGCTTTCCCATTTCTCCTCAGTACAATCCAAGAGAAAGGCCCAATTCAAGGTTTAACCAAAATATGCCCCGAAATGAGTTGAGGCATATCTATAACATTCCAACATGTAATCGGTTTGAACAAGCCTTCTCAAATTTGGAAGACCAAGATTGACTGGGGAATAAGGAAAGCAATACCAAATTTCAGGAAGATAATGATAAAGGGGAACATCTAGTATCTACAAAAGTTATAAAGGCTACGTGAACAGCAGTGTATGACCATACCCTCCTATCTACAGCCACACAAGAGGATGTTAACCCAACATCGATCAAATCTAAGCTGAGCATAGATAAAGCTGCTGGGAGTAAGGTAGCGAGTCCCACTAGTAATTCTGACTTGACAATCCGTAGCTGGAATGTTGCTGAGTTAGAATCAAGATCGTCAGACCCGCAATGGGTACAGTCATTGGATGGCAAAGATATTATGTTTCAGGAGACTTGGGCTACAGAAAACTTACATATAGAGGGTTATCACTGCTTTAGCGTGGCAGTACCCAAACCTGACTTTGGTCGTGCAGTGGGTGGACTACTCATTGGGATTAAAATATTGGCCGGCGGCACTATTAGAGACTTACCAACTGAGAATTCGAATGTACAGGTCCTTGAATTCAAGAGACAGTCCAGGATTTATTTAATACATTTTTATAATAATGATTTTAACTCTGTCCCTAATGAGAATTTCATAGCGCTCTCTAAGATCTTACGCAACTTGGAATTAAACTCCGATATAGATGAGGAGACAGGGATCCTTATCGGGGGATTTCAAAGCGAAAATTACTATTATTCAATTAGATCAAGCGGAATGAAGGGGTACTGAACTAGAAAACTTGTTAACTGAGCACATCCTTAGTAATGCCTTGGAAGCAGGTCACACGTCCAGTGCTCATCACGCCCCCACTTTTAGAGGCAGGGACTGCTCCTCAACCATTGATTTTATTTTTATGACCCCCCCATTCATTAGATCGCATAACTAAGTCCACAGTGTTGGAAACATCATTTGGAGACCACAATCACCTTACAGTCACCCTATTTTGAGGGTTAAGTCCAGAAAACACTAATTTAAATGGTGCAAGAGATATCACTCCGTCGGGAGATGGCCTGCGATTGAAATTGAGGGGAGTTGATAGAGGGGCCATATTAGAAACTGTGAAAAAGAGCTCCTCTACTGGTTAGTCTCCTTTTTATCTCAATTATGGTAGGTATCTGAATCCCTTTCTTGTTTCTTGTTCAAGATGATCTGGGGGTTCCAGCTATAGGAGAGTTTTTGAAGGACATGTCCCATATTCATAAGTCTGCAGAAGAGAACTTGATTAAGGTCAAGGAGAAGTACAAGCAGGGGGCGGATAGACATCGTAAGCCAGCTCACCAGGTGGGAGATAAGGTGTGGTTGTCGACTAAGCATTTGCGTCTCAAAGGGAATAGGAAGTTTCAGCCTCGTTTTGTGGGCCCTTATGTAATTGATAAGGTCTTGGGTCCAGTCACTGTGAGATTGAGACTTCCTCCTACCTATCCTACCTACCTAATTGACAGCGTGTCTCCTGAGTTCAGAGAGTTCCAGGGTTTAAATCTTTCAGGAGAATATAAAGACATTTTGGCCCAGGCCCGAGCGCCTAGTACGAATAAAACAGATCGGGCTAAGTGGAAGAGATTCTGCCTTTGGTGTCGGAAAGAAGGTCTACATCCATATACTTATGCACCGCACAAACTCTTGCCTTACATCCTTTCTCTTGCGAAATCTGGATTGGCTCCTTCTATAAGGTACATCTAGCGGCCATTTCTAGATTTAGACGATCATTATCAGGCCCTTCCCTTTGGTCTGCAAGGATCATTAAACAATTCCTGAAGGGTTTATTCAGGGTTCTTCCACCAGTCCGGCCTCCACCACCAGCCTGGCGTCTTAATTTGGTCCTGCCACATCTAATGAAGGCCCCATTTGAACCTATTCATAGGGCCGACCTGAAGTTTGTCTCATGGAAACTGGCTCTTCTCTTGTCCTTGACATCGGCTAGAAGAGTTAGTGAGCTCCAGGCTTTCACAATTGAGGAACCTTTTCTACAATTCAAAAATGATGTTCTCATCCTAAGGACAAATCCTACATTTTTTCCGAAGGTACCCTCAGAATTTCATCTGAATGAGCCGGTGGTCTTAAAATCCTTCTTCCCGCTGCTCTCCACGCCAACTGAAAGGGATTTGCGCTCTTTGGACATTCACAGATGTCTCAATACTGGGGCAAGAAAACAAGTTACTTACCTGTAACTTTGTTTCCCCAGTATTGGTAACTTTCATAGATTCCCATGCACCCACCCTCCTCCCCTGGGAAAGCTCAGCCTTATTGTCCAATGATGTTGCTGTTCACAACGGCTACGAAAATCTGAGGCTCTCTCAGGAAGGTTCTATGGGGTGAGGCTGCTCTGATTGGCTACTGCAAGAATTTGGTCTCTTTTACAAAAAGAGGTGGATAAGCTACAAAATGAGATGAGGCCTAGGCCTATTTTTTCACTTTGTGCTTCCTACTAAGGTATTTTCTATTTACCGAGACTCCCATTCCGACGACGGGGAATGATACAAAGCATGGGAATCTATGAAAGTTACCTATACTGGGAAACCAAAGTTACAGGTAAGTAACTTGTTTTCTTATTTAACGATTAAGCTATTGGCAATGTAAATGACAATGCCATTTATTTATGATTTAAAAAAAAATGTCATGAGCAATGCCAATAGCTCTACCTTTAATAATGCCGAGACCATTGCATTGTAAATGCTTGTTTTTTAAAAATCTTAGTTGCAGCCTGTAATAATTTTTCATTGTGTATCGACATGCATCAATTCATATGGTAAAATTTAATGAATGAAATATAGGTATGAAGGCAACCTTTTTTTTAATGTGCTCAATATAAGGAATTTAGGAGTTGTGTGTATTTCTACACCTTTGTCTGAATTTAGGATTACTCATAGCGTGATTGAGAGGGTAGTTTGCTTGCTAAATATGTTCTTCCTTGCACAGTGGCTTACATTTGGGAGCTAATAATGGGACGGGGGTAGGGGAGGTAATGGATATTCAGTGTATGTAATCAGTGAATTAGAGGATCTACCAGTAGATCGAGTACTGTCTAGGACAATCAGTCTCGCCATTTTGTCCTAAGGACTTTGCCAGTGTGGAGTATCTGAAAAATGAAACGTGAAATTGCTTGTATGTGCCATGAGTCATGTATACTTTTGCATCGTGACGTTATGGCAGCTTCTCGTTATGTTTTCATGTTCATGCTTCACCACGTGGCCACCATTTAGTTTATTTAGTTTATTTCTGTCCCTAAATTTGGAGCCTTGTCTTGGGTCAGTAAATTGAATTTTTTTATTTAAAATGTGCTAAAAAGCGCCCAACACCAAATGCCAGCTGCCGGCCTTTTCCAAAATCAGTATGATTTACCATATGCTGCAGTTTTGTTATGTTTTTATGTCGGTCTTAAATGTGACCGTGACTCCAGTCTTTGAGCAGTAATTAACAAATAAGTTATTTAACAAATAAGTTATTAAAGTGTGCTAAAGCACGTTAACAAAACAGAGTGGCCTGGCAGCAAATTCCAATTGCTGGGCCCTCCAAATTTGAAAATATTTTTCTCAAAAGGACATGACCCAAGCTCCGGGGGCGCACATGAGGAGAGCTTTTGGGTGGATATTCCATTCATGCGGAGAAGAAAGCAAGGGCAGATTGGGGTGTGGTTGCAATGGATGTGCTTGAGGTGGGGAGGAGGAAAGAATTAAATGAAAGCAAAAAAAAGCTAGGGAGGGGTGAAGGATGCAATGGGTCAGCAGAGATGGGGAAAGACGAATCTACTTGGAGCATGCATGCTATTTTTGAGGGAGGAGCAGCACATAAAGTAGAGAGAAAGGAAGTGCATGTACTCTCGTTGAGTGCTGAGAGGAAAACAAATAGTTCCCTATTTGAGCAATGAAAGGATTCTAGTCATCCAGTCTGAAGGATATTAAATAAGTTATGCTCCCGGGAAGGACATGGAAAAGAAAAGGTAGGAAAGTCATGGAATATGAAACAAGCGTACCAAGCTTACCTGGGACAAAGAAGCCAACCAATGAAGAGTAATGAGCTTGTCCAAAGCCCACTATTAGTTTTAGACACAAAAAGGATGGCTGGTTGCAACCCTTCATGTATGTTCCTTGTATGTATCTAGCGTAAGGAATATATACAAGTCTTAAAGTTTTATCTACCTGATTGTTGGGCCTCTTTGAGTCCCACAGAATGTTTTTTTGCAATGGTATCTTTTATATAAAGTAATAATTACGTTCATTTGAGGGTAATTATATACAATATAGTATAGCTTTATGTACTGCATTTGCCTCGGCTTTTGCAAATTTAATGGTGGCACTCTTTGAACATAACTATGCCTGGTCCAGGTTTGCATCATTTAGTGATGCCGCTCTTCGGAAACTTCAAATGAAAAGTTGGATTATTTCGAGATACTGGATTGGATTCCCAGTTTTATTAAATCTACTTGTAAAACTTCAGATTATGACGGTGGATTTTGTAGATCTCTGTGTTTCTTTGTGAATGTGTAGTTTACATTTTGTTTCTAAGAAAAGCTTGGTCATATGAGTTTTTCTTGGATCAGATTTGCCATGCATGGTGAATTGAATTGAACAAAGTATAACTGCTCTTATAGTGATGGTGATAGCACAGCTGAGAATATGGTATTGAGATCTAGGAAATTAGGGTAAGCAATTGATGTCCTATGATCAGAGAGAGAGAGCTGATGATGAAGATATAAATGATTTGTTAAAAGTGAAGACTCAACAATGTAGAATTTCTGGGAACAACTCTGATGAACTAAGTGACCTTAGATGAAATAAGTCTTGATTCATATTTCCTCTCACAGAGGAAAATATGGAACTATTTTAATGGGTATTGGCGTCTTATCCTATCCTACATTGCCTTGAAACAATTGCTCTCATCTGCATTAAAGATGATGTTCATTTGAGCTCAGAATCTGATAGATACATTATCTTATCAGTATTTGTAAACTTTAGTGCCCCCAAAATATGGATACCTGAAAAGGAATTCTGTTGTGGTAGTTGTAATGTGTTCTCCTTTACTTTTAATATGTACACTCAAAGTGTTGCCAGCAATGGGAAAGCATGTGAAATTTGATAATGGTTTAACTGCAAAAGTATGTGTATTGTCTATATTTTTCAGTACCCTGGTGGCATGCTCTCCAGTTTAGAATTATGGAATACCACATACTGTATAACTCACACATTATAAGGTGACCAGAGTATAAGTATAATTTGGCATCATAACAAGGAATTCCACTTAGGGACTACTAAATTTGTTGCAGTTTTTAATTAGAAAATCCTAGAGGTGGGGATCGTGAATTAAGATAGGAGCCATTTGAATCCAAGATTATTAAATTGTCGATGATGAGGCCATAGGGCCTTAATGTGGGTAAAGGTATGTGTTTTTTCCTGAAGATATAATCTGATGCAGTATATGTTAATAGGAGCTTGTAATTATAAAAGGAACACAAAAGAGGGTGCTTATGTATTGGGGGGTTATTCTGTATTAAGATTGTGACAACTCTAATCCAATGTTATTATCCAGGTAGTGATAATGAGGTCACTTGACCTGTAATTGGATCAAAGGTTGTAAAAATACTTGATAATTGTAGTAATTGTATGCAGTTAGACTTTATTCATAAACTTTCAAGAATTTAGATGTGCCTGAAAATGAATGAATTGAGAACTTGAATGTCTGTGTCCACCTTGACCTGGCGCATAGGAATAGGGATGTGCCCCTCTCCCCAAAGGGAGGGGGCACCCAAAAGTTGTAGTCTAACTAAGGGACAGTAGCCACTGGCTACTGCCCCGATCTCAGTAACGTCAAAAAATTGAGTATTTAAGGGCTCCCCTGAACCTAGTTTCTCAGATTAAACAACCTACTAAGAAGGACCAAAGAGACGTGCATCAGTGGAGAAGACAATGACAACTGACTTGGCCCCAGCCCTACCGGCCTGTCTCCTCCTCCAGTGATCCTGCTCCAAGATACCGGCTTGGCCCGTAGCCAGCAATCTCCAAGAACTCTGGGACCTGTACGGTCTTCAAAAAAGACTCTTGTCTCCTGTGGACACTGGATTTGCCCAGCAAGAAACCAACGCAAGGATTCTAGATCCAGGTGGATCCACAGCATTTGCACCACTCTGCACCAGACGTCAACGGCCCGAGTCCAGGTGGCCATCTTCCCAGTGAAGTTACCCTGGCGATGCTGACTTGGGATCCACATTGGACAACCTCTCCTGATCAACCCCTTCAACGGTTGTAGCCTCAACCTAAAGGGTCCCTGTGACTGGATCTGGTGAGAAAACCAGATTTCAAAAAGACAACCCTGCACCCACAGCCCTCTGGTCTTAGTGTGCCCAACCAACGGTGTCCTGACATCCCCCTTCTATCCAACTTACCTCTCCAGTCATGGTATTCCTTCAGCAAGCCTTCTGAACCAAGCCAGCAGCCTTTTTCCCCAACCGAGGACCTCTATTGGTTACAACAAGGCTCCCGACGCCTCCTTTTCCCTCTGCTGCCAGATGCCCTTGTGGCGCAGTCTATGCTATTTGGTGACCTCTCCAGTGCTGACCTCAAACCCCAGGGCCTGTGTCCCTGAACCGCAGGTACTTACCTGCAACCGGTGCCTCTTTGAGGTGCCCCCAGACTCCATAGGATAACATTGAGCCCAGTTACCTCTCGACCCGGCCGCTCCAATGCCGCTGGTGGTGCAGTACCTACCTTGGTCAGACCATTGCCCAGTGTTGACTCGGGCCCCTGGAGACTAAATTTGAAAAACACTTACTTTGTAAGTTACGCTCCTGTCTTTTCCCCATAGGATTGCATTGGTCTCTCACTGTATTGTACTAAGCGTGATCCTGAATACAACGTTTCTATTTCTGTATTGAAAAGCATTTTATGCACGTGCAAAGTATAGTTTGATGCTAAACAAACATATTGCCAGTAATTTGATAGTATTGCATAAGTCTACTTACCTGTAACTGAGTTCAACTTTGTTCCTTGAAATAAAAGTAACTAAATAAATATTTTCTACAAACATTGGCCTAGAGTTAGTCATTGAGTGTGTTGCTGCCTTGTATGACTATTCACACCAAATGCATTCATACTACCCTCTGATAAGCCTAACTGCTCAGCCACTACTAAATTGAGAGTAAGGTATTATCTACTTTAACCTCTTCCATACCTTTGGGGACTCCCTGGATTCTGTGCACACCTACCTCTTTTTGGTATATTATTTACAGAGCCAGTTTCCTATAGCAAGTATTCGCTGATGGTTTTGGGACCACATTATTTAAATGATGATCCTGCGTCTCTAGATTACAATGTCTGGGTTTGAAGCACTTCATTTAGAGTTCAGATGTGCTATTTGCAGTAAATTTTGCCTCGTTGCTTGTTATCACCTTATATAATAAGTCTTTGTTTTTGGCCAACATTTGATGTTTGCAAGAGCTTCTCGATAAGACAACTTGGTGAGAGTTACACAAGTGACATCACCCTGGTCTCCCCTAGGTGTCTAGTTTTCAGGAATATGTGGGTCGGATAGGTTTCCCTACTTGCTGGATATTCTAGGGCCCACAATCCGCTGCTACCCTCATTGTATAAAAATAAATAATGGGTTCTTCTAGGTGATGGTTACGAACACAATAGCAGAACACTTGTGGTTACCAATACGGTTTCTCTGCATTTGTGGCCTCCAAATTTAAGCCAGTTTGCAAAGAAAGACATTTTGCAAAATGCCCTCAGAATCATATGATAATATGGGTAACCCCAAATTCAAAGGACTACAAATAACCACTGTTCCTAAAGTTAGTATCCTGTGTACATTTCACAAATGCACACGTTTCTTTCATACCAATTTGTCATTATTTATACTGTACCATATGCATTGAGGAATTCGACCCTTAGAGTTGGAGATTGACTTTTTTTTCTTCTTGACCGGCCCTGTGAGGACTATGATTTGGAAGGAGCTTTGTAGTCACCTGTACCCCTTCATAGAGCCTTAGGACAACTGGTATGAGGACCTGCCGTATGTCCGTAGTCTGGACACTTTCTCAGACACTAGTCTATTTCTATTATGACTATGGAGGAAGGGGCTTCCTTTGTCATGGTGGGAACGCTGGCGGATGAGGTCATGGACCTTAAGTTGCCCTCAGTGGTGGTCGAGATAAATGTCTTGACAGAGGTGCTTCAGCCGCAGAACCTTTCATCCCTCTAAGTGAATCTCTCGCAGATGTCATGCTCGGGACATAGGCCAAACCCTGCACAGGGGCTCCTTGCACTGGACAATTGCCCGCCTCCATCGCCTCACTCCTGGAGACCCAGTTTCCCTCTCCTAGTACCCCACCCTGGAGAGTCTGGTTGTCCAGGCCTTCACCTCCTAAATTAACCCTGGCACTTTCCCTACCACACCACCGCATTGGGAATCTAAGAGGCAGGGTACCTTTGCAACCTATGGTTGGATTTTCAGATGTAGTATAGCAAAGAAACATCATAACCAAGTTGTTAAGTAAATAGGATCTCCACTTAGCAGGTCCGTGGGGTGGGCGGCCTCGCTCAGGAAGGCAGGTGGATCAGGCTGAAAGTTCATTTCAAACTTGGGAGGAATGAGTAGGGTGTACCACTGGGGTCATCAGTTCTTGCAATAACGACCCTGTGTCTTCCAGAGGCTGCTCGTCTGGAAAGTCAGTCACTGTGGGGAGTGGTGGTAAAGGACAGTATCAACAATCCAGTCACAGCAAAACTAAAAGAGGGGATGGGGGAAACAGGAGAGTGATGGTGAGGTGAGGCAGCCGGTAAGAGGTAAAGAAGTTGGTGGTGGGCTGAATACATTGGGCAAGAGGATGCTTTCTTTCGCCAGCCTTGTGCTGTAGTTCACCACCCCCTCGCCAGCTGTCGGTAAGAGATAAGGAAGTTGGTGGTGAATCTTGCTGAATACCTTGGGCAAGAGGATGCTTTCTTTCGCCAGCCTTGTGCTATGGTCCACCATCCCTTCGCCAGCCGCCACCTCAAACCCCTTAAGTTTGCCCTCCTTACTATCATAAGCACTCACAGGGCTGCAGGATCCAACATCATCTGCCTCATTGGCAGTCTCTCACTGTAGGTAAGTAGGTACTGCAAGTTGTTCAGCGGGGTACTCCATCCCTTTATTAGAAGCCCTACCAACCTTACCACCATCCCCAAACTTGCTGACGGAGGACCACCTATTTCTCCTCCGTCAGGATGTACAGGCCAAAGAATCCATCAAGAGAGGGCCTGCATCAGAAGTTGGTCATGGTTGCTATTTCCACTACTTTCTTGTGCTCAAGATGGACAGAGGACTTTGCCTTATTTTAGAAGAAGGAGAAATTCAAGATGCTCACGTTGGCTCAGGTTCTCTCTGCCCTGGATCCTGGAGACTGGATGGTAGCACTGGACTTGCAGGATGCATACTTCTGCGTCCCCATTCTGCCTGGCCGCAAGCATTACTGGTGGTTCACTGTGGACCACTCTTTTTTTTCAGTTCGCTATGCTCTATTTTTGCATCACCGGCGCCTCTCAGGTGTACACCAAGGTGATGGCGATAATTGCAGCACATCTGCGGAGGTGAGGGGTTCCAATCTTCACCTACCTTGATGACTGGCTGTTTCAGGCACACTCACCCCAGGCACTCATCTCCCACCTCCTACACTACAGCAGACCGCTTGCATATGTTGGGGTTCACTCTCAACATGCCAAAGACACAACTGACTCCCTCTCAGATACTCCATCTAATCAGAGCCATTCTGGATACAGCAATATTTTGGGCTTAGCCTGAATCTCTGAAGGATACGATTCTGATGTTTCATCCTCTATCCTGGATTTCGGTCGGACTGACACTTAGGCTGCAGGGTCTCATGGCATCCTGCTGGTACCACCAGCTCAATGGCATATGCGGGTTCTGCCGAGGGGACGTAGGGATCCAGTGGGCGCAACATTATAATAATCTCTCTGACATTGTCCAGATATCGGAGGGAAGTGCAAAAGGTCTGCAGTGGTGGCTGATGAACAGATTGGTTCAGCTGCAGACCGTTCTGCTTTTCCCACCGAGAGCTGACTGCAGTGACTGACTGACAGCAGTTGAACGTTTTTGACTTCCCTACAGAAGTCTGATGTCATTGTGGCAGTCGGGCGTCCTTCATACTCCTGTGTTGGGGCGGCCAATTGGGAGAGATGGAAATCAGATGAATCTGGTCTCTGACAGAGTCTAGGCTCCACATCACCCTGGTGGAATAAAGAGCAATTTTCCTGGCATTGAAAGCATAAACTCCTTCTATCAAGTGAAGGATGGGTCAAGTGTTCACGGACAACACAACCACCATGTGGTATCGCAAAAAACTTTACTGGAACATCCTGACCTATTCCTTGTGGTTCAACATCTGGCAGGTTCTCTGAATGCCTAAGCTGACGAACTCAGCCGTAGAAGCCTACCCGATCACGAATTGTATCTCCTTCCGAAAGTGATTGATTGATTGATTGATAAAAATGTATATTGCGCAGAACAATAACCCGCAGGTATCAAGGCGCCTAATAATAAGATCAAAAGTCTGAACCATTCATCCTTACACATAGGCCTGTAAGAAGAGGCGGGTTTTTAGGGCACTGCAAAATGTCTGTAAGGAAGGTAGGGACCTAAGATCCAAAGGGAGATCATTCCACCATTTGGGAGCTAGAGTGGAAAAAGCCCTGCCACCCCATTTGGCTCTTCGTATACGAGGGACTGACAGAAGCAATTTCCCGGAGGAACGCAGATTCCTTCCGGGAGTGTAGTGGGAGATGATAGAGCCCACTCCAGAGTCACTGTTTTTTGCAATGGCTCTGTATGTCATGCACAGGACCTTGAACCGTACTCTGTATTCTACCGGAAGCCAGTGCAACGTTTTTCTGGCCAACGTGGCCGAAGAGCGTCTGGGAACATCCAGAACAAATCTGGCTGTGGCATTCTGGACTACCTGTAAGCGTTGCAGGAGGCTCTTGTTTAGCCCCGCATACAGCGCATTACAGTAGTCCAGACATGAACCAATGAGTTCGACGGCTATTTGCTTTCTGGACTGCACAGAGATATTTCCTGATCCTTCGCAGGGTATGGATTAGGCCCCAGCAGGTGGAGATGGTTCTACACACCTGTCTGCCCATATCCAGGGCAGGATCCATCATCACCCCAAGATTTTTTGCAGATGTTGTGGGGGAGGGGCACACTCCAAGTGAATCAGGCCACCAGCTAGATGACCAGATGTTTTCGTTCCCACCAAACACCATCACCTCAGTCTTCTCCCCATTCAGTTTAAGAGCGTTCTGAATCATCCAGTGACCAACCGCCTCCATACAAGATCTAAACTTGGAGGCGGTCTGCACATCTGAATGGGAGAGAGAGACGAGTATTTGGGTGTCATCCGCATAGGAGACTACCTCCATCCCGAAAGTTCTTATTAGTCTTGCCAGTGGGGTCACATAGATGTTGAATAGGGTCGGACTAAGAGCCGACCCTTGTGGGACCCCACATAGCACCGGTCGGGATGGAGATAGAAACTCACCCATCTTGACTCTTTTTTATTTTTTTTTTTTTTTTATTTTTTTGAAAACCTTTATTGATACCAGAACACACAGCTATTCAGCCTGACATCCCGGAGGCAAGGCAGCAGGAATAAAGGAGAAAAATAGTGTCAAACAGTTGAGACATATTCATCGAAGGTTAATTTTATGATATAAATACAACAGCAGGCGCCCGTGGGCGCGAAAGTGGCAGTGTAGAAAACGTGACGCTGGGTGTCAGGGAGGGGTAGGGAATAAGGCAAGGAAACACTTATTAAAGCAAATTGCAGAATGGGAAGGAGGCAGGAGGGGGAAGGTATCAGGAGAATAAGTTACATTAGAGCTCAGTTGGCGTCACAGGTTAGGGAAAGGCGGTATCATGTTGATCAATTGGCTCAGGCGGTAAACACACATCCCCCCTATATTTGTTCCATGCTCCCCAAATTTTCGTCCAAGTCCGAGGTTTCTCCCTGGCCACATAGACTGTCTTTTCCCTAAACATGCACCAGTCCATGTTGGCCTTCCACTGTACCAATAGGGGGGCCTCGGCCGCACCCCATCTCTGGGCTATGTCCCTCTTCGCCACCATGTTCCCAAGGGTGACCCACCTAGTCTGTGCAACGTTGTGGTCGGAAGGCTCCCATACATTCAAGAGGCATCGACGGGCCTCCGCCTGGGAGGCCACGCCAGTAACCTCCTCCATAACGCGGTGGACCCTTCTCCAGTAGGAGGCGATCACCGGGCATTCCCAGATGATATGTAGGAAAGTGGAAGGAGCTCCACAGCCCCTGCGGCAGAGACCGTCAGGCGAGAAACCCATACGCATCAATCGGGGCCCTGTCACATACACCCGGTGCAAGACCTTAAACTGTACGAGGCGAAGACGGGAAGAAATGGCAACCTCCTTAGGAGAGGAAACCGCACCCTGCCAATCCTCGTCGTCCAATTCAAGGCCATCTGCTACCCACTGGTCTCTCAAGCTAAGGAGGAGGTCCGTGCGTGTATTGACCAACTTCTTATACGAGAGTGAAATCGCACTGTCTGGCATATGCCCATCCAGGATCCTATCTTCCAGTGGGGAACTTTCGGGGATGACGCCGTCCGGCGGAGAGGCCGAAAGCAGCGCATGTCGCAGCTGCGCATAGCGGAAGAACTCCGTCGCGCCCAGCTGGTACTCAGCTTGCAACTGGGGGAAGGTCTTAATCAGACCATTGGAGAGCATGTCATCAACCCTGCTGATGCCGATGAGGTCCCACCTATCAAAACCCTTGGTGTGCCAGAGTCTACCCAGGATGTCGGAATCAAAGAGGGGAGTGAACCTCGTGAGTCTGCCCTGCCATCCTTGTGCCTTAGTAACCGCTTTCCAGGTGCGGACTGCCGTGCGGGTGGGGCCCGTTAACTTACGATCAAAAGATTTGGAATATAGGGCCCGGTAGTAATTACCGTCGCCCACCAGCCACCTATCCATGGCATAGCCGGGGCTCACCACTGGGCCGTAAAACCCATGGTTTAGGGCAGCTAGCTGCGAAGACCAGTAATAACGGCGCACGTCGGGGAGGGCGATGCCCCCATCGTACCAGGGGAGTGTGAGTTTGTGGAGGGCGACGCGAGGGCGACCCTCCCAAAGGAGGTTACGGAGAAGGCCTTCAAGCTCACGAAAGTAGCGGGCTGGGACAGGGTCTTGTGCGTTTTGAAGTGCGTACAGGAATCTGGGCAGGGCCATCATCTTGAAGAGAGCGGCGCGGCCAAGAAGGGAGATTGGCAAGTGGCGCCAGCTGTCGACGTCACGTCGCAACCTCTGAAGAGGGGGGAGCAGGTTGTTGTCATACCTGAGCTTGGCATTACCAGAGATGTAAATTCCCAGGTATTTGAAACCGCGTGAAGCAATCTGAATACCGCAGCCTCTAGGGAGACGCGGAGTGTCCCCCTTGAGGACGTATAGAGAGGACTTGGCCCAGTTAATAACCAGGCCAGAGTACCGCCCAAAAAGTCTGATGACATCACAGGCTACGATAAGGGATCTGCCTGGTGAAGACAGGTACAGCAGTATATCGTCAGCATACAAGGAGACCCTGTCCTCAAAACCAGGGGCCCATGTAATGCCTCTCAAGTCAGGATGTGAACGCAACAATGCTGCCAGGGGTTCAAGGGCCAAGGCAAACAATAGAGGGGACAGGGGGCAACCCTGTCTGGTACCGCGACGTAGGGGGAATGGCGCCGAAAGGCGGCCATTGACTGTGACATTGGCCATCGGGTCCGCATACAGGAGCTTCACCCAGCTCACAAAGACAGGGCCAAACCCGAGTTTGGTCAGAACTGCCCACAGGTAAGGCCATTCGAGAGAGTCGAAGGCCATAGTGGCATCCAAGGACGCCAACACGGCCGGCTCTTCAAGAGTGTGGGCCCGGGCCATGACCCCATGGAGACGGCGCAGGTTAAGGGCAGTGTTACGGTGGGGAATGAATCCAGATTGATCGGGGTGCACAAGTTCGCTAATGACTTCAATCAAACGATTAGCCAGTAGTTTGGCAAGGACCTTGGGCTCCACGTTCAGGAGGGATATAGGACGGTAGGAACGACAAACGTCTCGTGGTTTACCCTCCTTGTGGATGACCACGATGGTGGCCAGTCGTTGGTCTAGGGGGAGAGAGCCTCTCTCAAAGGACTCCAGGAACATCTTACGGAGATGAGGGGAGACTGCGTCCGAGCGGATTTTACAGTTCCACCGGTATACCGTTAGGCCCGGAGGCCTTTCCGGTATTAAGTGAGCGGATCGCAAGGTCGACCTCGTCCGCAGTGATGTCCCTATCCAGGTCCTCTCTTTCCTCCTCGGAAAGGCTGGGCAAGTCGATATCAGAGAGGAAGGCCGACGAGTCCGCCTCCGAAAAGTCAGAGGCAGACTCATAGACCCCCCGAAAGTAATCTGCGAAAGAATCAACAATGGCGCTAGGATCCGTAAGGATCGCACCGTCGTCGCCAACAAGCTCTGGCACCACACGGCTGGCCATCTCCCTTCTGTCAAGCCAAGCCAACAACTTCCCGGCCTTATCGCCCACATCATAAATGCGACCTTGCTGTTCCTTGGCCAGGACAAGAGCGGCATTAGTGGCCAGGGCGTGGCACTCCGCCTGTTTCAGCGAGAGTGCGTGGATGACCGAGGGGTCTGGATCGGATCCCAATTGGGCCTCGAGGCGTAACACTTCCTGCTCAATAGTCAGCATGTCTGAGTCTCTGGTACGACTGGTATCAGCGATAATCGCCTGGGCCTCGCCACGGAGCACCGTCTTAAAGGCTTCCCACAGTGTAACGGCCGACTCCACCGAGCCCACATTCTCGGAGAAGTAAAGATCAATAGATTTGGCCAGGAGGGAGCGGGTCTTGAAATCGCGGAAATACCATGGATTGACCGCCGCCGGGCGTTCCGACAGAGTCACTCCAAAGTCAAAGGAGACCCATAGCGGGGAGTGGTCGGAAATGCCCCGCGCAAGAAAGCGGGCCTCGGAAACGGCGAGTGCGTCCGAAGCCAACGTGAGGACATAGTCAATACGCGAGAGACTCCCATGTGCGCCCGATAGGAAAGAAAATTGGCGGAGCGTGGGGTGCAAAAGCCGCCACCCGTCCACCAGCCCAGTAGACTCAAGGAAAGACGGCAGCCACAGCTGTGGTCCGCGCAGGTCGCGGGGCGGTTGACGATCAAGCAGACCAGAGCAAACTGAATTAAAGTCACCCCCCACTATCAAACGACCAGCCGGCATAGACAAGATGGCACCACCAAGGTCCTGAAAGTACTAGACTGGAGCCCTGGGGGGACGTACACAGACAACAACGTAAGGGAACGCCCTTCCCACCTCCCAGCCACGGCGGCGTACCGCCCCCTATCATCAACCAAAGTGGTCTCTATCTCTAGGGGAAGGGACGCGCGCACAAGAATTCCCGCCCCCCTGGAGCCGGAAGAGAACCCCGAATGCGCCACCATTTTATAGCCTTTGCGATTCAGGGCTTTACAAGCGTTGCCCACCAAGTGTGTCTCCTGAAGAAGTACGATATCTGGCATATGCCGTTTAATCAGTTGTATAACCACCCCTCTCTTGATTCGGTCACCCAACCCGTTGACATTCCAACTAAGAATTTTTAACACCCTACCCCTCATCCCTCCACTGCCCGCCCCACCCATCTCCCAAAGACACTCGCATCAAAAAAGGTACAGGATCACCATTGTCCAATTGCCACAGAAGAGAAAGAAAAAGAAAAACAACACAGAACATAACTGTACCCAACAAACCCCCCACCCTGCACCCCTGCATTAGACTAAAGAGCCCCCCCAACCAGCAGTGTGCCTGTCGCCCCATTAACTACTCTACAGAAGACCCAGAGGAGTGAGGAATCCCCGTGAAATCGTCCCGCCACCCACCATGAAAATAAAGGAGAGAGTAATAGCACCAAAAACACCAGTCCGGCGGTCATTCGAGGCAGGGGTAGCCCCGGCTCCCAGTTCATTCTTGCCGCTCCGCTCCGCCCGAGGCGCCTCCAACATCATCTTCTTGCTCATCACGCTCTGGCGATACAGTGTCCAGCCACTCGCTAACATTCTCAGGATAGTCAAAAAAGTAGGCACGTCCCTTGAGTTCCACACGGAGCTTCGCTGGGAACTGCATAGAGTACTTGAGACCCATGTCTCTGAGGCGTCTCTTCACTCCCGCGTAGCTCAGCCGTTGACGTTGTACCAGCCTGGTGAAATCCGGGTAGAAATGCACCTCCGCATTCTGGTACTGTAGTGGCCCGTGCGATCTGGATGCCTGAAGGATCGCATCTCGGTCTCTGAAATTGAGAAGGCGGGCCACAATCGGTCGCGGCGTCGCCCCCGTTTTAGGTGGTCCCCCTGGCACACGGTGGGCACGTTCCACTGAGAAGAAATTGCTCAGTCCAGAGGGCGCCAGATGAGTCTTGACCAATTCCTCCACAAACAGGTCCGCTGCGCCATTCTCGGACCCTTCTGGCACCCCTACTATACGGACGTTCTGCCGCCTGGCTCGCCCCTCAAAGTCCTCCAGTCGCTTTGAGAAAAGATCGGCAGTCGATCGCAGGTTACGGACCTCAGTTTGTAATTCGGAGACATCCGAGGTCAGACTGGTGGTCTTGATGTCAAGCGTTCTCACTCGCTCGTTTGTCTTGCCCAAGTCGGTCCTGATGAGGGAAATGTCAATAGCCATGGAGTCCACTTTATGGGACAGAGTCTCGTGCTGCTGCTGTACATCGGCACGGAGGCTGGTGATGGCACCCATGATGTCCATGAGGGTAGGATCCGAGCCGTCCGGCGGGCTAGTCACTGGGGTCCCTTTGGAGATGGCCCCGATGTAGGTGGCGACTTGAGGCTCACATACCGCTCCATTCGGTTGTTCTGTGTTTGCGATTTGCCCCGACCACCTTTATTCGATGCCCTGTCCGGATCGCCTCTGCCCGCCATGATGGGTTCTTGAGGACAAAGGAAAGGCGGCAGCAGGTCAGGATCCTCAGCCGAGGGGCAGACGGATCAAAAAGTCTCGATCAGGTCGACGAGGGCCAGGCAAGTGCGCAGTGTCATCACCAAGGAGATGGCAGGCGGGCCCCGTGTAGTCCGATCAGGCGAAGTGACGAAGTGGCGAAGTCCGGATGGACAATGGCACCGTCACGGAGCGGAGTTCAGCTCGACGTAACTTTGCTCAGGAGTCACCGATTTGGAAGCCGATTGCAGTCCCCGCCTCAGTAGGCCGTCCGCATTACAGTTCCACCAACGTGGGACAGGATTTCATGCAGGATAGTTGCGGTGGGTCGGACGGTCCACGGAGCTCCGAGCTTACGCGGCCATCTTGGTCGCCCGCGAAGCTCCTCCCCCATCTTGACTCTTTGTTCCCTCCCAATGAGGAAGGAAGCCAGGAGATCTAGAGCTGCGCCCTTCACCCCCACATCCCTCAAGCGAGATGTAAGAACTGAGGGGGAGAGGGTATCGAAGGCCGCAGTTAGGTCTAGCAGGACCAGGAGGGTGGTCTGGCCCATATCCACTGTCGTGCAGATGTTGTCAAGCACGATGGTGAGGGCCGACTCGGTGCTATGTTCCCTCCTGAATCCGTGCTGGAAGGAGTCAAGGCAGCCCGAGCTTTCCACAAAAGCAGCGAGATGCTTGTTCAGATGTGCCTCAAGCATCTTCGCAGGGGCAGGAAGCAGCGAGATTGGGCGGAAGTTTTTTAGGACTTCCGGGTCGAGGGAGGCCTTCTTTAGCAGGGGTTTTACTACTGCTTTCTTCCATTCCAAGGGGAAGACACCGTCTCTTATAGCTAGATTCATTATTTCTAGCAACGGTGGCAGGAAGGTCTCCCTGCACTACTTGATGATTTTCAAAGGGCAAGTATCCAGGGGGGAACCAGATTTGATCTTATTAAGTAGGAATTCAAGATCCTGCGGATCTAGGGGTGGAAAGGAGTCCAGGGTGCCCAATGGGGAGGCATCGATGGTGGACGCATTCGTCTCAACCCGGAAAGTAGGCACACTAATACAAGCTCTTTGTTTCTCAAGAGCTAGATGGATATCCAGTATTTTAGTGTGGAAAAATGAGGCAATTCTGTCGCATAGATCCTGCGAAGGTGTGACGGGGTCAGGGGTTTGTAAGTCGACTAGAGAGTCGACAATTTTAAAAAGCTCCTTCGGCGAGGAGAGCGAGGTTGTCAGGGTTACAAAATAATCTTGTTTAGCCTGCACGATCTCAGACTTATATTTCCTGACAAGGAGTTTGTGGGCTTCTTTATTCTTAAGGTCCCAGCTAGAATGTCAGAGCCTCTCCTTTCTCCTCACTTCCTGCCTGAGGAGCCTAAGGGAGTCAGAAAACCATGGGGCCGATGGTCTCTTCCTTGCTCGGCGGCGGGCCTGTAAAGGAGCTAGCTCATTCATGGCCTCGGTGACGACCTGTTCAAAATGGCCAACTGCGGTCTGTACACTGTCCATACCCGTAATAGAAAGGCTGGCAGCCCAAGGCGCGAAAGAATGGCTGCTGATGTCCTTAAAGTTTCTAGCCGTTACCATTGCGTGATTCCCTTTTTTGCTTCGATCCCCCCTGTGATATTCCAAATGGAATGGAACTGCGAGGTGATCAGACCAAGATAGATGCACCGGATCCTTGGTGGTTAAACGATGATCGTTAGAGAAGATACCATCTAACGTATGACCTGCCCGATGGGTGGCTCCACTGACTCGCTGCGTGAGCCCACAGGACGCCAGAGCCTCAGTGAGTCCTGAGGTATCAGATGCATCATGCCGTTCTAAATGGTAATTAAAATAGCCCAAGATGGAAAAGTTTTCTCGACCAAAGTATGGTTCCAAGGCCTGAAGGAATTTGGAGGTGAAATCAGTCCGTGGGCCTGGTGGTCGATATAATAGGATTCCATTAAGAAAAGGACATTGTGCTTCCTTTATGGTAAAGTAAAGGGCTTGGAAACAATCCGGGAAATCAGGGATAGGTACAGTGTGACATTGCAGGTGGTCTTTGTGAAGGATCGCTATACCACCTCCCACTCGTCCCTGTCTGTCAAGTCTAGCCAGGCAGTACCCTTCAGGGACCGCTTCAATTAAATCGGGGCCAGATGAATCTTTGGCCCAAGTTTCAGTAATAAACACTAGAGCAGGATTTCTATCTAAGACCATTTCCCTAAACATTATCTTGTTTTTGACAAGGGAGCGGGCATTGACCAGAATGCCTTCTACTCCCATTGTTCTGGACCTGATGGCGTCGGAATTACCAGAGGAAAGATGGTGAGGGGAATCGGATGGCCTAGGATTGTAATGACAACCACATCGCAAAGGAAAGAGCAGTTCATCTGGTTCAGAGGAGTGCGTACACCCTAATCTTCGGGGTTTCAGGCGCAGCATTTCCTGACTGGAATAACTAAGGGGAGGAGAAGTAGCATCGGCAGAGTCCAGCCGTCCAGCGCGTCCTCAGCGCGGACGGGCGCAGACGGGCTGGACTCTGGCGTGACTCCGGCGGGCATCCGGCGCCCACGATGCGCGTACACGCTGCGGGTCGTGTCCATCTTATTATAGAGGGCTCTAGCGAGTCCACGTGATTGGCTTCAGCGAATAGCTGAGGAGTGTTACTTCGACCTACCCAAAATGGCGCCCCAGGTAAACAAAGCGCGGGGACCGGTCCGCCCGAATGGCAGTGAATGCGGCGTAATACCGCTGTGCAAGGATGCGGTCCGTGAGTAAGAGCACAGGTAGGGGGACTATGAAATATTTAAACAGTTTCTAAGCTATTTTAAAATCAAGGGAAAAGAGGTTAAATTAAATACCAAAAACGACAAAACGGAACAATTTAAAATTAGCCTGTAGCAGCACGCTTCTAACGAGAAGCCCTATGTGCACAGCGAGATTCAAAAAGAGAATGAGGCTCTCTCCTACCCGCTTTAAGTATGACTCCAAGGTGCAGCCTCTAGCCAGTCCACGTGATTGGCTTCAGCGAATAGCTGAGGAGTGTTACTTCGACCTACCCAAACTGGCGCCCCAGGTAAACAAAGCGAGGGGACCGGCCCGCCCGAATGGCAGTGAATGCGGCGTAATACCACTGTGCAAGGATGCGGTCCGGGAGTAAGAGCACAGGTAGGGGGACTATGAAATATTTAAACAGTTTCTAAGCTATTTTAAAATCAAGGGAAAAGAGGTTAAATTAAATGCCAAAAACGACAAAACAGAACAATTTAAAATTAGCCAGTAGCAGCACGCTTCTAACGAGAAGCCCTATGTGCACAGCGAGATTCAAACAGTGGTGCAAGCTCTCTAGAGCGATTGGGGAGAACTTGCAATATCAGCCCTTCTGCCTGCTGGAGTTTCCTTGGGTACTCTTGCTCATAAACACTTTGTCTCGAGTGGAGCTCAGGCCTTCTACACACTTTTCCCTGATACTGCTCCTGCCCAGAGTTCTCAAGAAGATCAGAACTGACTTGTCCCAAATCATTCTTTGTCTCCGGATTGGTCACTGAGATTATGGGGTCTCTAACTCCTCAGTATGAGCATCGGTCCTCCGGGCAGGCTCCCCCTTCAGGAGGGTCGACTGTGGTAGCAACTGGGCCGGGTCCTGCACCTGAACCTACGTATGCTTCACCTTCATGCATGGAGATTGAAAGGAAGCAGTTTACAGTTTTTTACCTCCCTATAGAAGTCGGATATCATTGCGGCAGTCAGGCGTCTCACCCAAGCCAGTATTCTCCTGCTGCGGAGACTAATTTGTGGCTTGATGTGCTTCCAAAAATGTTGGTCATCTTTCTGTACATTTGTCTGAGGTTTTGTTGTTTGTTTTTGTGTTAGCCTGGCAAGGCTTTGCTTTGGACAGTTAACCCCTTGCATGCTGCCGCGATTCTGCGCCTGTGCGGCAAAATTGCGAGTGGCCATCATCAGCACACGAGCGCCGTAGTGCATGACGGATGGGGGCGGTCATCAGCATGCAAGGGGTTAAAGGGCATCTGTCGGTTTTATTCATTGCCAGATCAGCCCTCTCTGTGTAAGTCCCGTATTGTGACTCGTTTTTTAAAAGGACTACAACATGCTTTTTTTCCAAAACCCTTAATCATGTCCCAATGGGATCTGAAGCTAGCCTTGACATTCTTTATTTGTTCGCCCTTGGAGCCCTTGCACCATTGACCTTGCCTCCTTTAGAGCATTAAAATAGCTGTTCTAGTGGCCATTACATTTAATAGGAGGGTTAGTTTCCCCACACAAACAGATTTTGAGAACACGTAGCTCTTTCTTGCTGAAATTTGTGACAACTATTCACATATGCAAGACACTCACACTGCCTACCTTCTTTGCTCAGTGTCGCCCTTCCAAAGAGGAGAGACTCCACCTCCTGGGACCAAAAAGAGGTTATCTTTCTACATTGATAGTACCAAAGAGTTCCAGTTCAACGATCAACTCTTCTTTAGGTTTATCTGGGCGAAGGAAGGCTGTGCTTAAACAGACCATCTCAATATGGATTGTACTCTGCTTTAGAATTTGCCACACACTGGCCAAGAAGCAACCCCCTGAGGATTTGGATTGTACTCTGCTTTAGAATTTGCCACACACTGGCCAAGAAGCAACCCCCTGAGGATTTGCATGCTCATTACATCAGAGATTCCATCAGCCAAGGCTTCCACCAAAGCGTTAGCTTGCAGAGCCCTGTTCTGGACATCAATTGGGCAGCAACGTGGGTGACTGTCCAGGAAGTAGTGCTAGGTAACCGGGCAGCCAGGTCCATTGTGACGAGCTCTTTGCTTGTTCGGTCCTCCTGTACTTTCTAGTCTAAATCGGTCCCCAGTTCTGCCTCTCGGGAGATGGTGCTTGAGTATCTATTATAATTTGAGGAATCTGCAGCTAAAAGTCTCTATCAGATGAAAAAGTTCCTTGCTGTCTGGAACTCCTTTTCTGTTGGAGACTATTTATCCTCAGATTTCTTTACAACTCTCCCATCTAACATGCTCTGTGAAAGGATTTCTCTATGTAGAGCCACCCTCGTAGGTCCTTCGTTTCTGCACACTGGTCCATCAGTAATCTGTTACGGCTCTGTGCTTCTGGTGAGGAAATATTACGAAAAGAAGCAGAAGTCAGCCCTCTGTTGTGACGCCTCTATAGACACCGCTCACATAATTTCTGGGGCGGATGACCCCACCGTCGTGGAGCCGAATAAACCACCTATCAGCACACAGAGGTCCTGCTCAAAAATATCCAGATCCTGTCTGACGCCTGGTGAATATTGTAAGGTAAGGTATCTGCGCTTAGATGGCCTCTACCAGAGAGCATGTTACTGGAGACAAATAACTTATTCTTCTTGTTTATTCTATTTAGTGCATTTTTTCACAGTATGATTTAAATCTTTAACACCTGATTGCATATTTGTGTGCGTTTTAAGCATTTTGTAATTTTTACATCTGTATCTTCACCTTTTAACAGTGTTGAGTTATGTCGAAGTCTGAGTGAAAATAAAGCCCCTGAAAATATGACGTTTACTGGTATGTATTAGAATTTCTTTTCTTTTTTCATCAGAATAAACATTGCAAATTCCCATACTTAGCAAGGTATTAGAAATGCTGCTCCCTTTCTGCTCTACCACTATAATTTAGAGATTTGTATTGCGGTCTAATGTACCTTATATATCTGTTTTGTATTTTTCATTTGTTAAAGAATGCTCCTGGAGTAAGAATTTTTATATCTTCACATGCACAAGTAATGCCAACTACTGTTTTCAATCAATCCGGGGTTTGTAAAGCGCTGTTACTCACTCATGAGGGTCTCAAGGCTCTGGGGAGGTGGAGGATAGGGCTCCTGATCATCTCAGTTTGGAGGTACAGTTGAAGAGCCCAGTCTTGAGGTCCTTCCTGAATTGGGTCAATGATGTGGATAGACTGAGGTGGAGGGGCAGGGTGTTCCAGGTCTTGGCAGCGAGGTAGGAGAAGGATCTTCCTCCGGTTCTGATCTTGTGGATCCTTGGGACGGAGGCCAGGGCGAGTTGGGTGGAGCAGAGTTTTCTGGCAGGTGTTTGGAGAGTAAGGTGGTGGTTCAGGTATTCTTGTCCTGCGTCGTGGAGGGCCTTGTAGGCAAGTGTTAGGAACTTTAAGGTGATTCTCTTGTTGATAGGGATCCAGTGGAGTTGTCAGAGGTGTTGTGTCATGTGGCTGTGGCAGGGGTTGTCGAGAACCAGTCTGACTGCTGGTTTTGTAGTTTCCTGAGCTGTTTCTGGGTGATACCGGCGTAGAGTGCGTTGCTGTAGTTCAGTCTACTGGTGAGTGCATGGGTGACCTTCTTTCTGGATTCTGTGTGGAGACATCTGAATGTCTTTCAAAGCAAGCGGAGTGTTTTTATCCAATTTAAATACCTGCACAGGGCTTATTACACGAGAGAGACTGTGTAGGGCTGGTTTGATTGCCTCCCCTGACTGCCTGAGATGTGGCAGAGAGGTGGGCACTTTAATGCACACGGTATGGTCCTGCGGGGCATTGGAAAGATACTGGACGCGTGTTTGGGATTGCTTGGATGAGGTGCTGGGCTGGAAGCTCCCCCGTACACCGCAGCTGGGCCTTTTGCATGTCATGGAGCAGGTGGGTGGTAATATCTACAAACAACACTTACTACTCCTGGGACTTAAGGTTGCTAAAAGGGACGTGGCCCGTGCCTGGAAAAACCCTAGAGCTCCCCCGTTAGAGGTCTGAAAACAGGGATTGGATTACTATGTGTGGCTGGAACGTCCGGTGTTTGAGGCCCGTGGCTGCCCCAGAAAGCACTACAAAATCTGGAAGAGGTGGGCGGATTACAGGGGGCTGTGGCTAGAGCCGCCAATGCAACAAGATGTAACAGGTGAACAATTGCCTTGAGCACCAGGGCGTGGGTAAGAGCGTATTGTGTTTTTTTCATACGGACTAATTTGCCTGACCTGGATGGACATCGTGAACGGGGCTAGGGGGGGGGACCCGGGTGGGGGGTAGTTCTTATGGGGTTGGGGGGAATAAGGTCTGTTTGATAATAATAATTGATATTGACTACTATATTGATTGCTTTTCTTTGTGTTTTGATATTATGCTCACAGCTCCTCCGGTGTTCGGAGTACTGTGGATATCTTGCAATCTTATTCAACACAACAATAACATTTTGTTCTGAAAGCAAGCGGAGTGTGTGAATGGAGGATTTGGATACTGCGTTGATTTGTTGGTTCATTGAGATTGAGGAGTCCAGTATTATGCCGAGGTTACATGCATGGGCTGTGGGGGTTGCAGGGACCTCTAGTATGGCGATGAACCCAGAGTCTTCCCAGGCTGAGTGTGTTGTAGGTCCCAGGATGAGCACTTCGGTTTTGTCCGAGTTGAGCTTGATGCAGCTGTCTTGCATCCTGGTAGCAACTGCCTTCATTCCGTTGTGAAAGTTGATTCTGGCGGCTGTGGCTTCGTAGGTGAGGGAGATGATCAGCTGGGTGCCATTGGCTTAGGACACTATGTTTAGTCCGTAACTTCTGACGATGGCTGGGCTGGGAGGGGAGCCATGTAGATGTTGAAGAGGGTGGGACTCCGGGAGGAGCCCTAGAGAACTCTGCAGCTGATCTCTGTAGGTTCTGAGAGAAACTGTAGTAGTCTGACTCATTGTGTTCAGCCAGTCAGGAAGGAGTGGAACCAGTCCATTTCCTTGTTTCGAATGCCGGCGTTGTGGAGTCTACTGATTAGGGTGTCGAAGGTGGCTGAGTGGTCCAGTAGGATGAGTGCTGTGGTTTCGCCAATGTCGAGGCAGCGGATGCCGTTAGTGGTGGCGAGGAGTGCAGGCTCGGTTCTGTGGTTGCTTCGGAAACCGGATTGGGACGTGTCCAGAAGGTGGTTCTCTTTGATGAACTGAGAGGTGGGCGTTGATGGCCTTCTTGATGACCTTTGCTGGGAAGAGAATGGAGATGGGTCTGAAGTTCTTGAGGTCTGTCGGGTCAGCGGATGGTTTCTTTAGCAGGGGGTTGGTCTCTACATGTTTCCGGTCGGGGAAGGTGGCGGTTTCAATGGAGCAGTTAATGGTGCGGCGAAGCGGAGGCGATGAAGGCGGCTGCTCTGTGGAAGATGTGGTACAGGTAAGGATCCGATGAGGCTCCTAAGTGGATTCTCTTCATGGTCTTGAGTGTGTCATCTGTAGTGAGTGGTATCCAGTTGAGCACGATCTGTTGGGGTGCGGCCTGGTTATGTGCGGTGGTGGTGGGCATAGTGGCTGGGTCTTGAGTGTCAGAGCTGTCGTAGATATGCCTGCTCTTCTGGTGGAAGAAGGTGCCGAGTTTGTTGCAGAGGTCTTGGGAGGGTGGAATGTCTGTGGTCTCGCTGGTGGACCTGGCGAACGTCTCGGCAATGGCAAAGAGTTATTTGCTGTTGTGTGCATTGGAGTTTATCCTGTCTTGGAAGATAGTTTTCTTTGTGGTTTTGAGACGGAGGTGGTGTGCATGTGCGTTGACGGCATATTTGAAGGTTGCCTGGGTTTCCAGGGTTTTGGCGGTTGGCGCGGACTGGCGCAGAATGGCTTGCCTTTGGCACACCTTTAATTAGAGCTTCGGGTGGGCCAAACAGCTGGGAGGCAGCAAAGAACGGGAGCAGGGAAGGGTCACTGGAGGGTTGTGGGGATCGCAGGGGCAACAAACAGGAAAAACTGAAAAAAGAAAAGCAAAAAGCACAAAAGGCAGAGAAAAGCAGAAAGACAGAAGGGCAGTCAAGCAGCAGAGCAGTGACACTCTACCACAAGGGATTAGGCGCAGACAGGAGCCTGCGGGTGGAGAAGGGCCTCAAACACCTGACCAGCAGCAGCAATCGGAACAGCAGCAGCTACCAGATGGAGCTGTGCCGTGGAAGGAGCAAGTCCTCCAAAAAGTGTTATCCCCCCTCACCATTAAATGGGGTACCATTGATTACATCTGGTTTGTTATTCACACAAACATTTTTTTTGTAAAGAATAATGTAGAAAATACACATTTTCTGTGTGGTCTGCTGGGTTTTCTTTTTGCTGCACCCCATGTTTTTTTCTTGCTGTAGAACTCTGTGTGCTTCACCCCTGCAAGCCAGTTTTAACACGTTTGTCCTTTCCTTTCAACATTATAACGTTGGGATGCCCTTAACTGCCATATTTAAACTTGATTAGAAGTCCCTAGTGTACATCATACAAAGTATACCCAGTGCCTGTAACTTAAATGTCACTACACCACTGCAGCCCCCATTGTACCATCCACTACATGATAGTGTAAATGTGACTGCAGGCCTACTCTCTGAATCCTGGATATGCAGTTTTAAACTGCAAATTCTACCTGTCCAAATAACACTGAGATGCAGTATCATATACTAATGCTATTCCTCGATAGTGGGACTAGCTACAAAAATTATTTTTAATTGTTATTAAACCCCTATTAAATGGTGAGTTTTCTTTCTAGATATTCTGGAAAAATAACTTTCAGTGAGTTACCTTTTCCTTGCCTTAAGTCACTGGAAGCTATATCTACATTTTGCTGTCCCACTTCTGACAACCAGTGATTTAGTATTTGAATTTGTGTGAAATGTTTTTAGGAGCAAATAGGCTGACCTGAATGGGCACAGATGACCACTCTGAACCTGACAGAATATTTAGATGGGGCTGTGAGAATCCTCTTTGATATTAGAGCGTACCATTCAGATTGTTAGGTCTGCTGGAATTTTTCACATGGCACTTGAGGCACACTTCAAAGAGACCTTCCAAGTCACAGGCAAATGCAAGCTGATACTTCAGCAGGGCCCTTCTTTTGTCTCCTCAGCCAGGCAGGTTCCAATCACAGTGGACTTTTTTTAAAGTTACCGGGCAAATCCTGCTGGAGAGGCACACCCTGATTGACAGGTCTGCTGTTGTGTATATATAACACTTGGGGTGCACTTAAATGAGCGAGAACAGGATGCCAACACAATTCATGTGCTTCTGCTGTCTGGTTGCTGAAAACTTAGCTGTTATTCTACCAGACTCCTGTCTTACGTTTGAAGCATCTGCCTCAAACTGCGTTTTAGTGTTCGAAGTGGGACACTAGGATGGCCATTGTGCATCTCAAATTCAATTAACCACAGCGCCCAAGTTCAGTGTAGCTGAAGACTTTTGCTATCTTGAAAATGCATAAGGTGGTAGGGTTAGCCCTGGGAACCTTAACCCTAATGGGTAAGGTGTGCCATGGGGTCTTACCCACACACAAACATTTTTCAGACATAAATGTAGCGTCTCCACGCTCCCTCTTCAGGACTATCCTGGATATTTGGAATATCGGAGGAAGGCTGAATCCTCTTTCTAAGGCCTGAAAAGAGCCCTAAAGGACTGGACCTGCTTTCTCTTATATCTAGGGAAAAGAAGTGAACTCCAAGGGTCATAAGGCTGGCTTGCTGTTAAATATACAGGCATACAACAATCTACAAGAGGCCTTACTTGCAACTGCTCAGGTGATCGGTGGCAACTGGACCTGAACTGTACATGTCTTGACAGCCTATGAGTCTCCAAGGGCCTCTCCATAGTCCTGAAGACTTAGTGTACTGCTGTGAAGGATTGGGACTTAAAGGACTTGCAGAACATAAAATCTGACCAAGATGGACTTAGTTAAGGTATCCACCCTGTGCTCCCTCGCTCCCTGCGTCAAATTGCGCCTAGGCCTTGTTGTGCTGCGACCACTGACTATTATTGGCACTTTGTCTAGTCCCCCTTATTCGATTTTTGACATGTTAAGAATTATATTTTGCTCTATATTTCTTATTACTTTTGTTTTGCATTTCGACTTTAGTACTGCATTGCATAAGCATTTTACACATTGCCTCTAATTTAAACTTGTTTGCTGTGTGCCATAGCTACCAGGGATTGAGCGATTAATTTAGTGACTTTAAGGGTTCACTCACCCTGGCAAGGATTGAGGTTATTACTTGATTTGGGTACCTATCCCCTCAACTAATATACTAATATCACAATATTTCTTAGAAGTACAAATATTTGCTTGATGGTGTGTCAAAGGATGGGTTTCCCTGGGACCATTGTTGTGAGGCCGCCCTGCAGGGTCTGGGGCTCCTGTGCCCGGAGGCTTGTTGTTTGGATGGATATAATGTAATGTAAATTGATACTTGTATAGCGCACTACTCACCCGCAAGGGTCTCAAGGCGCTTGTACAAATACCGCTGTGGAACCCGTCCTGGCTTTCCCTGTGAGGCGTCCACTCCTGGTCGCCCCCAGGGTTAAGGCCAGGCATCCTTAGCGTTGTGGGGGCCGTTGTGGAGATTAAGCAAGCTATTGCCCAGAGTTGCAGAGTGGGACTCTATGATTAGAATAGGCACCGAGGCGAGAATTATCAGGTCCGTGGAATTTTGAGCCCAAGACCCGCCGAGGCGGGGAATTGAACCCTGGTCCCGGGCTAGACCTCTGCATCAGGGTCTGCCGCTCCAACCATTGAGCCACACTTCTCCATATAGATATAGATATATATATATCTATCCAGTGTGCAGTTATTTGTGAAGGACGAGGCCGATTCCAAAATCAAATTAATCCCTTCTGTCAGGTTCCCATTTAGAACACCACAACTCCTATAAATATCACCTATATATCACCTATGAACAGGATTTTGTAAAGATAACAAGTAGACTAATAATCATAATGTTGATTTTAAGTTTTTTAAAGGTAATATAGCATTTTACGAATGGAGTCCATGTCATGTGGCGTGCAGTAAACAGGCATAGTGGCACTTTGAGGATATTACAGAACATCACAGAATATAAATTATTACTGAACTAATAACTAAATAATAGCTACCGGGTACAGAAATTCAGGAAACTGTTACAGATGATATCATAATTACAGATAAAGTGCAGGGTACGTTTAGGGTAACAAGTACAATATTCATAATGGAATTTTACAATTGCAGAAAAGCGGCTTGGATTGAAAACATGAATTTCAAACATGTCCACATTCCAGCCTTATATAAATGATGGCAGTGACCATTTTTAAAAGGAAGGAGACATGTTTATTGTAACACAAATGAGGAACATTTTGAGAAGAAGTTATACACCTAATACGCTTGGAGTGGATAAATCAGGTCGTGCGTGTGTAATTATTCTGAGTGGAGTAATTTAAAGAAAATTCAGGGAGGAGTGCAGCAGTTAGAACGTTGATGCCTAATTGAAAAGGAGCACCAGGGTTAAGCCACTATGGCTATGTTGTATTCATAATAGGGTTTTCTAAGGCAGCTGTTATACATTCTGTATGTAGATTATCCTTTCCATAGTTATATGGCAGCCCAATTTCTGCCTCGGTGTGTGCCTGCATTAGGCTTTTTTATGGTTTTCATCTTTGGCTACGTTTTCGTCAGAGCTCAGAAAATTGTGATCTCTATCTCTGGTCCCATATGATCTTATTTGGTGATTGTGATGTCTTGTACTATAGCACATTTTCCACCAGGTGTATGCTGAACCCTTTCACAAAGGTTTCTATTACACATCCTGTAATACCTCACAGAAATGTTGTGGTTGGTAAGTGATGTACAACGTTTCTGATAGAAATGCACACAAATCAGCAAACGTAAATTTGTCTCAAATATAGCTCATAAAATTCCCGGAGTGGGAGAGCATTCAATACTTTAGGGCCGTTACTGAAAGTGATCTGTAGATTTTTTTCTGAAGGGAGGTCCGTCGACGTTCTCTTTAGTATTTGCAGTAGAGTCAGCAAGAGCCTTCTGAAAAGGCTGATGGTTGTGAAGTATGATGGTTTAAAGCCTAAAAGGTAAGGCAGGAAGTACTCACAGTGAAGTGTGCTTAAATTGAGTACCATTCAAGGAAGACCAGCACAGGGGCAATGTGATCATATTTTCAGAACTGAGTTGTCACCTTATGTGATCAAATGGTAGATTGCAATGATGTACACTGTACATAGGTTTTGTATCTACCCCTTCAGACCATTGCTTTCTTCAACCTGCTTATTTTAGCCTTTGGCTTTAGACTTGCCTCAACTCTTTACATTTTTAATCTGTCACCTACTGCTGGGTGGGTGTATACTTCCACCTCTAAGTGTTTCTTGAAGTGAACTGCATGAATGGTTATAACCCTTAATGTTTGCTGCTTCTGGATCCCTTCTGTGTGTCCCACCTCATAAGATCCAGGCTATGGTTAGGACTAGTTGTTTCTAGTTTTGACTGTGAGCATTCTGAGATTTATGAATGGATCCACTGTAACATCATATCACAAGGCTAATCCTGTTTTTCAAAATGTCAAGCAGAATTTTATTATCCACTTTGTCAAAGACTGCGGTTACATCTAGAAGGATGAGGAGGCAGGGGTGGCCTTTATTGCTGGTGCGGATGCCATCAGTGACAGTGAGTACTTCATATTCATTACTGTGGCCTGCTCTCAAGCCACATTGGGCCATTCCAAATAGGTCTTTCAGTTGGGTAGTGATTTTACAATAGTTAGCCGCCATAGAACTTGTTGTATAATTACTTTTCTTTGAAGCTCATATACAGCTATATAGTCCAATCTGGCTGCATGTTTCTGCAATACATAGGCAGTAGATATTACATGATGCCAAATTATTATTGATGAATTAAATGATGGATATATTTTTAATGTTCTTTCCAAAGCATGATCCTCCTCACTCAGAGGGTCGCTTTCATATTGAAATGTTCTCAATATGCTGCAGCACTGGAGCAAACAAAGTTTATCATCTTTTGTTCATAAAGTTGCCACACTTAATTGCCTGCTGACCTGTATGCGTTGTACTTTTCTTGTGTCCATGTTTAAATTCTGTAAGATTTTTGTGCGCCCTACCACTTAATAGGTTATTACTAATTGTTTTACAGCTATCCAGCAGGTACTGTATGAGCTTGCCTACTTCGTTATATGTGGAAACCTGAAGCCTGATCTAGCTGCTAATGTTCTTACAGATATTATAGTAAGTATATATTGTAAAAATCAATCCTTGTGTTTATTTGGTTATATATTGTAAAAATCAATCCTTGTGTTTATTTGGTTATTTCTGAAGGTGTTTGCGATGTTAAATAGATCCATCGGTGAAAATTTACACCTGTTATACAAAAGTCAACAAATGCATTTTACAAATTCAGTGAATACAGAGATCATATGTGACATTAAATGTAATCCAAAAAATATTAATAACTCCTTAAATTGATTTGACATCAGTTTACCCTTCCAGCACCACCATCCCTTAATATCGGGGAGCTGTATATCAACAAGCATTAGCATAGCCAATAGGTCTCGCCTTTGGGACCTTATAAGTGTTTACTTATCCAGCACAATATCCTTGATGCAACAACATCAAGTGTTGCATGGCTAAACACTTATAAGGTTCCAAAGGTGAGACCTATTGGCAATGCCAATGCTTGTTTATTGTTGATTACAAGGTACTGCCTTGCTTACATCTAGCATAAGTAATAAAATCTATGAAGCAAGAAAAGGGTGCAGTACCACAGGCTGATACTAGGTGTCCCTGTGGAGTTGTAAATGTACCTCTATTAGGCACATAAGGTACTAACTACCCCCTTACTTAGGCTACTGCTGGGATGTTAAAAAAAAGAAAAAAACATTATCATTTGTAACGCCAATAGCTCAAACTTTCTGTAATGCGAGACCTATTGCATTGCAAATGATTGTTTTGGAGGGCTGTGTTCTGAAGTATATGTTGGACAGTCGCACATTCAGAGCTAGTTTTTTAGTACTATGACATTTGCTTATCTTCTGTATATCAGTGGAAGGGCGATTCTCATGTTTAAATAAGGAAAGATGTAATCATAAGTTTGAAGTGCTGCAAATATTAGTAAACTATAGTTTTGGTTTCATGTGTTGACACACCGATCCTCAAAATATACATTACCTTTATTTTCCAAAAAGGAAACTTCGAGGCTGTAGATTTGTTTCTTTGTCAGTTGTAAATAGTGTTAGGGTTGCTTAAGAGCTAATTTCTCTCGTTAGTTTGTGCCGCTAGTTAGGCTTTGCATATATCTTTTTGATTTTGTCCTAATAAATTTGTTTTTATTTATGAAGGATCACGTTGTAGAAATTAATTTGCTCAACCTTCTTACACAAGCCAGGTAACTGGTCCAAAAGTGCCCAATAATGTGAATCAAATTTATTTTCAATAAATGTTATAGTAGTAAATCAGAGCAATATCTAGACATGTATTTGTTTATTTTCTCTAGCACTTAATTTATTTTCCTGTTTCTCATATTTAGGAACTTCGGGATGACATGCCCTCAATTTTAGCAGATGTGTTCTGTATATTAGGTAATATACCCTTTTTATTGTCCGACAAATGTTGCTTTTTAAATTATTTCAACCTTGGTAACAATGCTGATGTATCCTGTGTGGTGGTAACTCGCAACGTACGCAGTCTGCAACTTTACCTTGTCTATTTGATACTATTGGTCTTCATTGCAACCATGTGCACCTTCATAACAGGTTTTGTTGGTCAGGTACTTTTTGGGCCTACAACAGAGGGTCTTTGGACACTTGCCTCTGTGAAATCTTGTAGTTCTGGATAATTGTTAATTTACTTCAGTGAACCAGGCAGTTGTGCGAATGTACAGGAGGTGCTCCCATCTTTTTTCTGTTTTGTCATCAGCGCTATATTCTGTTTGTAAGTATACAGCCATAGTGTGCCTCATTTCTGATGAGTGTGGCTGCTTCCCTCTCATCACAATCTATGAAGGTCTTGGGCCGGGCCTTTTTAATATACCCCGTTGTAATTAAAGGTGCACCTAGTGCCGATAATTGGGCATCTCTTGCCTTAAATCAGCCAGACATATGACTTCTTAACCATTAAGGTGTAATGGAGCCTTTTAGTTCTGGGTGTAACATGCTTCAGGGCCTTAGGCAGCAAGGGAAAACATCAAACCACCCTCTTATTCATGTTCGTTCTAAAATACCAAATGTGTGAAAAACATCGGTTGGTCACCAGAACTGTACTTCATGTGTTCCCCAACGACCTGGTGTGAGAATCACAGGTCACTCTTCTTTAAATAAGAAAATGCTTAATATGTTTTAAACACCTTAACTTGTGTTAAATTTATTGCAGATATTGAAACCAGCTGTTTAGAAGAAAAAAGTAAACGAGATTACTTTACAGTCCTGGTGTCATCTTGTCTGGTAAGTTGAATGCTTAAGTCCCTTTTGAGTTCTTATTATTTATCATTCTTAGAAATGCATCCTCCACTGAACGTGATCACACATCTAGATTCAATGGGAAGAGTGTGGCAATGTAAAGTAGAAGTTTCTTTTTTAAATTTTTAAAAATTTCTTTTATTAATTTTAACAGAGGATGAACTAAATACAAAAAGAAAGAAAGACATTGTTGCAGAATAAGAGTAGCGTTGTATACAGATACAAGGGTGGCTCAGTTACCATTGTGTTGTTGCACAATGTTACACATTCTTAACACTGTCATGTTACAACAATAGAATATACAAGGAGGGATACATGGTGTCCATAGCGCAGAGTGGCAGTTAAGAATAACAATATGGCGTCTATCCTCAGGGAGGGAATGTGTGTTATCGGGAAATGGGGCTCCTCACAGGGTGTGGACTGTATTAAGGGGGTTGAGGGGAGTAGGTTGGACATTGTGTAGAGCGTAGTTCATGTCAGTTTTAGGTGCTTGTTCCGCTATGTAATTTGTATCAGTCTGGGTTGTGGTTTCAATCCTCAAATGGCAATAGCTGTAGATATGATCGCAGAGGTTGCCATATGTTTTTAGGTCTGAATGCAGGTGGTTGGAAAGAGGTGTAAATGTCACTTGTGTTATCGCTGTTTACCAGGTCCTGCATCCATCCTTTGACTGTAGGGTGAGATGTGGCTCCCTAATGCATGGATATTTGGCGTTTAGCTAATACCAGCGCAATGGCAGTGTAGAGCCGGATTCCCTTCAGCAATGGCCGAACGTAATGTTGCACAGTATTTTGCCATTTAGTAATTGGGATTGGAAAAATAATTTGATTTTGGATCCGCAATGGGCAGATTTCATTTGTTTCTTGACTCAATGGTACCTGAATTCCGACCTCTGAACGCACACGGTGACTCTCTTGGCTTTCCAGCTTCCACATCTACGGGAGCTTATGTTCGTATTCATGAATATGGACAACCCTGTGATTAAAAAGGGAAAACTGCATCCTTGTAATGCTACTTCTCCATTGCGTATTTATGCAGAAAAAATCATAAGCAATGTACCCTCTGCCTTTCGAATGTCTTGGGATCAATATTTTGGGTAGAGGTTAAGATAGTTTCTCGGTATTAGCTGTGAAAAATAACTGGCTCTGACAATGGTAAATTCAGGTGACAGCGTCAAATTACTCTATACCAAGGCTGCTGTCTATCTAATCCCATATCCTATTAAGAAACATTTAGATCCTCTTTAATTTTTTATTCTTATTTGAGCTATTCAGAAAAAGACAAAATTGCCGTGTCTAAAGTGTACATTTAAAATCTGATATCTTTCAGGAAATGTCACGGTGTCCTCGACTTAATCACATATATCCTGTGTTCATGAATTTGATGCAGATACCTTTTTGATTTTAATAACTAGTAAACACGTTTATCTCATGGTGTTTGTAGTTGTGTAATTTGTTTATAGATTTTATAAATTTCTAGAATTTTCTGCCGCACAATCCATTGACCCATGCATGAATTTGCGACTGTTTAGCGGTGATTTTGCCGCCTTATGTATATCCCCTCCCTTTCAGCCCACATAAATGTTTTCATTTGTGCTGTCCTTCCCTGAAACTTTTTCTCTTTTATGGTAAAGGTAGCGTTCATTTAGGGGTGGGCTGTTGGCTGCAAAGTTAAAGTTAAACTGTTTTTGGCTAAGCTTCCCTTCTCCAGGGTTGTGGGGTGTCCTTGCATACGTTTAGAATTTTTCTCCTCCTTATTCTTCTTTGTGCTTTCCTGTTTCCCTACATCTCTTCTGCGGTTTCTCTTGCTTGGTTTGGTTTTCGTCTGGTGAGAGCATGTGATGAAAAAGCCGCTGGTGATGGTGAAACATCATAGTTGCATACTGTTATGACCAACTCCAGTTGGAATTTCTGACTTTTGATTGACATCCTTATGAGAATAAGAATCGTAGGATATTAATGTGCTTTGAGGCATATTGATTGTGGTTATTTTAGACTATAAATACTCATTCAGATACTTAAGTTCATCTGTTTCTGTTCATTTTATAAATATTGCTCTTGTGTTATGCAGTGCTTGGTTTCTGATACAATCCTAAAGGAACGTCTGGATCCAGAAACATTGGAATCATTGGGCCTTATCAAGCAGTCCCAACAGTTCAATCAGAAATCTGTTAAAATCAAGACAAAACTTTTGTGAGTATGCTTTCACTATGCTGGTTAATGTTTAATATTGCATGCAAAAACAAGGCATATGGTGCATTAATGACATGTTCAAAACAAGGGTCTCGGTCGTAGCAGGTGTTTGCATGGAGGTCACGTGGAGTCTCCTTTTTAGATATGGCTGTATCTTGCTTGTCGATTGCTGTTTAAGCAGGCTCAAGTGGTATGTAATGGCCCATCTGGGACTTGTGTTAGATAGAATGTTGTCATAAAAAATAAAGTGATTGGTTTATCTTTAACATGGGGAACCTTGCCACTTATATTGCCTGAAAAGCACTTCTTGGTTTGAAGAGGGGGAAATGAGAACAGGACGGGTGGGTTGACCTTTCCAAAAGCAGAATTTTAGCCCCGCAAAGTAGATATCACAAGGTAGTGCCGCACACGAGTGGAATCTAATGGACTCAATCGCTCACCAGTTCAATCACGACACAGTAAATCCACACACACTGACTGTCGTAACCGGTGCTATTCATATGTGTATGAGACCTGTTTAGGTCAAGGTCTCCAAGTTATTGATGACTTAATCAGACATTTCAGAAGAGGGAGCTAGTTGGCTATTCTACTTTCCCATGTCCTGTATCCCCGACTAGAAGTCATGGTTTTGCGTACCCCCCACCCTTCCCACCCCCCTCCCTGATAAGTCTTGCCTGGCCCTTTTGGTTCACCAATTGTATTTTCTGTGATGATAACGCTTGTGAATATGAGAAGGGGTGGGGAAAGGGTTCATCTGTTATAAACTCTTCCTGAACGTATGTTGCTCCTTTAAGGTATCTCATAACACTAAAAAGTGATGCATGGAATGCTTATAATGGCATTCACTTGGGCCGTATTCTAGTCCTTCATTTTTTGCACACTGCTCCATGCCCACATTGGAGCAACTATATTCAAACCAGCCTTGGCCCTGCTCCAGTAGGGACTATCCTTTCAGATCAAACAGCCATGTTGCGTCTCTTCTAAAAGGAAATCGATCTGCGCTAGACCAGTTCCAGCCTTCTTGGAATCAGTTCTGTGGCATTGCAGGGTATGGGGCCCATGCCTGGGAGCCACAACGTGATGGGCGAAATGCTTGGAATAGTCTCAATGATTACCAGTGACTGATATTAATTCATTCAACCTTCCTATCAATTTCTTTTCTCCTTAAAGTTGTAGGGCAAACCAGTGAGTTTAGTGTTGATCAGTACTATCATCTCTTATTCTCTGCTTATCCTAGTGTGCTTTTCCTCATATTCAACCATTACTCTAGAACATGGGTACTCGCAAGCACGATCACAAGGGCCAAAAAGTTTAGTCTAAGTTTGGTCTGTGGTGTGTTCGAATGCCTCATTGAAGCCAGCAGGGCAGTGGTTGGTGGTAGGAGGTGTAAGGGGAAGCAAATCATGTACAGCCAGGGCTGGCTTTAGGGTGGGTTCGGCTGCACCGGGCGCTGACCTGGAGGGGGGCACTGACCTATTTGGGGGGGGGGGGAGGGCTGTGTTTAGAAATAACTTAAGATTCAAAAGCACCTACTGCAGAGTTGCTTGTGTGCACACCTTTGAGGCATTAATAAACATGAAAAGAGTGCTGTTGTGTTTAGTGTTTCTGCTAGAGAGAGCGAGATTGTAGTTTTGTTTAGAGGCAGTTTCGCCGCAAAGTAGCTCAGAGGATTAGTATTCCTGCTGCAAAGGACACATCTGCATTTTCCTTGAGTGGATTAGTAAATCCAGCCTTTACCAGTGCTTTAAAACAAATGGAAGGGAAACTTTTGCCAGGTGGCAGTGACTGAATCTGAGGAAGAGGTCGGGCAGCAAAAATATGGTTTCCATACCACCATGCGCCACTAGTGCTATAGCCGTCCCTGTGTACATCTAGTGACTGAAGTGCACAATTTGACACCAAAAAACCTGGGATCAATCCTGGCTTCCCCACTTGATCAAATTACGTGATCCTAGGCAATTGCTTTATTTCACTTTCTCTTCTTTTTCTTCATTATCACATATTAGAGGACCTTGAAAGAAATTACTTCAGGATGTGTGCTATACGAAACCTTCTCCTGTGTTTGATTAAATTAAACTATAATGTTGTGCAAATAGAAGAACATCCCAGGCCACTCAAAGGGTACACATGTCGGCTGACTTCCCTCTTAGTTCACTACTGGCATTCTTGTCAGGGTGGGTGAAAGCATAAATGTTTCTGTAGTTGGGGATCTCTGTGTATAGTCATAATCTAGTGAATAGTCCCGCTCATGAGCGTGGACCCCGGAGCTATCAAAAATAATCTTTTAAGATATCTAAAAATGCAGTCCTGCACAGACAACTAAGAGAATTTAAGACCGATAATGCAGCCTATATCCACAGGCTACACTGTCCAGTACTTCAACTAGACATTCCACCAAAACCACAAACAGCACAGCCTGCCGAGTTTTCCTCATAGAGAAAAACTTCCCCTTTTACTAACAAAGCCTTCCGAATGATAGAGAGGAAGGGGAGGATAGACAAGCCCCAAAGGCTGCCATTATGTGGCTCAAAAGGGATACCGTGCCTTTAAGAAAACTTTCTAGAACTTTCTCAGTATCCCAGAATGCCCAGCAGGTCTCATTTACTTCAGTTCTTTTTTCCGGCTCCTGCTAGCAGGACCCTGGAGCATTGAGCTCTCCCCTTTTTTGGGTTTATTGTAAGAATTTTGCACTTTTAAAGTGTGTGAGTGTTTACACTCGACGTGTTTTGGTGCCCTCTTCCTTCTCTAGTATTCTGAGCACTTTTTTCGTCAAGAATGCCAGCATTGTTTGATAAATGCCCGGAGTGCTCAAGGAAGAAGGCCAAGTCGGACCCACACCCTGTGTGTATCCTGTGCCTCCCTTCTACTCATCTGCATGAGAAGGGTGAGATTTGCCAGACCTTCTCCTCCAGGACCCTGAGAGACAGAAAGAAGATCAGGCTCCAAGGACTGGAAGAAAGAATGCTGCAGAGTCAAGGTGGGTCTGGGCATGCTGGATCTGCTTCCTCTGCCCATGCTGAGGCCTCTGTGGGGCTTCCCAGCGTCAAGAAGGCTAAAAAGCGTCACCGTTCTCCGTGGACGTCGATGGCATAGACAATGCGGTCAAGAGGCATGACTGCGATCTGCTCCCCGTCTCCCCAGGGCTCTGGGTCGAGGCGACGTCGACGTTCGTCGTCGAGGGGACTGAGGAGACCGCCGTCGAGGTTGCCGCCGGAGACGCCATCGTCTTCGTTGTCGTCATCTTCGACGTCGACACTTCGACGTCGTGAGGATTCCAGACGGCCTCGGCGCTCGTCGTCGAGGCGACACCGCTGTTCGCCCTCGACGTCCACTCGACGTTCGGCATTGAGGAGGTCATCACATTCGACTTCAAGGCGCAGATCAGCTTCGAGGCGGCGAAGCCCGACGTTGAGGCATAGGTCGTCGACACCGAGACTACGTTAGTCAGCGTCGAGTGGGCGTTCTTTGATGCCGAAGAGGCGCTCGACACCTAAGAGGAAGAGATCATCCTCTAGGAGGCGTTCTGGAGCCACGAGTCCTTCCAGATCCTCGGGCACGACGGCGACGTCTGTCACCGACAGGGGGCGCTGTCTCTTGATCGCCTACACCAAGGAAGAAGATAAGGAAGTCACCGGGCTCGGTGTACTCTGTGGTGTACTCTGCCCCCCAAGCCGATGCCACCTCCTCCTCCTGTTCCTCTACATGGACCGCCACTGGCTCCGAGGTCGGTCTCACTGACGCACCTCCCTACGCCTCCTAAGGGAGCCCCTGGGCCGAGGTCCCCAGTCAGGCCACCACCGCAGGCTCCGCCGCAAGCACACGCGGAACGCCCAAGGCCTAGAAGACCTACATGTCGCTCTGGACGGAGAGGCAGATCCAGGAGTCGCCGTCATTCATCAAAGAGATCCAGACGACACCGCAGAAGGGGTCGATCTAGGTACACCACGGATTCGTCCAGCGCAGGGAACTATTCGCCAACTCTAGCAGAATTCCCTCAGACGAGGGTATTCCCTGTGGACGACTTGGTCTCCTTTCAGGAAGTCTTGTTGAGGGGGGCAAGCAAGCTGGGCATCCAACTGACTGTGCCCATGACTGCGATCTCCATAATATTTGAGACTCTCCACAAGAAGCACCTATCTAGGCCTCTGTTGCCTTTGGTGCCTGGATTAGTGGAACCGGCCATGGAGCTCTTCCTCACTCCGGCGGTGACGAAGGCAGCCCCCTCCAGGCTGCAAAAGAAATACAAGGCTCTTGATGCGGATCTGGCTTTCCTCCGAGTGGACCCAGTTCTGGATTCCGTAATTGTGACGGAGGCGAGGAAGCAACACGCCATCACCCCGTCCTCCAGTGTGCCTCCGGACAAGGAGAGTCGCTGGTTGGACTCAGCGGGCAGGAAGGTATGCGGGGCGGCAGCTACCTCCATGAAAAACTGCCAGTGCATCTGCGCTGTTGGGGCGCTATGATTGGGCGCTGTGGGAGTCCCTCCAACAGTTCGCCGACCTCCTCCCACGGGAGAAGGAGGATTTTATGGAAATCCTGAATGAGGGATTGCTGGTGTCGAACCAGCTGATCAGCGCAGCTGCAGACTCTTCGCTCTTGGCAGCCCACGGGTACTGCCATGGAGTTTATCAGAGGCGCACGCTTGGCTCAGATTGACATCACTGAAGCCTGAAGCCCAGCAGAGGGTGGCCAACCTGCCTTTCTCGGGCGAGACCCTATTCGGGAAACACGCCGACGATGAGATGGCCCGCATGAATGCGGAGGCTGAGACTCTGGCGGCTGTGGGCTTGGAGAAGCAAAAGGACCAGAAGTACTACCGCCCGTTCCAGAAACGGTACGGGGCGCAGGGCAGAGGGCGAGGTCAACAGTCTGGACAGCAACAGCAGCAGTTCCAGAGGAAGCCCTTCCAGAAACGTCAGAGGGGCATGGGAGGTCAGCAGTCTGCCACCGCGACCAAAGGCCCGCCCGGGTCTAGGCCCTGAGCGATTACTTCCCCGTCGTCCGTTACTCACTCCGGTGGGGGGAAGCGTTCAATATTTTCTGGCAGAGTGAAGAAAAAATTACTCAGGACAAGTGGGTGCTGAATATTGTTTGCAATGGATACAGTCTTCGGTTCACCAGCCCGCCTCCAACAATCCCACCGGTTTGCTCGCAGTTTCAGCTGCGCGCGAGCTCCACGCGGAGGCCGATACCCTGTTAAGGAAAAGGGCGATAGAAGACATCCCTCTGTCTCTTAGGGGAAAAGGTCTGTATTCCCGATTCTATCTGGTCTGAAAAAAGGACAAGAACGAGTTCAGGCCTATTCTGGATTTGCGGCAAGCAAACAAGTGGATTCGCAGCGAAAAGTTTTGCATGCTGTCTTTGCACCAGATTTACCCTCAACTGCAAAGGGGAGAGTGGCTGTGCGCGATAGACCTACAGGATGCATACTTCCACATGCCCATTGCACAGAAACACCGGAAGTTCCTGCGATTCAAAGTCGGCGCCAATCCCTATCAGTACACAGTGTTACTGTTCGGGTTGAAGTCTGCGCCCAGGACCTTTTCCAAATGCATGGCAGTGGTAGCGGCACACCTGAGAAAGAACAAGGTGTTTGTCTGCCCGTACCTGGACGATTGGTTGATCAAGGCATCCTCCTTCTCGGTAGCTCAAGCGCACTTCCAGAAGACGTCCGTTCTCTTGAACAAGCTGGGGTTGCACATCAACATGTCCAAGTCCATCCCGACTCCGGTCCAATGCCTACAGTACTTGGGAGCCTCCATCAATACGCTGTCAGCAAGCGCGTCTTCTTCGGAGGAAAGACGTTTATCACTCCTTCGGAAGGCTCAGGCTCTTATGACCGATCCATCTAAGACAGTGAGGACGGTGTCTTCTCTACTGGGGTCGATGGCCTCTTGTATCTTCCTCACGCCACGCGCACGGCTACACATTAGACCGCTGCAGGATCAGTGGGACCAGAGGAGAGGAAACTGGGACGACAAGATATGACTGTTTCTGCATGCTCTACAGTCTCTGAAATGGTGGTGTTCAGCCCTCAAGGGGGTTCCCTTCCACAAGGACATTCCCGCTCAGACTATCGTGACGGATGCTTCTCTCCACGGCTGGGGAGCGCATTCTGGGGAGGTACAGATCCAGGGAACGTGGTCCCAGACGGAGTCCACGTATCACATCAATTTTCTGGAACTCAGAGCTGTTCACTTGGCACTGAAGGCCTTTCATCCGTCCTTCCAGACCAGCTCTCTGCTTGTATAGACGGACAATACGACCACGATGTATTACCTCAACAAGCAGGGGGACTCGAGATCGGGCACCCTGTCGCAGGAGGCGCAGGCGATCTGGCACTGGCTTCTTGCCAGAGGACTGACGATAATGGCTACTCATCTACCAGGTGTGCAGAATGTTCAGGCGTACGCACTGAGCAGACTGATCAGGAAAACCACAAATGGGTCATCAATGACTAAGTACTCGGAGACATCTTCGCCAGGTGGGGCACTCCAGACGTGGATCTGTTTGCCCCCGCCGAAAACAGCAAATGCCGAGACTTCGCATCCAAGTACTACCAACAGGGAACGCTGGGGAGTGCGTTATGGATCGACTGGTCGAACAGCTTTCTGTACGCTTTTCCACCCATTCCCCTGATTCCGGTGGTGCTCATCAAGCTGGCCCAGTCCAGGGCGCGGATGATACTGATTGCCTCGGAATGGCCCAGGCAGTGGTGGTTCATGGACCTGCTTCACCGGTCTCTCCTTCCTCACATTTGGCTGCAGCGCCGGCAGGACCTGCTCACGAAGTTCGGGGGGCAGATGATGCACCCCAATTTCTCGTCTTTGAGTTTGGAGGCATGGCTCCTGAGAGAGTGCAATATGGCCATTTAAATCTCCCTGCAGATTGAATGGACATACTGAAGGAAGCCAATATACTTTCCACTAGGACTTCTTATGCGTACAAGTGGAAGAGATTTTGCATCTGGTGCAAGTCCAAGAACTATGATCCAACGACATGTAAGGAAGATGTCATCCTTCTGTACCTTTTACATTTGGCGCAGTCTGGCTTTAATTTTCATTCCATTAAGGTTCATCTCGCTGCGCTGACTGCCTACAGGAAATGCCCTTCACAGACCTCCTTCTTCCAGATCCCTGTGATCAAAGGCTTGAAGAAAGTGTTTACTCCTGTCCGGCTTCCTTCTCCTTCATGGGAATTGAATGTGGTGCTGGGTGAGTGAAATTCAGGAGTTGAGTTGCCAAGAACCTTATACTGTATTTCATGCTGCTAAGGTTGTTAATGCGTACTCACCCTAAATTTCTTCCTAAGGTTATTTCTGATTTCCATGTTAACCAGACCATAACTTTACCTACGTTTTTTCAGAATCCTTCCTCTCCAGCGGAAAGGTCTCTACATTTCCTGGATGTCAGGAGGGTGTTGAAATTTTACCTGGATAAAATCAAGGATATTCGTAGGTCAGACCAGTTGTTTATCAATTATGGGTCAGTCAGGACAGGTCTTGCTACCTCAAAACAGTCCATTTCGAGGTGGATCGTGTCCTGTATACAGTTGTGTTATCAAAAGGCTAATAAGACCTTAGGGGGTAAACCTAAGGCTCATTCCACCAGGGGCAAAGCTGCCACGACTGCTTTGTTACGTAATTTTCCCATTGCAGAAATTTGCAAGGCGCCCACTTGGAAGTCGGTCCATACCTTTGCTAAGCATTACTGTCTGGACTCTGATGCCAAGGCAGACGCTCAGGTTGGGCAGGCTTCGCTGCAAAATCTATTCGCACAGTAGTGGTGTTGAGAGGACGGCCCGGGACCAGGGTTCGATTCCCGGCGCGGCAGGTTTCTGGACCAGGGTCAGCGGACTCGATAATTCTCTCGCCTCGGTGCCCACTCTGATCAGCGATCACACTCGGCAACTCTGGGCATTAGCTTGCCTCATCTTCACTAACGGCCCCACCAGACCGCCGGGGATGCCTGGTCTCACCCTGGAGATACCCATTAAGGGACCATCTCTCAGGGAAGCCAGGAAGGGTTTCGCAGCGGTCGAAGCGCCTTGGGACCCTACGGGTAAGTAGTGCGCTATATAAATGCCTATACATACATACATACTTCTTTTAAAGCACCGCCTCTTTGGTGTGGGGATGGGCTTGCCATTCTATTCACTAGATTATGACTATACACAGAGATCCCCTATTACAGAAGGAGTAGTTTCTGTCCTGTAACTCCAGTTCTGTAGTAGGGGTATCTCTGTTATAGTCAAAAGCGCCCGCCCGCCTCCCCGGTGGAGTAAGATGTTCATGTTCGGAATGCTACAAGTCTAGCGTTATACGCCTTCAAAAAGAACTGAAAGTAAATGAGACCTGCTGGGCATTCTGGGATACTGAGTAAGTTCTCGAAAGTTTTCTTAAAGGCACGGTATCCCTTTTTGAGCCACATAATGGCAGCCTATGGGGCTTGTCTGTCCTCCCCTTCCTCTCTATCATTCCAGAGGCTTTGTTAGTAAAAGGGGAAGTTTTGTTCTGAGGAAAACTTGGCAGGCTGTGCTGTTTGTGGTTTTGGTGGAATGTCTAGTTGAAGTACTGGACAGTGTAGCCTGTGGATATAGGCTGCACTATCTGTCTTAAATTCTCTCTTAGGTTTGCAGGACTGATTTTTTATACATTGTAAGAGATTATTTTTGATTGCTCCGGGGTCCACGCACATGGGCGGGACTATTCACTAGATTATGACTATAACAGAGATACCCCTACTACAGAACTGGAGTTACAAGACAGAAACTACTCCTTCTGAATTGTTTGAAAACTATCACTGTATAAAAAAATACTTCTCAATGCACTGATATTCTGATGTACTAAGGTGAAACGGTCTGCATGTTCATGAAATACACTTTTGGAAATTTGAAGAGACTTTATCATATTTTTACACGTTTGTTGCAAGCTGTATTTGAAAATGAGTGCAGGACTCCCATGCTACTTCCTTTCTTTAACTTCAGTTAACCTGTAAATAAAGGTTTGCCCGCTTATTTAACATATTTTTAATACTATTAATGCTGAGTCAAGTAAAAAAGCATCCCAGTGCTGCTATTATCCTCGGGCCAGGTATAAAGGTCATGAGGGCCGCCAGCCCGTTCTTCAAGTGTCTGCTCTAGAAGAATTTGTTTTGATTCCCCAGAGCATTGTGTATAGTGAATGGAACAGAAAGAATATTGTGTCTTACTGAGCTTGGAATAAGACAGTTCTGAAGGTCACTGATACTACAGCAGCCTCTAGCCTTTTCTGTCAGAACTTCAACGGTTTATAGAAAATCATCCACAATAACAAATATAAATCCATGTATGAATGATGACTTGTGCTTTACGCAGCACTACTTAGAACACTTGAGCCATTTCTAAGTGTTATATATTACTTGTGTTACTATTGCCAAAAAAACTGGCGCCTACCTCTGACCGATGGTATACTGGGTTATTCTTTTTTTTTTTAAACTCTTTTTATTGATTGAAAATATCGCTGATTATCAGTACATTATAGGCAGTCTTTAACAAAATTGCATCAACTTGACTGATATATACCATGCACATCCCAACTACTATTATGAGCATTTGTGTTTTTGGACTTAGCTCTGTATCTTACCGTGGTGTATTCCTCAATTGTACTCCAGTGACAAGCCCAGAGGTGGCGGATTACATATGTTTCTCCTGTACGCATTCCATCCTCCCCACACCTGCTCCCACTTCTTGGGGCATCCCCTATTGATGTAGACTGCTTATTCAGCTGCCTTAGCCCAGTCCACATCTTTGCACCATTCGATGTATGTTGGTGTAAGTTGCACTCCCCAGTGTTTACCAATATTACATTTCACGATCATCATACCCAGTGTCGCCCAGGCTTGGTTTTTGCAATTCAGGTCTGTGGCCTCCCATATATTGAGAAGACACCTTTTTGGGTCCCGATGGTACAGGGGCCCGCAAATCTGTGTAATTGTCTCCATAATTGTGCCCTAGTAGTTTGTAATTTCCAAACAGTCCCATAGGATATGATTAAATGTACCTGTTCCCCCACAGCATCGCAGACACAGCTGGAAACCAGCATTTCCCATTTTAACAAATGTACTCCTAGGTGAGTATGCTCTATCGAGCACTTTGAGTTGTACCAGTTGCAATCTAGAGGGTATTGCTACCTCCCGCAGGGATTCCCGCGCTTCTTGCCAGTTGGTGTCTCGTCTAGTTCCCCTATGTCTTTCTGCCATTTCTCTTGAAGGCACTGTGTTGAGTCTGTCAAATTGTTAATGAATTTTTGATACGTTAGGGAGATTGCCTTCTGTTCCATCCTGTCCGTAAGTAACCTGTTTTCCAGTGGCAATGCCTCTGGGAGGTTCGTGTCTGCAGGGATAACGACCATGAGTGTGTGTCTGATCTTTAGGTAATGGAACGTTTCCGTTGAGGCCACATTTTATTGTTGTATCTTTTGAAATGGGATAACTTTCCCCTTGTCCCAAATATCTCCCACTCTTGAGATTCCTATTAGATCCCACTTTTTGAATCCTTTACAACTGATCAGTCTGCCCAATTTCTCGGTCTCCCAGAATGGAGTGAACTGTGCCCTTTTGTTGCGCCAATCCAGTTTCTTTTATACCGTGTGAGATAGGCGGACCGTGTGTGCTGTGGGCACTGAGCGGGTTGTAAAATTAGTTCTGTTGTATAGTGCTCGTAATGCCCCTCCCTCACATGCATGTGTCAATCCATTTGGAATGTGGGGTCTGTCAGAGGGGAGTGAATCCAGTGGTTAAGAACTAGACGTTGTGAGGCTAAGTAATACGCCTGTATGTGAGGGTGTGCTATACCTCCATCATATCATCCTCTGATCAATTTATTAGTGGCTATGCGGGAAGGTTTCCCGTCCCCTAGTAGGTTACACACGTCCGTCTCTATTGCCTTGAAATAGGTCTGCGGGACATGGAATTGCGTGTTCTGAAGGGCGTATAGAAATCTAGGCAGTGCCATCATTTTAAAGAGTGCTGCATGCCCTAGTAATGTTAATGGGACGTAGCCAGTGTTTGACATCACTTCGGAGATGTCTCAAGGGTTCTTTGAGGTTTCTGGTCATAAATTCCCATACACTGCATTGGATCTGGCCACACTACCATCTCATAGCCACCCGTACCATTCCAGTAACTGAACTCTCCAGAAGAGCCCCTGGCTGCCTGCTTCCGCACTGCCCTCTGAAGTACCCAAACGTCTATAGTGGACCTGGTTACACTGCCTACCTGACTGCTTTAAAACTTTTGAATTGCATAATATTCTATTCTCTGTGACCAACTTGATGGCAGTCCAGGAGGTATTGGTAGCTAGTGAGCTACCTGTTTGAGGTCCCTAATGTCCATGATTAGTTAAACTTTCATTGGAGTCAGAGGTGAGGCTCTGGCCTGGATTCAATTCTTTTTGGAAGGGCGGTCATTCCAGGTGTCTGTGCCCCCTTTTCATTCGCAGGACCATGCCCTGTGTAGGGGGTACCCCAGGGCTCTATTTTGAGCCCACTGTTATTCAATCTTTATGTGGGACCCCTAGCGGAGGTAGCCAGAGGCAGGGGTTTGTCCCTAGTGTCGTATGCAGAAGACACCCAGTTGGTGATTGCCTTTTCTAAAAAAAAGTCGTGCCAACTTAGTCCTTCAAAGAGGATCTGGCTATTATCTGACATTATGAAGGCTAATTGCCTTCAACTAAATCCAGCAAGTCTGAGATTCTTTTATATGGGAAGGACCAGGAGCTCTGGTCTGAGCAGTGGTGGCCTGAATATCTGAAACCTGTCCCGCTTCCGAAGGAGGCAGTAAAGAACCTGGGTGCTTGGTTCGACTCCGGTTTAACATTTGAGAAGCAGACCAGAGCTGTTGCTGCTGTTTGCTTTGGGCTCCTGAGAGGACTGAGGCCTTTGCTTGGTCTCTTTCCGCCCAGCGTTCGCCAAACCATCATGCAAGCCTCCATTCTTGCGAGGCTTGACTATGGCAAGTAGGTGCCAATAAGGCAAGTATCAAACGACTGCAGAGGGTCCAAAATGCGGCAGCTCGCATGCTAGTGGGACTCCTAAGATCTCAATCTGTTGCGCGAGTGCTCCTGAAACTGCACTGGTTGCCGATTGCAGCCCGTATTCAGTTTAAGGTGCTATGCACTGCACACAAAATCCTGAAACAGCAAGCCCCTACTGGTCTATCAGGCCTGCTGAAGCCTTATTTGCCTAGGCGCGTTTTGCGCTCCGCACACCATGGTTTGGTCTGTGTCCCTCGAGTGAGGAAAGCAAGGGCTGGGGGTCGCTCTTTTGGTTTTATGGCAGCTAAACTTTCGAATTCTCTTCCAGTTAGCATTAGAGCGATTCCCAATCTTCTGACATTTCGGAAATCATTAAAAACATGGTTGTTCCCCACTGTGTAACTTCTCGCACTTGTTAGTCTCCCCGATCGCTCTGATGGTCTCTGGTTGCGCTGGGACGCCTCGTCGCTGGGGCAGCCATGCGCATTACAAATCTTGTATAAAATAAATAAAATAAAATACATTGTTTGCTTTTCCTCAGCCTTTGCTGATAAGTGCTTCCTTTATATAGTTTATTTTGTCCGGTGAGCATCAAATAGAATGAACTTTATTTTTCTCCTTTGCCATTTCTTTACAGTGATAGCTACTGGATTTCTAAACTGAACCATTTTTTTCCTGATTACAGTTATAAGCAACAGAAGTTCAATTTGTTAAGAGAAGAAAATGAAGGATATGCAAAGCTGATTGCTGAACTTGGCCAGGATATTTCTGGAAGTATAACTAGTCTACCAATGCTTGAAAATATTAAGTCTTTGATAGGTAAGATCAACCCCATTTAGAAGTAATATTCAGTATTGACTTTAGGAATTGTAACAAACTTTGCAATTGTTTTTTATACAATTTATATTAAGTTGACTTTGCTCTGTATTCTGAATGTGATATTTCTATTAAGACTGTCGCTGTCATGCATAGTGCAAGTAATCATCTTACTTGCTTTCTTGAGGAGTGAGAATATTTGGAGAAGCACAAAGTGATTCCTCTGGTCTCTGCAGCTTAGATTCTGAATAGCAACCTTCATAATGGCTGACTTGAGAAAGTTGTTATGAATGTTCAAGATAAACCAAAAAGTAAGAAATCTTTGTCCGGGTTTTTCTCTTTCCCAACTGGTTGGAAATGCTCGCACTGCCGGCAGGACTGAGGGAAAACCTTTTGCTAGAAGAATGCAGTCTCTTTCCTTTGCTAATTTTTCTTAAGGGTTCTACATGTAACTGTTTTCTGTAAAGCATGCACCAGATGTTAACTAAGGGAGTCTTTGTCTTCAGAATTGAAAGGATGAACTGAGAGGCATTTGTGTGGTACTGGAAGACAGGAGAGAACTATAAATACTAGAACAGAACCCTTCCATATTGAATTTTGAGTTTAAGGGAAATCGCATCCTATCCAGGATCCCGGGGTACATTTTATCCTTTACGAGAGGAGCCTACCTACTTGAAGAATCGGTCCTGAGACTTCTGCACGCAGCGGATCTGAAATAATTCAGATACTAGTGTTTTGCAGCTTCTCCGTGTGACTTTCATAAATTTCAGTGTTTGAATCAATGTTCATCCCTGGAGAGGTTTAAGTACAGTAGAGCTACAGACGTCTACCTATACCTAGCATCTCTGCCAGTATCTTTCAGCTGTAAGGAAAGAAAATTATGAGGCTACAGTTGCCACCCAAAACGGTAATGCTCCAATATGAACTAGAGAGGCTGATGTTCAGAAGGGATGCGTCGGCTCTTTTTTTTTATTTCTCCATTATCTATTACAGATAAATCAAGCGATTGACAATTTTGGGTTTAAATCTGTTTCTCTGCTCCATTTATAACTATTACATCGCAAACAAAACACATATAACAAGTAGGCCCAGTTTACCTCGTATAGTACAACAAAAATCTACTATCATAGTTGAAATTATGAAATAAACTAGTCCCAGCTCAAAACTAACTTATTTCACCTCAACAGGCCAAAGTGAGCCATCAAGAGGAGCTGTGATGTGGAGAAAAGGCCTCCACCTCTAAGGTGCAGGAGGCGAGGTGAAGCCCATTTTGCAGTACCCTACATCTTTAAGATGATGGGACTGCTCCAGTCAGGTCTAGGACAATGCCCCCCCTCTCACAAGAGGGTGACATAATAGTAGTTGTAGCCACCCCAGGTAAGGAACCCATTGGTCCCTACCTGCTACTCCCCTATAACACCCTTAAATATAATATTTAGGTGGCTCCCACAGATCCTGGAACTAGTTCCTGCTGACCTAAGAAGAACAAGCATTTACAATGCAACAGTCTCGCCTTTTATAATAAAATAATAATAATAATAATAATAAAGGGGCTTGTAAAGCGCATGGTGACGCCATCACGGCGTGTCCCCGCGCTGTGGAGAAAAAGTCAATGCCAATAGAGGGTATTACAGGGAAAACAGATGGGTTTTTAAGCTTTTCCTGAAAGTGGTCTCAGAGTCCGCAAGTCTGATACCCATAGGGAGTGCGTTCCATTCCCTGGAGGCAATTGCCCGGAAGGAGCGGCCACCCATTCTGGCTTTCCTGATACGGGGAATTTTGAGCAGGCCCGTTCCCCCAGAGCGAAGAGTTCTGTTGGGCTCATAGGGAATAGCCAGGTCATTCATGTAGGGGGGAGCTTTTTGGGAAATGATCCTATAGCACATTAGGAGTGCTTTAAAGAGCTCTCTTTTTTATAGGTAGCCAGTGAAGGGTGTCCAGAGCAGGTTTGGATGGTGCTCTCTTGTGAAGTCTGAGGACTAGGCGTGCCGCTGTATTTTGGAGTACTTGAAGTCTCCTGATGTTGTTTTGCGTTGTTCCGAGTAGAAGCACATTGCCATAGTCTATTCTCGAGGTCACTAGAGCTTGTGTCATAGTGCGCCTGGCTTCAAGAGGAAGGATATCAAGGGTGCGGTTTAGGGTCTTCATGACCCCAAAACATTTTCCGACCATTTTGGTCACGTGGCAGTCATAGGAGAGTTTGGGATCAACCCAGATCCCCAGATTTTTGGCCGCTTTACAGGGGGTAGGTAACGGCCCCAAACATGACGGCCACCACTCCTTAGTCCAGCTCGTATCCCTGCCTCCAATTACCAGAACCTCTGTTTTTGAGCCGTTGAGCTTCAGGCAATGCTGGGTCATCCAGCCTGCCAGCGCCTGCATGCAGGATTTAAAGTTGTTAGCAGAAATGGAAGGAGCTTGGGATAGAGAGATGAGAAGTTGGGTATCGTCGGCATATGAAACTAATTCAATGCCGAACGATTGAACCACTTCCGCCAAGGGGGCCATGTACAAGTTGAACAGGGTAGGGCTCAGGGCCGAGCCCTGAGGAACCTCCTGTTCTAAAGAAATGCTTTCAGAGAGATAAGTGCCTCTCTGAACCTGGAAGCAGGGGTTAGTGAGGAAGGCTTTCAACCAGCCCAATGCTTCCTGCGTGACCCCGGCTTTGTTCAGACACTGTAGCAAGATGGAATGTGCCACAGTGTCGAACGCCGCACTGAGGTCCAGCATGATTAATGCCATTGTCTGTCCTTCATCTGCACCTGCCCGCAGGGTTTCGGTCGCTCTCAGAAGGGCGGTTTCGGTGGAGTAGCCTGACCTAAACCCTGATTGGGAGTTGTGGAAAGCATTGTTAGACTCAAGATGTGCCATGAGTTGGCTGTTAGCTATTTTCTCGGCCACCTTCGCCAGATAAGGTAGTAACGAGATGGGCCGTAGGTTCTCCAGGATGTCTTGGCTGATGTTAGGTTTTTTCTTTATAGGTAATACAATGGCTTTCTTCCATTCCATAGGGAGGGTAGCTGTGGAGAAGGAGAGTTGGAGGATGTTTCTGAAGTGACGTTCTAGGACCTTTAGGCTGGCTGCTAGTATCTTGAGGGAGGCAGGGTCGCGGGGCGATCCTGATTTAATGTTTTTGCAGATGCTAGTTAAGATTGTAGTATGGGGAACAGAAAAACTTGTAAGGCAATTCTTATCATGAATGAGCTCCAAATTCTCAGTGAAGTCAGAGCCCGATGGCAGCTCAGAGGAGAAGTTAGAATAGATTGTAGTGATTTTGCTGGCAAAGTATTTGGCAATATTATTACATGTTTCAACAGAATCATTGTGGGCATTACTCCCATTGGTAACCACCGAGATTTCTTTAAAAATTTTAAAAAGTTCCTTAGAGGAGTTTTCTGCTTCATCAATACGGGTCTTGTAATGTAGTGCTTTAGCAGAGCGGATAAGTTTGTAGTATTTCGCTTGCTCTTTCTTATAGTGGTCTTTAGCTGTGGGGCAGAATTTGACACGCCATTCGCGTTCCAATCTTTTACAGGCAGATTTAGCATCTTGCAGTTCAGATGTAAACCATGGGGATGGTTTTCTCAATTTCTTATTAGCCACTGACCTACGAATAGGAGCGGTCTCGTCAAGGGCAGTTAGGACACAATTTTTTAGGCAAGTATAGGCGGTCTCACAGTCAGAGCCTCTAGGAGGTCCAGCCGTTTCAAGCTTGTCAATAAAAGTGTCTAGGTTAAAATTTTTCCACTTGCGACTTTGGTAGGTCTGCATGTTATCGTTCTTAGTTTCAGTCTCAGGGACTAATATATGTAGGGGAATAACATAGTGGTCAGACCAGGGAACGGGAATTGGAGGAAGCACTTCTACTCCATTCCAGTTGCTAAATACGGGGTCTAGCAAGTGACCTTGTCTGTGAGTAGGGTCATGGTTTTACAAAAGTTAGAGCTATTGGCAATGTTAATGACAACATTTGTATTATTTATGTGTTGGTTTTGATAACAAATAAATGGCATTGTCATTTACAATGCCAATAGCTTGCTCTGTTTTATATTTCTAATCACAAATTTATTTCATCACTTAAACCACGTATTCTATTCAAGAGGTGGTCAATCTTGACTCCAGACTGATCACAGGCAATGCCCCTATACTGCTAAATTTCTAGGTATCGGAAAATCCAATAATTGTAGCCTCTAACTTATAAATATACTACAGAACCCTGTGCAACTTTAGCTAATATTCTATGTAGGCAACCTGCGGACTTGGCATTCTCTCGAACTGCAGTGCAAAAAGCAGGGTGCAGAATGTACTTTGAAGGCACCCTGCACCCCCAGTCTCCCCTCTTGTAGCATGCATGGCGAAACCGGGTGTTAGCTTGTTCATTGTTACAAAACATGTCGAGTAGGCTCAAATATGCTTCTTACGAAAATGGCTAATTACTGTCTGAACTCTGTTAATGTGAAAACATATGCTGCGCCCCTTTCATCGCTGTCCGCTTCTTTTTATCAGATGGCAGTCCAGGCAGCCTCATACCAGCTCAATTCTTTAGACTTGAGTCTGCTGCATACTCACTCAGGAGCCACTCGCGAGGAGTTTCACTTGGAACAATGATGGGGAGAGGATACTCAACTCACCCATTACTGCACTTAAATACCTCACGAGGAAGAGCAGGACGGAAAGTGGAGCCATCGGTCAAAAAGGACTACAGAAAGGTGTCTGGGACGACCTGCTCTGTCATAGTGTGTAATATTAAGCACAGGACAAGTCAAGAAGAGCTGTGCAGTGCTCGATCCTCTCTGGGTACTGCTCATCAACGTACTGCCCGAGCATACATCTCCTGGCTGCACCTCCGACCTGCTAGGGGGAGAGGAGCTGAGATTCGGTGGGGGTTGGGTCAGTCAGCGCAAGACACTGCTTCTTTCGTTCTGGGAAAACAAGAGAGTGGAGGGAGGCTGGGCAGAAGGAGGACACCTCCAGACTCGTAAATGAGGCCGGGGGCACCGTTTCCCTGAGGTGGTCAATCTTGACTCCGTAGTGCACGCCAGATCTCAATACCTGGCACCTTACACTCAAAAAGGAGCACTTGGGACGTAGGAATACAGTTCTACCGGTCTCGCATTAAAAACAAGCTTTTGAAACATGCCTCGAAACATAAACACAAGAAAAGTGATAGTCAGGACAAGAAGCAAAAAAAAAAAAATGCCGGTACAGGAAATGAGAAAAAAAACGTAAATTCTGGTGGACTTCCGCCGTAGTTCTAAGGTACACGTCCAACTTTCCAAGTCGCTCCCACCTCTGCGCGTAGAGTTCATGTATCCCTCGTGCATGAGTATCTACCCCAAGACATCTCTGTTTTTATTTATTTATTTAATGCGTTTCTAATAGTGTAACATAGAACAACCAGCATTTACACAACATACAACGATATCTGGACAGCTTTAGCTTAATGAAAGATTTCAGTAAAGTAAAGCACAACATGGCGCCTCCGTAGTTAGCCTGAAACAGGAAGCCGGTAGACCAGCGCTGCACCCAATGACAAGGGATTCTCTAGAACAAACGACAAGAGGTCCGAGGCTCCAGCCCTGGTCTGGGCTTGAGGCTACCGTCCCTGCGCCCCCACAGAGTACACATGAAAGGACTGCAAGCTGCAGTAGCCCCGAGTGCTTCCAGTAAACACAGTCAGACACATCTCCCCAGACTGGCGCCAGCACACATTACACACTGCCTAAACCCCATGGCTGCTCCATTGTGCAATCTCATTTCACTAATCAGAACACAGTTCTGCCGAAAAAAATGCACGAAACCTACAGTTGCGTGGATGAGAGCGGAAACAGGATTTTTTGACAGAACTAGGCTCACGGAACTAGAAAAAGAGAAAGCCCCCTGTCTCCATAGAGAGGCGAGATGCTCACCTAGCCACCCCTGCAAGAAAGAGCCAGGTGAGCAGCAGCCTGGTGCGAATGCGCAGCGTGCAAACAAAACCTCGGCTCCTGCCTCTCTGTTTTCCCCTTTTTCCAGTGCCCTTAAAACCGAGACTGTTGTGTGAGGAAGAAAGGGCATAAAAGAGAAGAAAATGCTGCTTACCTGCTCGCAAATGCATACATACATCCCGGCAACATAAATAGCGCAGCCCACTCAGGCAAAAGACACGTGAATGTGACAAAAACATGCCGAAAAAAAAAATCCGCCCACCGCCGCAATGACGTTGTTAAAGGGGCGGAGAGCGAAAAAATCGCCGGAACGCCCACGAAGCTGCTCGGACAATGACGGACTCATCTCTGTTCCAATGGCTGGCCTCCATTTATCGAGCTAGCCAATGGAACAGAGAGGCGGGTTAAAGCCCAGTACTGAAACTCAAGATTTCGCCTGCGCGAACACTGCTGCGCAGTGGACGCCAGGCGAAACCTAAAAAGGACTAATAAGACGCTGTGCATAGAAGCCTGATGACTCTCACTGTCTTGGCCCCATCCTGCAGCGTTGGAGACCCTGCGAAGAGAACGTCTGTCCTGCAGCCAACGACTTCCAAGACCCGTGGGAGGGCTGCCTGCCTTTGACAAAGACCAGAACTCCAGAGGACAGCGGCTCTGTCCAGAAGAAATCATCACAAAGGTGCCCTCAGTATCTGCGATCCCCGACCACTCTGCACCCGATGCCTCTGGTCTGTGTCCAGGTGGTCCACCGATACAGAAAAGATTCCCCAGCAATCCTGAGTCCAAGTCCAGTGTTGGTTGACTCCTCCTGGACTCTACAATGATGCCTGCAGAGTGAATCCAAAGCCCCCCCTCCCCACCACCCCCCAACATCTAACAGCGACCGGCTCCGGTAAGCAAAACCCAACATCAAAGGACACTCCTGCACTCTAAGGCCCTGACCTTGGGGAGCTCGACTGACTGTGTCACTGTAACCCACAGCATTCCAGTTTACATCTGCTGTTGCTGGTGGTGTTCGTGCAACTTCTGGTTCAAGCCTTGTAGGAAACTGGCTCCATATATACTACACCAAAGTGAGGTATAGTGTGTATTTAGAGACCAAGTGAACTCCGAGGTAGGCAGAGGTTAAAGTTAGATAGAACCTTACTCTCTAATTGTAGTAGAGTAGTCGAGCAGTAAGGCAGTATCGGAGGACCGTGTTAAGCATTTGATGTACACACTCAGAGAGCAAATTAATTCACACACTTAATAACTGAACTCTAGGCCAATTTTATTTGTATTAACATATATACTGTTTTATTTTTATAACCAAGCAAGCCTGGCACAGGTAAACATTAAATACTTTCAGTAATACGTTACTGGATATAAAACGGCTTCAAAATGCAATAGAAATTGTACTTAGTTTGATTTACAGGGGATGCAATAAGTTGCAACACTTAGCAAATACAGGACATTGAAATGAATAGGCTTTTCCAGTAAATTACAGGTAACTTACTTTTTGCGTTGCTTTTATAACTCTGTGCTGGATACCTAGAGTCAGCACTTGGACTTTTCCTGGAAACAGGTAAGTAATTTGGTTTTGTTATTTGTCCGATTTTTAAAGAATATTTTTAGATTTCAAAACTCCACACATACTTATTGGAGAAAGTGTCTGTTATTCTATGGACGAAAAACAGGTTAACGGTTCACAGGTAAGTCATCGACAGTCGGAGTTAAGGTTCTGGGGTTAGACTCCGGGGTCTCCCAGGGTCAGTGATGCACTGGTGTTGCACACTCAGCGGCACTAGGGCAGCCGAGTGCAGAGTGTTGAGGCCCAATGTTATCCAATGGGGGATAGGGGGCCTCCGGTTGGTGCCTGCTGTGGGAGCAAAGCTCCTAGGGTTAAAGTCAGGGCAAAGTCAGGGCGCTGAAGAAGATCAGGCGCGACCGGGCCCAAGTCATCCTTGTGGCTCCGGACTGGGCTCGAAGGTACTGGTATCCCGAGCTACTCAGCATGTCAGTCGGTCCCCCGATCCGCCTGCCCCTTCAGGAGGACCTTCTGTCGCAGCAGCAGGGGACGGTCCTCCACCCGAACCTGTCCAGCCTCACCTCCATGCGTGGAGATTGAGCGGCGACAGTTGAGGCCATTTGACTTTCCTCCTGAAGTCTGTGATGTGATTCTGGCAGCCAGGCGTCCCTCCACAAAGTCGGTATACCCCTGCAGGTGGAACAGATTTGTGGCATGGTGCACAGCAAAGGCTGTGGATCCTCTCTCTGCCCCTCTTTCCGAGGTTCTCCTCTTTCTTCTCTCTCTTGCCCAGCAGGGCTCTGCTCTGGGCACTATCAAGGGCTACCTTTCTGCCCTTTCGGCCTTTCTGAGGCTGCCTGATCAACCTTCTTTGTTCAAGTCCCCTATTGTAACAAGGTTCTTGAAGGGCATCACACACATGTATCCACCTGTTCCGTTTGCGATGCCTCTGTGGGACTTGAACCTTGTTCTAACCTTCTTGATGTGTGCTCCCTTTGAGCAACTTCATTCCTGTCCTCTCCGTCTCCTGACTTTAAAGACGGCCTTCCTGGTTGCCATCACCTCTGCCAGGAGAGTGAGTGAGCTCCAGGCTCTTTCTGTCAAACCTCCTTTCATGTCCATTCATCCAGACAAGGTGGTTTTGAGAACTAGACCTTCTTTCCTGCCCAAAGTAGTCTCTGCTTTTCACATCGGGCAGTCCATCACCTTATCCTCCTTCTTCCCGCCTCCGTATCCTTCAAAGGATGAAGAGCAGCTCCATTGTCTGGACTCAAAACGTGCGCTTTCATTTTATATGGATCGCACACGCCAGTTCCGGGTGGATGACCAACTGTTTGTTGGCTACGTGGGTGCGAAGAAGGGACGGGCGGTGCATAAACGGACCATCTCTCGGTGGGTCGTTCTGTGCATCAAAGCGTGCTACTCTTAGGCTCGGAAGGAGCCTCCTGTTGGCCTGAGGGCCCATTCCACTCTGGCCACGGCGGCTACTACTGCCCTGGGCCGGGGAGTCACCTTGCAGGACATTTGCCAGGCGGCTACGTGGGCCTCGCTGCACACTTTTGCGAGGCACTACTGCCTGGACAGTCAAGTCCGGAGGGATGGCTTCTTTGGCCGTTCTGTCCTCCAGGACTTTCTGGTGTAGGATTGTATTGGTTTGCAGACCCACCACCGGGGTTGGTATTGCTGGGGTATCTATTCTAAGGTAAGGAATCTAATACTAACCTTCGGTAACGATATATCCGTAAGAAACAGTAGTTAGTATTAGATTCCTTACCACCCCACCCATCCTCCCTGTTCTGCGAACTGATACCTAGGGTTAAGGACATCCCTTTCAGGGCCCTAGTTTCAAATGGCACCAGTGTTGGTTCTCACTTGGCTCTGCGTGTTCTGGCGCGGAAAAGCTGTGTGCAAAGAACTGACGTCAGCGGGCGGAGGCGGCATCTATATACTCCAGCGACGTCATCATGGCGTACGACGCCAACGACGGACGCGGATCCGCAGGGGACGCCTGCAGACGACGCCTACCGACGCGCAGGGGTACTGCTACGCAAAAGTTTCCGGATCCACACTGACGCCTGGTGATATTCTAAGGTAAGGAATCTAATACTAACTACTGTTTCTTACAGATATATCGTTACCGAAGGTAAGTAACTTGTTCTTCCAGGATAAAGACTGTCTACACATTCAAATAGATCAGCCAATCTACCTCTGTTATGGATGTTCTAATTCCTCCTTCTCCTTCCAGGAGTAAAGTGAGTCGGGGCAGAGCTGTAGGGCCTGCTGTACATGAGTAGAACTGAATGAATATGCCATGTATAAAGAGCGCAGTGGATGTCCCCGTGCTACCAGTAAAGTTTTACTGATATTTGCTCTTTTCTCCTTTCACAGCTTAGTCGAACATTTATAAGCGCTTTTGCTGTGACTGCACAAGTCACTACCATAAGGTATTTGGTGCTATCGGATCATAATGGAGTTTTGCTTTGCTTTGTAGTTCTGAAAGTGCCCTGGAAAAATAGAAGTTAAATTAACGTGATGTGTACAAGAACAATATTACTGCTTTGGCGAAAATAACTTGTCTAATAAAAAGGTTCATTGTATCTATAGGTCAAGATTTAATTTGGTTATAATTGGAATGGCAGAAACTTTCATTGTTGCGGTTTGTTTAATGGATTGAAATCTAATTTTTTTTTTACACTTTGTTCTCTTTGCGGTAGGATGTTTTAACTTGGATCCTAACAGAGTATTGGATATTCTTCTAGAAGTATATGAATGCCGGCCAGATCTCGATGAATTCTTTGTACCACTGCTTGAATCCTACATGTCCATGTGCGAACCACAAACTCTGTGTCACATTCTTGGATTTAAATTCAAGTTCTATCAGGTAATGGTAAATGAATACATACATAATGCAACACTATTTCTGCTTCATATGACTGTCATAAATATTAGACTTTGTCCTAGCCAAAGATCCCGAAACACTTCTGATCTTTAAACGTTAAGGAACCTTATATATAATAGTCAAATCAGCTGCACTATAGTAGAACAGATAGAGCTGTAGCCTATTACCAGGCCAATTTTCGAAAGTTCAAAATGGTTTTCAGCTATGTGAGTTTTATAAATGTGATAACATTCTCAAATAATAATTAGAAGACCTCTTTTTAGCATATTGCTTACTAGCAGTCTCATAGCAGCAACAGTCTAGCCAATTTAACTCGAGACTGCCACTTCAAGCAACCTTGTTATAAGGAAGATGCCAACAAGGGATTTGTTTAGAGGTACTGATTTGCTGCAGTGAGACACAGCCTTTATTATTAAGACTTGAAGAGCGATTGAATCAGATACTGCTCTACTTGGATTGTTCAATAAGTCAACACTCTACGAAAGCTACCACACTAGCCCCATAGAGATTATGAAATTACGTTGATTAATCTAGTTTTGTTCACCGAATGAATCAGGGAAGAACAATGGAAAGCAACACAAACAGATATTTTTCATAGAAAAAATTATTTATATTTTGTATTCAAATGTAAGGGTACATAATCAAAAATCAGAAATGATTGCATACAAATCTTAAGTACGTGGAAACAGCAAAACAATCCATTTGTACAAAAGAAACAATCCAGTCTTTAGACAAATATATATATAATTGACTTCTTTTAAAGTAAAATAGAAAGTCAAGAAGTAGAATGAAGACTTGGATAGATGTGTCGACGTTTCGGTCTCACTGGTAGTATCCAAAGACCATCATCAGGACAAAAAGTTTTATGCAATATAGATGTCCCTTATAGTGAGTATAGGAAAAGCCTATAAATGTTGATGGCTGCAACTCAGCCTGGTGAAAAGTATTCACTGTCAGTGGGTCATAGCCTGAACACCAGATCTCGCCTGTAGTATTATTCAAAATAGGCGATGTTCCTGTACTGAGTCTCAGGATTGAATAGTTCAGAGCAGTGAAATGCCGGCGAAGGTTCCGTACACATACGGAAGCGTCAGAGTGAAACTGGCATTAACTCCTTCGCTGCTTGCCCTTTTCGCCTCCTGTGCCATGCCTTTTTTTTGGCTATTTGGGGAAGTGTGCGCTTAGGCCGCTGTAACATTTTGACCACTTAAGGTATCCACGCCAATTTTGCATCCTTTTCTTCCAACATCATGGGGATTCTAAAGGTACCCAGTGTTTGTGGATTCCCTTGGAGGGGTCCCAGAAATTAACCAAAATTCAGTAAAATGTTTGTTTTTTTCAGAAAAACGGGCTACAAATAAAAGCCTCTGGGATTTTCCCTGCAAATGTTATAAAAAAAGGGTTTGTTGGGCTAAAATCACAATTTTCCCAGCTTTTAGGGAATGACAGTCTTTTGTCAGAGAGCCAACATTTTTTACACAGTTTTGGCATTTTTCTGGGGCATAGCCTAGTTTTGCTATTTTTAGTGCTTTCAACCTGCTTCCAGTTAATGGTAAAAATGAGTATGAAAGCAATAATGGATCCTGTAAAGCTATACATTTTAGAAAAGTAGACAATATTCTGAATTCAGAAAGGGGTCATTTGTGTAGATCCATCCATGTTTCTTTATAGAAACGAACAGTTAAATATTGGAAAAATTGAAAATTAGCTGAAAAAAAGTCGTTTGTGTCAGCGTTTTCACCTGTAACTTCTTGTAATTAAGACAGCTCTTAGAAAGCAATATACCGTTACATCCGCTGGACCTTCCTAGTTGTGGGGATGTATAGGACTTGTAGGTTCACCAAGAAGCAGACAAACCCAGAGTCAAAAACTGAGTAGCAATTTGCAATGACTTTTTATTATGTACCAGGTATATAGCAATTGTGCGAAAATGTATACATGGAAAAATTGGTATGAAAGCACCTATGTATTTCTGAAATGGGTACAAATTATAGAGTACATATTTGCACATTTTCAAAATTGGGAATACTCCTACTAGCATGAGAATTATTGGTAATTTTTAGGTCTCGCCTGTCGATGCGCATGCGCATCGAGCTTGCGAGACTATGGGGGCTTAAACACTCTTTAACCAACTTGCAAGGAATCGTGGCGATTCCTTGCAGTGCCCGTGAAATTTAAGCTCAATGTGCATGCGCATTGAGCTTAAAAGCGCGTGCACATGCCCCCAGCCGCCTGCCTTGCCCACTCTCTCTCTCACAGCCTCCCCCAGCTCCGCCCCCTCACTTCTTGGTTGCACGGCCGCTAGGCCGTGCCTCCCCTACTCTCCTCCCCCCTCCTCCTCCTCCTCCTACTCTCCTCCCCCCTCCTCCTCCTACTCTCCTCCCCCCTCCTCCTCCTACTCTCCTCCCCTGCCTGCCGTGTCGCACCTCTCCCCGCTCCGTCCCCTCCCCTGCCCGCCGTGTCGCAGAACACAGAAGCTTGTTATTTTATAGCTGCTCAGTTGGAGGGGCGAGTTTTGGATGATGATACCAAGCGTTTGGCACGTTGAACGGGTAACTCCTCGTAGTTCTCTATACGTGGATCATTTGCATTTGAAAGTTTTCCAATCGCTACACACATGGTCTGCCTAAAGTGGATGCGGGGTTGTGGATCATATTGTGCCTACTGGTAGACTGTGAGATTCACAAGGTCCCAAGGAGTCAGTGTGTGGGACCTTTTATGCCAATTCGGAGAGAGGCAACTACAAATAGTTTGCTTAGTTTTTGAGCCCACGTTAACATTTTCTTAAATGAAATTGGCGTGTTTGTTTTGCCTGTGTTTCAGACTCGCATCCCATAGGTTCCCTTTGCAACAATGCGTTAAATTATAACCCGAGAGTACCACTTAATTATAAATGGACTGTACATGCGGCGAATGTATAGTCTTTGCACCCTCTCCCCCATGACCAACCCCAGCGTTAGTAGACTGAAAGCTTCCCACTCACGTATCGTGGTGCCTTTCCGTCATTCAGATATCCAGCTGGTAAGTTGCATATTTCATTCGTTTAGAATTGCCGATGTGGTCGTCATTCAGCGCTTTTAAGAACTCCTTATTTTTAGAATTCCAAACTAAATACTTATTTTCAGAATAATGTCAGTTGCAAACAGTTAAAATTTGACTACTTCAAGATGTTCGTTTTTCAACTGGATCATGCACCACATTTTGCTTTATTTATTTTGTGTTGTAACTATAAATATTGAGATCGTATACTGATTATTTTGCGTTTTTCAGTAGAATCCGGTATTGTGTAGACCAGATCAGCCACGGAAGGCTGTAAATATGTTGTTTATAAAAGTAACCCGAGTGGTGTTCCCAAATTTAATCGCCAACAGTAGAAATGAAATAGACACAGAGAAGTACTTCAAGTGCCAGAGAACTTATTTTATTTGTAATTCTTTAGCATTGGCTACAGGAAACAAAAATGCTAAAGATTTACAAAAAAAAACCATAAACAATTCTAAAAGCACTAACTCTAATGATGCGAGACCTATTGCATTTCCAATGCTTGTTCAAAATAACTTTTTTTACACAATGTCTTTCATTGGAAGACAGAAATGCATCAAAACTCAACAGGTAAAAACAGTTGCTTTACAAATCTGAATTACCCTAAGTCTCACGATAAAAATGGTACCTCTCTTGTGGGGGTAGGCATAGTGCCCACGACCGGAAAGGGCTCAAAACCCAAGCTGAACACACCACATTTTCACAATGAAAATGTACCCTTTTTTTGCTAAGTGTGTAACTGTCGTTTTTGAACCCTAGCTCTGCCGGCACCTAGGGAAACCTAGCAAACCCATACATTGTTGAAAACTAGACACCCAGTGGAATCCAGAATCGGGTGATTTGACTGCCTGCCACCATGTTCTGTTACCTAGAATTCCTTGCAAACCTAAAAAAAAGTCAAAGCCACATTTTCCCCACATTTATGTGGTGTAAAGTTTTGGAATCTGCTTGGATCTACACATTTTTACCCACCCTGCGGGTGCAACTACAATGTTGGAGCATTCAGAACATCACAATGGACTTGAACTTTCCATAGCCCAACTCCCTCAGTCATGATCACGATGGATGCTTCACACTCGGGCTGAGGAGCCCACGTGATGGTGCTAAAGATCAGGGGGGTATGGTGCCCACAAGATGCAGTAAAACATATAAACCAGTTGGAACTCAAAACAGTCTTTCTGGCACTGCAAGCCTTCTATACTCAAACCGGTAAAACATCTGGGTATTAAATTTGATAAGACTGTCCTTTAGGCCTCAGGAAAAAATTGGTAGGCATGTGTTTTGGGATTGTAGGGTCCCCTGCCCCTTCTATCCTCCGCAAAGAAAAGGCACTGATAACATCCAGAATTGATTTTGGTAAGGCATTATACTTCGGCTTACCTGGGTACCTAATGAACAAACTCCAAGTGATCCAGAATGCGGCGGCCCGACTCTTGTTAAATGTACTGATGCAAATACGTATTATGCTACATCTGCGTGCACCCCATTGGCTGCCCATTATGGAAAGAGTCAAATTTAAAGCTCTCATATTGATACATAAGGCTCTATATCAAACAGGGCCCTCCTACCTCAGAACCACATTCAGCTTTCATAACCTCTACATGGCAGCTGAGATCCGCCAACAGATTTCTGGCAGAGAGCTCCAGGATTCAGGGAGAAAGATCAGGAGAAAGATTTTTAGCGTACCTGGGCTCGACAGCATGGAATCCGCTTCCGCTGGAGCAGGTTTACCAATAAACTTAAAACCTGTGTTTTTGTGAAGGCCTAAGTATTTTCATCTCTGACCTTGCTGCTTCTGCACTGGAACGCTCCTTGGTGTAGCTGTGCGCGATATAAATTGCATATCCTATCATGTGTCAGACAGTACCTGGTGGTACAAACAAACAACACAGCAACCATGTTCTACCTTAGCAAGAAGGGAGGAACATAACACAAGCTCTCCACTCTGGCAGGCTCATTTTAATGTCTCCTGTGCCAGAGGAAAATCATGCTAGTCACAGTACATCTGCCAGTTGTAAGTAACACAGAGGCAGACCAGCTCAGCATACAGGTGAGTGTCTGCCGTAAGTGAGAGCTAATGCGATATTCAGGAAGTGTGGTACATCAACAATAGACCTTTTCGCATTACAAGTGAACGGTAAATGCCAAAACTTCACAGCTAGATTTCCAAACCACCATGTGCAGGGGAATGCCCTGTGAGTAGATTTGTTAGGGACATTTGCAAACTTTTTTCTACCAATCCCCCTGATACCACTTGTGATGGAGAAGTTCAAACAAACAATGACATTAGGTTTAACCTACCTGCAGTGGGAAAACTGGACCTGGTACTCCAAGGTCATTTAACTGGCAGACATCTAATCCTACCAAATCCACAAGATTGACTAACAATGGAATGAGGATGAGTGCTACACCCAGAACCCCACACACACATTCTAGCAGCATGGCCTATGAGGAGTTAGAGTTTAAACACCTGCTCTTGCCAAAAAGGACCATGGATGTTTCGAAAGAAGCCAGAAGACCATCCACAAAGTGGTGCTACACTGGAAAATTGAAGTCTTTCCAACAGTGGCATGCCACAGTAGCACCCAATCGCGATTGGACGCATGAAGCCACCGTGTTGGAATACCTACCCCATCACCCGATGAAGGATTATCATACGCCTAACTTAAAGTGCACCTACCAGCCATTGTGCCATACTCCAGAGGTGTAATAGACCAAACCTTCCTCCAAACACCAGTAATCAAAAGACTAAATGTCTAAGGAGCAGTGATGTACTACATATAGGAAACCAAAGCAGTCAGGAAGAGTAGCCAGCTTTTTGTCTCCTTCAGTTAAGCCTCAAGACCAGTAAGCAAAATAGCCATAGCAAGATGGATATTGTAGGAAGCTCGCTCTGTATATGGTATTACCTCTAGGTGGTTATATCGTGCACAGAGTTCAGGGGTTTCCCAAAAGTGTAAAGGGCTCAATGTAAAACCCAAAGTGCTCTATTAGTGGTATTGTGGGCGAGATGCCTTAGATGTAACACAGAGGAGTGCAAGACATTTATTGCACAACAGTGCCCAATAATGGGCACACAACTCAAGAAGGAGATCCAGACCGATTTCAGAAAAATGTTCTTTGTAATTTATTTTAAGACCAAGATCTTCGCAATAAGGTAATTACTTTTTTAAATAAAAAACACTTTTCACTTTAAAATATATACATTTAGAAACTTTTCAGCTCACTTCAGTGTTATCCTATGGCGAAAACAATATTGGGGTTAAACAGGTAAATACTCCAGCAAGGGTCAGGTTTGTACCAAAACTGCACCACCAGTGGCACAGAGACGGCCGAGTGCAGAGGTCAATGTCACAGCTCAGCCCAATGCTTTTCATTGGAGACTGGGGATGCCTGGAGCCACACTGCTTGTTGGCAAGTAGATTGGTTGCAGGGGCTAAGCTTTGGGGGTTAGGTTAAGCATTCGGTTCCACAAAGCACCACAAAACATATCCCACAAACATACACCACCAGCGGCACAGGGGCAGCCAAGAGCAGGTTTCAATTTTGACGACAGGCGCCCACTGCTTTTCAATGGGGAACCTTCTTTTGGCAAACAGGCTGCAGGTCTGGCACCGGAGGTTGCACGAGGGAGCCCAACTACAGCAGAGGTAAGTGGAGATCAGGATAGGTCATCAAACGCTGGTAATGAGGTCCGGATTGCTGGGGAGATTTCACTGCACCGGTGAGCCACTGCACCGTGGAAGCCTAGTGCAGAGTGGGCAGGGATAGCGGTTCCAGCTGGATCTGGAGCCTTTGGAGTCTGTTTCTTCTGTACAGGTCCACTGTCCACATGGTATTGCAGACTTTTTGGAAGGCAGCAATCCTCACAGGGTTTTTAGAGGTCGCTGGCTGCAAGACAGGTCACAAGTTTGCAGAAGCTGGAGACAGGCCGGTAGGGATGGGGCTGAGGCAGTCGTTGTCTTCAGTCTTCTCTGCAGGGATGTCTTCTTTCTTCTTAGGTCGTCGCAGATTTGGTTTCTAGGTCTGGGGGAGCCACCTACATACTGGATTTAGGGGCATTTTAGGGGAGAAGCAGGTAAGGTCAAGGGGAACCTTCCCTGGTGTGGCTACACCCACTAATATGCCACCTTCCTGTGGTGGGGTGCATAGACCTAGCCCTGATGGGAAGCCCCCCCCACCCCAATCTTCAAGACGGCACGGATTGAAAGATGTGGAGAAGTGTGGCTCAATGGTTAGAGCGGCAAACTGATCCAGAGGTCTATCCCGGGACCAGGGTTCAATTCCCCGCCTCGGTGGGTCTTGGGCTCAAAAATTCCACGGACCTGAAAATTCTCGCCTCAGTGCCTATTCCAATCCTGGAGTCCCACTCCGCAACTCTGGGCAATAGCTTGCTTAATCTCCACAACTGCCCCCACAACGCTAAGGATGCCTGGCCTCCACCTTTGGGGTGCCCAGGAGTGGACGCCTCACAGGGAAAGCCAGGATGGGTTCCACAGCGGTATTCGTACAAGCACTGTGAGACCCTTGCATGTGAGTAGTGCGCTATACAAGTATCAATTTGCATAACCCTGCCTCTCCCACCTCTGGGGTAGAGTTGGCAGAGGTGGTGACACCACCTATTCTCCTGAGTCTTTCTGTGGTTTTCTCGCCCAAAGTGGCGGTGTAAACCATGGGCTGCCATCTGCTAGCAGCAGAGGCTGGGGGTCGCATTACAAAGCTGGAAGGCCTTTGAAGATTCCTCCTTTGAGCGTTGGCCCCTATGGGGGAGGAGGTGTGACTCCTCTGCCCAGGATGTGCATTTTGTCTGGTCCTAGAGAGCAGGGGCTTTATACCCAGTGGTCCAGGGACATGTCTGGTGGTGGCTGGTAGCCTACAGCCAGTCAGAGACCACACCACGGTTGGTAGGTTTTCAGGGGGCACATCTGAGGTGCCCTCTGAGTATATTGTAAAATAAATCTCACACTGGCATCAGTGTGGACTGATTGAAAGGACTAGTTTGGTACCAAACACTCCTGTGCTCAGTGAAGCCTTCATGGTGCTGTGGAACTTGGTTTTAGAGTTCCCAGGCCATGTACACTCTATGGCTACACTGGCACTTACCACATTGAGGAATGGACCCTACTATTGTAGGGGTATATCTGCTCATGCTTATATGCCCTCACCTAGGGTATAGTGCATCCTACCGTACGGCTAGAAGGCCTGCTAGAGGGGTGACTTACCTACATCTCCAGGCAGTGCTTGGAGGCATGGCACCCAGGCAGAGTGCCGTGTGTAGAAAGCTGGCTCTGTATATGCCAAAATGAGGTATAGTGTGCACCGAGTCCAGTGGAACCTCGAAGGTAGGCAGAGATAAAAGTAGATAGCACCTTACTCTCCTTTTGTGGTAGTGTGGGAGAGCATTAAGGCTTTACCGGAGGATACTGAGCATTTGTTGTACACACTCAATCGGCAAATGATTTCACACACACTACGACTGTACTCAGACCAATTTGTTTTGTATAAAAATATTATTTTTATTTTCTAGAACCAAGCAAGCCTGGCACAGGTAAGTTTAAATGGTACTTTTCAAGGCAGGTTTAACAATACAAGCAAGCTGAATGAAAATTAATTTGTTACAGGTTTGTAAATGCTTGCAATACAGTGGAAATTACTGTTAGATTACTTTCGATCACTTTGTGGATTACTTTTTCTACTCCATGTAATATGCCTAGATATCGCACTGTGACATTTCCTAGAGAAAAGGTAAGTAAAACATTTTTTAGTTAGTTGCAGTTTTTCAATGTTTCATACAAAACCAATGAAAAAGCAGTCAATGCAATCCTAGGGAAGGAAATTGAGTTATTTGTTCACAGGTAAGTACACGTTTGTGGGAGTTGGTGTTCCGAGGGTAAGAACCTGGGTTTCTTTCCCCAGGGTCAAGGATGCACTCTCAAAGCACCCTCAGTGTCACTAGGTAGACTCAGTTCTGAGGCCCAATGTTATCCAATGGGGGACAGGGGGGACTCCTGTTGCTGGCTGCTCACAAGCAGGCCACAAGGTTGTGAGAGCAAAGATCCTGCACTTAAGCTCAGGGCAAAGGGGGGTCCAGTTTAGCACATAAGGTGCACCCACAGATGCGGCCGGGTGCAGAGTGCTGTTTTGGCTTCTGGTGCCCTGTTGTTTTCAATGGGAGTTGCTATTTTTGGATTTTGGCTGCAGGCTCGGTCCAGGAAGACTTCTGGGAGGAACCAACAGCTGGGCAGATGAGTTGGAGGGCAGGCTCGGAGTCTTTCTTTGAAGATTCTTTTGAACTGAGGTGCTGGTCACGGGAGATCCGGTCTTTGTTGAAGGCAGTCAGTCCTCCCAGGGGTTCTAGAGGTCGTTGATTGCAGCACAAGGTACTTTTGGCGCAGAATCTCTAGAAACTGCAGATGGGCTGGTAGGGCTGGGGCCAAGTCAGTTCTTCTCTCCAGTCTCCTCTGCTGGGCGTCTTCTGTCATCCTTCTTCATAGGTTGTGGGAATCAGTCTTTTTGGTTCAGGGCTTGTGAGAAAGTGCCATCTTTCTTGCATTTGTATGCCCCCACTTTTTGCTGAACTGCTGATGTGCTTTGATTGTGTGCCATGGGTTCCTGCCAACCAGGTGCCCAGGGCCTGTGTGTTCGAGGCATGTGGGGTGCTAAATTCATATCTGTGCATAGATCGCCGCCTAGTGTTGGGTCCGGATGATTGCACATTGTTGTCCTGGAAGAGTCTTCGAAGTATCACGAGATAGGTGGCTCCTCCCCTGGACTACAGTGCGCATGGGCATCCTCTCCATCTTCAAATTGTTTTTTTACGCCATTGGGTTCGGATGTACTTTCTTGACTCAAGTTCGGAATCGGTATAAAACTCTTTTCGCAAGGCCAAAAGGCCTTCGGGGCGTCGGTATGGTCTAGTTCGGTGCCTGTACTTAAAATCCAGTTCTTCGAACAGGACAACGAAGGCCGTTTGCCTTTTCGACACCAAGGGCCCGAAATATGACGCCGATGGAACGGAGTCCGTTCAAGAGATGCCCCGTCTGCAACTCAAAATACCCTCACATTGATGTGCACCCAGTGTGCAATAAATGTTTATCCCCGGACCACGACTAGGCCAGCTGTATGGCTTGTTCCAAGTTCCGGTCGAAGAAGACGCTTCGACTTCGACGCGCAGCATGACAGTCTGCGCAGAAAGAAGCGCCTGACCCGGAGAACATCTTCGAGGCCGATGAATGCGTCGATAAAAAGGATCCTGACCAGCAGTCTGACCCTGCGTCGGAGCAAGACTCTAACTTCGGTGTGGACGACGATGAAGACTACGTCCATGATGAAGACGTCGTCGAGGTAGGAGACGACGCAGAGGCCATCGGAGCCGTCGATGACGACTCGAGCGATGAGCAAGGCCCACAAGCAGTCGCGGGGCCTGATATTGACACTGTGCTCTCTAAGGCTCAGGTCGCGGCATTGCCGGAAGGCCTTAGCCGAGATCTTACTACACATTCTATAGCCCCGCGTCCAGGCCCGGCTAAGAATACTTCTAAGGAGCCATCGGTCGATCCATCAAAATCGAAACCGAAACCAACAGAGGCGAAACCGAAACTGTTGAAAACAGTCCTTGGATCGACATCCTCAGACTCCTCGGCTCCAGTCAAGTCTAAAAGTGTCATCGACCCTTCGGGCCACACGGGGGCGTCGGCCCGAAGAGCGGGGCGTGAAGCCGGTCTCTACGGTCAAGCAGGTCACACTGACGCCATCGACGTCCAAACATGGCGACACTGCCAAGGGACTCTAGACTAAAAAGGCTGTCGACCCGACGCTTGCAACCCCCAAGCCACTGTTAAGCAAAGCCCTCGAGCCAAAGATCAAACCCGACACGAAAGAGCATATTGCGTCGAAGCCGAAGGCCGTACCTGCTGCGCACCATGGGCTCGAGTCGACGCAAGGCCGCAAGCATGCTGGTGATCCACCTCATGCATACTTTCCAGTTAGCGCCAGGATGCTCCTTCCGGAGCGACAGTCGCGCTCTACAAATACCAATACCAATACCAATACCGAAGCAGATCGGATCGAAGGCGACGTCGACCTCGAAGACGGTCAGTTCATCTCCGGTGCTTCCTCCAATTAAATACGGACTGCCCCCGACCGCTCGACCCAAAGCGTTCGAACCACAAAAGAGCACAGAAACGTCCAAGAAGGTGTTTGGACCTTCCAAGTCTCAGTCCAATCCAGAGAAGGTAGTGTTCCAGGCACCCTCGTATGACAATCAGTCAAAGCTCTTCATCGACTCGGATTCCGGCAGGCTCACGAACGAAAAATCGCTCCAGAACGTCCTTTGGAGTCGTACAAGATCCCTCTCAAAAGGAAAAGGGATTCGGCCACCTTACCTGTTCTCTTCGAACCTGTGGAGTCATATACGCAACACTATGCCTATTCTCCCACACACAGCGATGAGGATGTGGGAGAGGGTTACGGTCAGGTTGAATTTACTTATCATGCTGACGCAGATCAAGAGGAACATCAACCCTGGACTGACCCTGTTGACCCTGATGAGCCACACACTATGCCTGATACTCAGTCCTATAATGTCAAGACCTCGTCTACTGAAGACACGGCGGCGTTTAATGCTTTGAAACGGCGGCTATTAACCATGACGTCGAAATGCACGCAGACCCAGTGGAGGAGGACTTTCTGTTCGATACCTTCTCCACCTCAGAAAGATCAGTAAAGACATTGCCTGTGCTAAAAGGTGTCCTGAAACATGCTACTGACATTTTCAAGGAAACCACAAGGGCAAGGGTTGTAAACCCAAGGATTGAAAGAAAATATCGGCCTGCGCCTGTGGACCCTACGTACATCAAGGGCCAGCTCCCATTGGACTCCTTAGTAGTGGCTAATGCTCGCAAGAGAGCAAACTCAGACTAGTGGTGACGCTCCTCCTCCGGACAAAGAATCCAAAATCTTGGAAGCTTCTGGCAAGCGTGTATCTGCACAAGCAGCTAATATTTGGAGGATCACAAATACACAGGCCCTATTAGCAAGATACGATAGGGCTCACTACGACACGTTAGAGCAGCTAATGCAACACCTGCCTGATGTTTATAAGGAGGGAGCAGAAAGGCTAATACAGGAAGGAAAGTTGATTTCAAATGCATCCATCAAGTGTGCACTCGATGCAGCAGACAAAGCAGCTAGGGCCATCAACACTAGTGTAATGCTGAGACGTCATGCCTGGCTCCGCATCTCTGGTTTCAAACCAGAGATCCAAACAACTTTGCTCAATCAGCCAGTTAACCCTGACTTTCTTTTTGGTCCTGATGTAGACACAACCCTTGAAAAGATTAAGAAAGACACTGAGACAGGAAAATCCATGGGGGCTCTATAGTCACAGCAGTTCTGGGGCAGTTCCTTTCGTCGCTCCGGTAACAGAGGAGCCTCTAGAGGTCAAGCATTGCAGCAAGCCCAATACAACAAGAGGAGCACGCAGACCATCTATAACAAAAATAACAGGGGTGGATATCGTGGCAACAGCACCAAAGGCAGAGGACGTGGAAATAACCATGCCAGATCCTCCGCCCCCAACAAACAGTGACGCCTTGTCACTGCCCCCAGACCATATAACACCGGTCAGGGGAAGACTCCAGCAGTTCCTGACAGTCTGGGAAGGCATTACCACAGACAGGTGGGTGAGACAACTTATACAATACGGCTATTGTCTAGAACTAACCTCCACTCCACCCAACATACCCCCAAGGCACCGTCCTATGTCCGCAGAGCACATGCACTTATTGCAGCAAGAAGTACTCTGCATGCTGCAAAAACGGGCCATAGAACTTGTGCCTTTAGAACAGCAAGGTACAGGGGTGTACTCACTGTACTTCTTAATCCCAAAGAAGGACGGGTCTCTACGGCCCATTCTAGACCTCAGACCCCTGAACCAGTACATCTTGTCAGAACATTTTCACATGCTAACTTTACAACAAGTTCTGCCATTGCTCAGTCAGGGAGACTTCCTAGCAACCTTAGACCTGAAGGATGCATATTTCCACATTCCCATTCATCCAGGCCAGAGGAAATATCTCAGGTTCACTGTCAACAAGCAGCATTACCAGTTCAAGGTCCGGCCTTTCACTAGTGCCCCCAGGGTGTTCACCAAGTGCTTGGCGACTGTGGCTGCGCACCTTCGGAGACAACACATCCATGTCTATCCTTATTTGGACGACTGGCTTGTCCAAGCGAAGTCCGCCCAGCAGTGTGCCAGCCACATGTCCCGCACAATTCACCTCCTACACAGTCTAGGATTTTCACTAAACTACCCAAAATCACACCTTCAACCCGCACATGTGCAACAGTACCTAGGTGCGACAATAAACACTCTGACAGCGACAGCGCAGCCCAACGTTGCCAGAATCAACAGCATGCAATTGCTGATTCAGAAGTTCAGGCCCCAGCACTCACTCCCAGCGCAGGTATTTATGCAGCTGATGGATATGATGGCCTCCCACATCTTCATAGTCCTGCACGCGAGGCTACACATGCGTCCCCTTCAAGAGTGCTTAGCACGACAGTGGAACCAGGCTCATGGACATCTAAAAGACCTAGTGTTGGTGACCGGTCGTGCATACAACTCTCTGCATTGGTGGAACACACAACACCTTTGCAGGGAACGACCGTTCCAAGAGCCTGTCCCACAAATAGTGCTGACAACGGACGCATCTCTTCAGGGCTGGGGAGCGCATGTCCTCCATTATACCGTGCAGGGACTATGGACGACGCAGCAGCAAAAGATGCATATCAACCTGTTGGAGCTGATGGCAATCTTCATGGCACTAAAGGCATTCAAGTTGCATTTGTGCAACAAAGTCGTGCTGATCCGGACGGACAACATGACTGCCATGTATTACATCCAGAAGCAGGGAGGCACACACTCTCCACAATTGTCTCATCTAGCCCAGAGCATGTGGAAGTGGGCCATTCAGAGGAACATGTTCCTCATGGCCGAACATCTCCCAGGCAAGGACAACCAGATGGCGGACCTGCTCAGCAGGCACATCCATCAGATGCACGAGTGGGAGATACACCCCTCGGTGCTCCAACCATATTTCCAGTAGTGGGGTCATCCAGAGATAGACCTAGTCACCACACAGGAAAACGCAAAATGCCAAACGCCGCCAGGTTCCCACACCCGCAGTCTCAGGGCAATGCGATATGAATGAACTGGTCAGGCAGATTTGCGTACGCTCTTCCTCCAGCACCGCTCATGCCGCTGGTGGCGCGCAAACTGCGGCAACGCTCCATGACGCTCATCCTGGTTGCTCCAACGTGGGCAAGGCAGGCCTGGTACACCACGTTCCTGGAACTTTCAGTGGTGCCTCACCAACGACTGCGCCTCACTCCCAGCCTCCTCACTCAGAGCCATGGAGACATTCAGCACCCAGATCCGCAACAGTTGAGCCTTGCAATATGGCTCCTGAGGTCATAGTTTGGCTACCTCAACTTGCCCCCTGAGTGTATGAACATCATCAAGGAGGCGAGGAGACCTACTACCAGGGCATGGTACGCGGCCAAATGGAAGCGATTTGTCATTTACTGTTCCAATAATGACATAAATCCGCTGGATGCGTCCACGCAAAACATTATCTGGTATTTGCTACACCTATACAGATGCAATCTGGCATACAGTTCCATCAGGATACATTTGGCTGCAATGGCAGCTTATCTTCAAAACAGACAGCATCTTTCTCTTTTAAGGGTGTCCGCCATTAAAGCTTTTATGGAGGGACTCGCGAGAGATTCCTCCCAGACACCCTCCTTCTCCTGTCTGGAATCTCAACGTGGTTCTCACCAGATTAATGGGACCACCCTTTGAACCTCTTCACTCTTGTGAGATACAGTTTCTAACATGGAAAGTGGCCTTTCTAGTGGCAATCACATCGCGAAGAAGAGTTAGTGAGCTTCAAGCACTAACTATTCAAGAGCCTTTCATGCAAGTTCATGCTAATAGGGTAGTGCTGCGTACCAACCCCACTTTCATGCCTAAGGTGGTGTCACAGTTCCACATTAACCAAACCATAGAGCTACCCGTTTTCTTCCCAAATCCTGATTCAGTGGCAGAACGAGCACTGCACACTTTGGATGTTAAAAGTGCTCTACTGTATTACGTTGACAGGACAGAGGATTTCAGGAAAACTAAGCAACTGTTTGTTGTCTTCTCCCCACAACACAAAGGCAACCCCATTTCCAAAGCGGGTATAGCCAGATGGATTGTTATGTGCATACAGATCTGTTATCAAAAAGCTAAACGCACATTAACAGTTCCCCCAAGAGCGCATTCCACACGCAAGTTAGGGCATCCATGGCTTTCCTAGGTAACATTCCCCTAGAGTATATATGTAGAGCAGCCACATGGTCCACCATACAGACATTTATCAAACACTACTGCGTATCTGTACACTTTAAACAGCAAGCTGCTGTAGGACAGGCTGTTCTCAAAACTTTTTCAGACTGCTGCAGCTGGCACGGGCAACCACCGCTAAGGAGGTAACTGCTATTTATTCTATGCACAGATATGAATTCAGCAGCCCACATGCCTCGGACGGAATATGCTACTTACCAGTATGCATCCGTTCTTGGCATGTAGGGCTGCTGACATTCATATCGCCCGCTCTCCTCCCCGGTGCCTGTCACAGCTGTAGCACTCCGAATCATTCTCAGGCATGGTCATCACTTACTGTATTACACTCCATCTCTGCAACAATGGCGAAAAAGAATCTGAAGATGGAGAGGATGCCCATGCGCACTATAGTCCAGGGGAGGAGCCACCTATCTTGTGATACTTCGAAGACTCTTCCAGGACAACAATGTGCAATCATCCGGACCCAACACTAGGCGGCGATGTATGCACAGATATGAATGTCAGCAGCCCTACATGCCAAGAACAGATGCATACTGGTAAGTAGCATATTCCTCCTTCATTACGAACTCCACAGCACCATAATGGCTACACTGAAGACTGACACGTTTGGTAACAAAGTTCTCAGCACATTAAACCTGCACTGATGCCAGTGTGAGATTTAATGTAAAATGCACCAGAGGGCATCTTAGAGATGCCCCCTGAAAACCTAACCTACAATCCACGTCCGGTCTGAGTGGCTGCAGAGGCTGCCACACAGCAGACATGTTGCTGGACCCCTGGGTGGAGAGCCCCCTGCTCTCCTGGGACTGCAACAATGCACATCCTGGACGAGGTGCTAGGTCTCCTCTCTTAGGATGGGCAGGGAGAAGATTCAAAGGCATGCCGCCTCTGTGAGCTTCTCCAGACCATTTGCTGTACTCCGCAACTGGCCCCCACCAGTTCCAACCCCCACTCTGGCGGGAAGACTCGCGGGAAACCCCACGTCAGGAAGGGAGGTGTGCCAGCCTGTGCCAACCCCACCCCTCAGGTGGGAGAGGCGAGGTGACGCACGACCCTGGGCTACGGCCATCTTGAAGTTTGGGAGCCCTGCTCAATCACAGCTAGGCCCCTGCCCCCCTCCCACAGGAGAGGAGCAGGCTAGGGGGTGTACCCACCCCAGGACAGAGACCTATTGGTCTCTGCCCTTGCCCTACCTGTAACGCCCCTAAAATTAGTATTTAGGGGCACCCTGAACCTTCCTTCCTCAGATCCCAATAAGAAAAGAAGAAAGATCAAGAAGAAGACCCGCTGTGCAGCTGCTAACAGGATGACACCCACTGACTTGGCCCCTGCTCCTGCTTAATCCAGGCGACTCCTGCGGACAGCAACCTTGGGACATCCCGAGGACCTTCCTGCCTTGACCCTCTTAAAGACTGGGACTCCCATAAGCAGAGGCTCTGCTTCAACAACCAACCCCTGGTGCCAGCCAGGGAGCTAAAGATCTGCCCACTCTGCACCCGCTGAGCCCGGCCCGTGCCAGAGTGATTCAAGACCACGAGGACGTCCCCCCGGCGACTGGGACCCGAAGTCCAGTGCACAAAGACCCTCCTCGACGAACTAGACGACTCCTGCAGCCTCAGAACCAGGGGCCCCTCCAACCGCGACCAGCCGAAGGTAAGATTTCCCGACACCCAAAGACACCCCTGCGCCCCCCTGTGCCTCCCTTTGGGGTACCTACCTCTTCTCCAGGATCCCAACTTACCTCTCGAAGTGGTGGTCTCACCTGAAGAATCACCGTCCCAGAGTCTGCAGCCTTTGTTCACTTTTTACCTTTCACATTGCATAACGCCCGACGGCTCAAAGGCACCCTGCACCCAGCCGCCCGAGTGCCCCTGGCATCGTAACCTGTGCCCTATCCTACTTCCCCATCTGCCCTGAACAAGTGACCAGGTGCCCAGCTCCCACAGCCGCGTGGCCTGCTAGCTAGCAGCCACCCACCCTCATTGGATAACATTGTTCCTAACTAACTCTGCACCCAGCCTCCCCTGTGCCGCTGAGGGTGAACCAACTGTACCTACCTGACCCTGGGGGACCCCTGAGTCTATGCCCAGAACCCTATCTTCCCCAGCCGAGTACTCACCTGGAAACCGGTAACTCACTTACTTTTATTTATTTATTTATTTATTGAAGTTTTGTATAGAGCTAGCTGGACCTCGGGGTATCAGAGCGCTTCACAGCAAATAGAGAAATGCAACCAGGGCAATAAGCATAGATTGCATTGGGTTTTGGAGGCAGCTAAGTTGGCTGCCTTGGGAATGGAGGTTTGGTTTCTAATGATGTCGAAGAGTTCCTTGGGGCGGTTTCTGGCATTGTCTAATGCAGAACTGAAGAAGGAAGTCTTCTTACTTTTGATGTGAGTATAGTAGATTTTGCGGGCTGCCTTGAGTTGGTCCCGATGCATGGCGGAGGGGTTGTTTTTCCAAGTTCTTTCCAAGGATCTAAAGTGTCTTCTTTCCTCATTAATGTCAGTAGAGAACCATGATCTGGAGGGGATGCTTCTGGATTTTTTTAATTTCAGAGGTGCCAGCTGATCTAGGACGAGCTCTAGATTGGAATGGTAGAGCGAGGTGAGTTCCGAGGTAGAGAGGGGCTCCGACGTGTTTGGGAGGAGAGTGCTGAGTCCTTCCTCAAGCTTGTCTCGGGGAACTCTGGAGGTGTTCCTGACCCAATTAGGGGGGGCTTGAGTGGGTGGGAGTGACACAGCCGGCTGGATGATATGAAATAAGATGATGTGGTGGTCTGACCAGTCCACCGGGATGATGTGGTCCATCGAGACTGCAGTTTTGTTCGCAATGATGGCATCCAGGGTCGCTCCTCTGTAGTGTGTTTCTTCTGAGCAATGTTGGACCAAATCGTTGTCTTGTAGAAGGGTGTTGAGAGATTGAATCAGCGGGTTTTTGTGGTCGTTCCATCTTAGGTTGAGGTCGCCCATAATTAGATTGTCGTCGCCATTAAGTGCGGATTGGGTGATTCCGAATTCCGAAGTACTCACCTGTGATCAGGAGAAAAGCCAGTACTGCATCTTGTAGCTCAGTACTGAACCTCAAAAGTAATCCTAGTCGGGTTTACTAGTAACTTGAATTTTCTCCATAGGAATTCATTGTGTGCTTTTCTGTGAAATTTCTTCTGTCTACTTTTGAAAACTTGAAATATTCTTTAAAAATCATACCAAATACTGAAACGTAATTACTTACCTATTCTAAGTTGAGATCCCAGTGCTGGACCTAGGAGCCCAGTACTGTATTGCAAAAGTAACGAGATTGCACTTTAACTGCAACCAGAATTTTCTCCCATTGGATAACATTGCCAGTTTTTCATTGAAAAGTTTCTAAGTGTGAACTTAAAATAGCTTTTTATTCCTTAAAAATCACTGCAATAACAACAAGCATTTACAATGCAATGGTTTCGCCTTTGGAAAAGTTAGAGTTATTGGCATTGTAAATGACAAAATTTGTATTTATGTGTTGGTTTTGAAAACAGATAAATAAATGGCATTGTCATTTACATTGCCATTAGCTTAATCTCTGCAGTCACTCTGCACTCTCTAGCACTCCCTACTCACTCTGCACTCTCTAGCACTCCCTAGAACTCCCTACTCACTCTGCACGCTCTAGCACTCCGTACTCACTCTGCACTCTCTAGCACTCCGTACTCACTCTGCACTCTCTAGCACTCCCTACTCACTCTGCACTCCCTACTCACTCTGCACTCCCTACTCGCTCTGCACTCCCTACTCGCTCTGCACTCCCTACTCGCTCTGCACTCCCTACTCGCTCTGCACTCCCTACTCGCTCTGCACTCCCTACTCGCTCTGCACTCCCTATGCACTCTGCACTCCCTATGCACTCTGCACTCCCTATGCACTCTTCACCTTGCACTCCCTATGCACCCTGCACTCCCTATGCACCCTGCACTCCCTATGCACCCTGCACTCCCTATGCATTCTGCACTCCCTATGCATTCTGCACTCCCTATGCATTCTGCACTCCCTATGCACTCTCTATGCACTCTTCACTCCCTATGCACTCTGCACTCCCTATGCACTCTGCACTCCCTATGCACTCCCTATGCACTCTGCACTCCCTATGCACTCTGCACTCCCTATGCACTCTGCACTCCCTATGCACTCTGCACTCCCTATGCACTCTGCACTCCCTATGCACTCTGCACTCCCTATGCACTCCCTATGCACTCTGCACTCCCTATGCACTCTGCATTGCCTAAACATAGCTGATAATTCTGACGTATTTGTGACCAATGCAGTGTTCTTAATGCACATAATTTTTCATTTCCAGTTGTTTTCTCAGCTTTATTTATTTCAAGCACGAAATACTCATTTGATTTATCGGACCACGGGATGCAGAAAGCTCGGTGGTTTAACACACTTTAGTTGTTTGTGTCACAGCGAGTGAGTCACACATGACGACTCAGCCTTTCATCCTTCAGGGCTAGATAACATGAGTATCAAAGTCACGAGATGCGTTATAAGTCTATTTTCTTTTAAAACAACAGGAGGAGCGGGAGGGTGGCGGGCAGGCACACGGACAGCGGGAGGTGGGCGGGCAGGCACGCAGACAGCGGGAGGGGGGCGGGAACGGACAGCGAGAGGGGGGACGGGAACGGGGACACGAACAGCGGGAGGGGGGGGCCTGTATGAGTGATGTACGTTCCTCTCAGTGCAGACAAGTGGCCTTGTAAACTGTGCAGCCAGTGGCATTCGGTGCAGGCAGCCAGGGCCAGTAGAATACACGGTAATAATGTGCGCTCTGAGAGCCCTTCAGGCTCCGTCTGTATTGATCCTCCTGGCTGCAGGAAAAACATGAAGCACACGGACAGGGGGGGGCGGGAATGGACAGCGGGAGGGGGGTTGGGAAGGCTTCCTCCGTTGGCGGTCGGCCGCGGAATGGCCAAAACAAACCTGGACAACAACAAAAAATAAACCCCGCCCACGGCCGCAATGACGATGCGAAAAGGGTGGAGAGGGAAGAAATCGCGGGAATGCCCACGAATCTGGTCCGGCCATGACGGACAGATCTCTGTTCCAATGGCTAGCCTCCATTTATGGAGCTAGCCAATGGAACAGAGGGGCGGATTCCCAAGCCACTCTAGTTCTCATTAGGTTTTCACCTGCGTGAAAAGCTGCTTCCGCAGCTTTCACTTAGGCGAAACCTAAAAAGGGAGCAAAGGGAGAAATCCAAAGGGTTACAAGAGGGTTAGAGAACTAGGCAACAGAGAGGCAACAGAAGGAGAAGGGAGTGAAGCAGGGTAAAGGAGAAGGGAGTGAAGCAGGGTAAAGAAAAGATGAGAAGGCTTTAGAAGAGGTGTAGGAGCTAAGAAAGGAATGAAGGGGAAAGAATGAGAGGAGATAAATGAAGTGGAGATGGGTGAAAGGAGGAGGACAATGGGAGAGGGAGGGTGCGGAAAAGGATTAAAAGAATAAAGCATGAACGTGTGTCTAAGGCTTGGAGACATACAAAAGGAGGAACAAAGAGGTAGGCTGACGAAATGAACACAGCGCTGAGTCTAGAAATAATGAGGGTTGTGCAGTTCACAATTTTCACCCTTCAACAACGTTTCCCGGTTTCCTTTGTTTCTCCTCTTAGGAAGATAATGCTCTCGTTAACAGAACCTAGCCAAGCCAGTCTTATTCGCGCTACTTTCTTATGAGTCCTAATTCCGTGCCGAAAACGAACGCAGACATTTCTGTGCAAGTGTGCATTTAGCAGGAAAGAACATCAAATTTCTTATTTACAGAGTATACCATTGTTTTACCAGTATGTGTCTACGGTTAACAGTCTGCGAACTTAAAGTGTCACCAAAGAACCGATTTTCAGGCTGAAGTACAGTATTTTATACACATTTGATAGGATTAAAAAAATATTTGCACCCACACCACTTGCAAGAATAACACTTAGGGTCTGCCGTGTACGAAAGAGCCAGGTTCAGCACATATTTGTACTGCGATGTGCCGAGCTGCTCCTTCTGAGGTTGAAGGGGTGCGCAAAGCCCTCGTGCCTCTACAGGTTGCAAACCTTCTGCCGCACACATCATTGGGAAGGCATTCAGCTTATTTCTCCATGCGAGCAGTTGCGAAGGCTGGGGTTATGGCTTGCATGAGACAGCACAGCGCCTGTCTTTTATTTCGTTTTAATTGCAGCCCCTGACGTAATTAAAACAAAGTAGGCAAACTGTGAATGGCACCGAGAGAGAATGTAGCGCCTCCCTCCACCTAGGGCTGAGCCCACATTCCGGAAGTGGAAGCGGTCCCTCATGGACGGGTTCCACTTTGTAAACCCAATCCCCTCTCCTTTGAGGAGGCAGCGTGGCATCATTGGTTTACTAACGCTACGGTGGTCGGAAAGCACTCCCGTGAGTCTCAGCACATCACGTAATCGGCCCTTGCCTACAACGAATGCATGTGACCTTGTGCAAAATGTAAATGGCCCTCACGTGAAGTTCTTCAATACCGTGAAGTCAAGTTCGAGCCCTATAAAAACTACAGAAAGTGTGCAAAGAGGTAAGACCAACTGCCCACACAAGGAAAGGCAGATATATACCCAGCTTTACACAGTCAAACCTAGACCTGGATAAACTGCGGAATCTCCGCTTAAATTGTGTAATATTAGGCAATTTTTTACTTCACTAAAACTCCCTTTTCCTCTTTATCGTTTAGGAAGGACCTTTCAAAATATAAGAGTTCAGATTACCAGCAGTACAAACCCTATTATGTTTCATCTATCAGACTATAATGTGGCTCTATTATAAATAATCAGGACCACGTACCGGGTTTACATTAACTTTTAATAAGTACTTCTTACTGCAATCATGAGCCGTTTTAATGTCAAAGCTTCCACATGTTAAAAAAAAATACGATTTTTTGAATTTTTAAAGAGAGGGTTATCATATTTACGTTGTTTGTTATGTGATTTACATAGTAAACATTTCCAAGGCTCGGCTCATGCACGGGCTCTAAGAGCCGAGTCAGATCATTGGCTGTTACTTTATGGGCTCGCCTACCCTCTAATGGACGCATCATTGTGATTGGTTACGGGAGGGGCTGTCCCTTTCATGCTCCCTTATTCTTATAAATTGCATATATGGTGCAAAGTGCAAAAGACATTTCCGACTTTACTTTTGGTTGACTTGGCCGAACGACTTGTGGCTTTGATGTCACAGTCTGGTGGTTTTGCGCATGAGTCGTTGCTATTTCAGCAATTTGCGTATGAGCAGGCGAACATTTGATTTTTTTTACTTGCATCCCTGCCCCAGTGGCTTACCCCTTTACCACCCTAAACACACATTGTTTTAACTCATGACTGGAATGATGTCTTGGGCCTCCGAGAAGCAAACCAGAGCAGCACAACGTGAGCAACAGTAAAAGGTTGTCAAAATGTTATGTTTTTCAAGTCTTTGCTGTCCTGGTGAATAGAAGGGTCATTGGTCAGACACACCTCTGCCTCCTGCGAGTGACCAGGTCAAAAATGCTGCGGTGAGCTCCAGTGACAAAAAATGTGACGTGGGCCCTAATGTGATTAAGGAAAATGGCACAACTCCCTGGTTCGACAGTACGAAAAAAGGCGTTGGCTGTGTAGTGGGCCCCATATCACGCCCCCGGTGCCACTGCACCTGCTACACTGCGGACAGCTGCGCCTCTGCTGGGCGCGCTCTTTGCACCGTATTGTGGCAATCCTTATAAGACCAGGCGTTGGGGACGAGAAGGCAGATTATAAAACGGCACCGGCTCTGTTTATAATAACTGCGTGTCCTTATAAACCAGGCAAAAGGGCGGACTCGGGAAGCATTCCTGCAACAGGGCGGACCCGCCCACCGGGAGTATCCACGTCTCCATATACAGTAAAAGGCCGCGGCCGGGCGGGAAGCTGGCGCCGAGCACGACGCGGGGCCTCCCTCTGAGAAACAGAGCAGGCCCGGACCAAGGCCGGGCCTTCCAAACAGCTTTTGGCGCCTCTCCTTGAAACAGTACCCCATGCGAAAGCTTCAACGCTGACCATTGCCTCCCCTTAGTAGGGCGAGCCGGCGTCTGAATTAGTCGGGGCTAACTTGATTTTTGTTTACCCATCTGACCCGGCACATTTGAGAAACTTTAGTTCATCTATATGTCTGTTTGAGGGGATCGATTGAACATAGAGGGAGGCTCGTTTTCATGCTTCAGTGCACAAAAAGTAACAAAGCACCCGGGAGTCAGCCTATGGCAGTGCGGCTCCCGGGTCAAGCCTGCGATGACGCTCCTCGCCCTAGCCAATCACCACACGGCAACAGTGGTGACGCTGCGCCGCACGGGCCAATCCCGTCGCGGCGTTTGGTGAGGGGGCTCGGCTCTCCCGTCCAATCGGAGAGCAGCGGGCTCGTTTTCGGTCGCGTTGGTACCAGCAAGGTACGGGGCCCTTCGTCGGGGGTTTACTGATCCCGGGTCGCGGGGGTGAAGCTGCACACAGGTTATTTTAGTGCGCTCTGCTCGGGGAAGGCTCACAAACCTTCAGTCTGCACCAAACACGTGTCGATGAACACGGCGACCTCACAGCACGGCACAGCAGCCGGTAGGCGGGGATCTGCTGTGGGAGGGGAGAGGGAGGCGGGGATCTGCTGTGGGAGGGGAGAGGGAGGCGGGGAGAGCGGATCGGGATCAGCTGCGGCTCGGGAGGCGGGGGAGAGGAACGGACGGCGGGAAACGTGCACAGGACAGCGAGGAGGGGGAGGGGGGACGGCGGGAGGAGGGACACGGAAGAAGGCAGGACAGCCGCAAGCACGGCCCGGCCGGACCAGATTCGGGGGCGTTCCCGGCGTCGCGTGACGTCGCCAAAGCCAAAGAATCTCGGGAACGCCCCCGAGTCTCCTCCGGCTATGACGGACGCCTATCTGTTCCAATGGCTAGCCTCCATTTATGGAGCTAGCCAATGGGACAGGGGGGCGTATTCCAGAGTGCTTACTGTAATCAAGAGATTTCTCTGGAGGCGGAGCCTAAAGGCTCCGTTCCCCAGCGAAACCTAAAAACGTTTTTACTAAACTGCTTTCAGCTTCTATCCCAGGACTGAGTCTAGGATCTAGTCCTGGACCTACCAGAGTAATCTACAAAGTAATCAGCTGTATCTATATAGAAAACCCTTTGAATTCAATGCTAAATTGTGTTTTGAATTGTTGCCTACTGCAACCCCTGTACCTATTGTGTTTTAAAAATGTATTGCCTTTTTTGCAAGGTACTCCTCTGAGACCTCTCATGTTGAGAACAGTATATTTTGATACCTGTTGGTTCTAAAAATAAAACAACTATATCTTTGATATAAAAACAATTGGCCTGGAGTTCAGTCTTTGAGTGTGTGAAACCTTTTGCTGACTGAATGGGTACAACAAATGCTTTACACTGTCCTATGGTACTGCCTTACTGCTCGACCAAGCTACCACTTTAGAGAGTAAGGTCACACCTGGCTTTAACCTCTGTTATACCTCTGGGGTTTGTGGACTCTATACACACTGTACCTTATCTTGGTCCAGTATATATAGAGCCACTTTCTCACAGGGCTGCACCCTAAATACTGTATTTTTATTTTTTTTAGGGGTCTTGAGGTCAGTAGCTAAGGGCTACTTGCCATAGGATGAGCACACCCTTTGTGTGCTCACCCCACATGGGGGAGTGTGCACAATCCCAAATCCTGATTGGAGAGCCCCAGCCATCTCCTAGATAACGGGCACTGAAGTGTGGGCTTCACCTCGCCTCCACCACCTGAGGGGTGGGGTTGAAGAGGTGGGCACGCTTCATGGGCTGTGCTATTTTTTCCCGCCTGTCTTCCCACCGAAAAGGAGGGTAGACAGGAATGGGGGGCTGCTTCTGATAGCAGGAGATGCTGGGGGTCGCATTACAAAGGCTGCAAGGCCTTTGAAGCTCCCCCTCCACTGATTGCTCTTCTTGGCCTGGGGGAGGTGCGAACACCACCACACAGGAAAGGCTTTGTTTCTGTGCTCAGGGAGCGAAGGCTCCCACCCCAGGGGTCCAGAAACATGTCTCGTGGTGGCAGGCCGGTGTATTCCAGTCAGGGAATCAACCAGAGGCTGGTAGTTTTTCAGGGGGCCTAACTGATGCCCTCTGAGTGCATTTTTTAGTAAATCCCACTCTGGCATCAGTGTGGGTTTAATGTGCTGAGAAGTTGGATTTTCAACAATAAAGGGCCCCACCTGAATAGCACCTCTTACATAAAGTACCTGGAAAAAATTGACTCCTTGTCCTCGTAGTGTGTTAATTTACACTACTATGTTTAATCAAGGTGCACTTTCAATACTTCAATGCCGTCATCAGAGGTCTATACTAATTCGTGAAGAAAATGAAGTGTGTGAAGAGAGAGTACCTCACGGTAGCAACAACAGAGGGGGTTACTGACTAATGATGGCCAGTTTACCCACTTCTCATCATTGGCCACTCTCTCTTTGTTGTGTGTGGAAAAGATATACAAAAAGTTTTTGTGCTCCCTTTACAACAAAACTCATATAGTGAAGAAATAGTAGGCACAGTTGAATGGGCCCACTCCACAGACAGGAACAGTAGTTAAGAAACTACTGGTAGTGAGCACTGTTCCTATCTGAAACAAAACTGGTTTCCAAACTATAATAAAGCTACTAACTCAAAATGTGACTGAACTCTTTATCTGTGTGTGAAAGAATTTAATAATTGTATTTTACATGCATACAATTCTTTTAGATATTGATAATCAATCAGTATCTTATACTTTGAAAATACACATAACCAACATGTGTCGTTGTCTCAATCAATTGAAAATGATACTTATACAAATGTATTCTAACCAAATATGTTCACTGTACCACATATGTGAACAAATTACTAGCCAAATGTTCATTATTGAATGACCATATTTTCAAAATAGTTGTAAGACTTCGGCAGTGCCCAATGCATTTCGGGACCCTTCAGTACCCTTCTTCAGGGGAAAAATCCTGCAATAAAAAACATAAAACACAAATACATGATTGAAGATACATAGATGACCTAAATTCATGAGAAAAACATTTGACACTCATGGGGGGATACTTTCGATATAAATAATCTACTAATGAGTTGGGAAACTTAAAGTAAGGGAGACCTTAAACAATATTGGGAATATACATGTAACAATGCTAGATCGACAGTTGAATTGATCGATCCCTAGTTGGCCTACATTTATCCAAAAACAGCTATAATGAAAAGGCAAGTGTCTAGTAATCAAGGGTTACCATTAGTAACGTATGATGTTGCTCCTAGGTTGGTATGTGGTCATTATTAAAATGCAATGGGGTACTACTTAGGGACTATGGTCTTTCTGCCATGCAAAGTAGTGACTGGAGAATTTATAGCTGTAAATATTACGTCTATACAAAATACTGCACGCCTACCTAAATGAGCCGAGGTGTAACCAGAAGGATGATGTACAAAAGATAGCTTTGTTGATGCCAAACATGAGGCATTAAAAATAGTGGTCTTCAGTCTGTATGATCTCTGTAGATACAATACATACTACATTAAAGGGCTAGCCCAGTCGAAGTATTAGTAATGCACTTTAACAGACCCCACGTACCGTTACTGTAATATGCTGTACTGAGTCGAAACAAATATGAGCACCCGGCTGTCACTCGCTATGTGCTGCTGAAGTATGGTCCGACAAATATCTGTATTGAAACAAGTAAAATAAATAACTGCTCTGTAGCTCACTATATTTTTATATAGTAAAGTCATCTCAATAAGTAAGTGCCGTACCTTATCTCGAGCAAAAGCTTGTTTCACATAAGCGCTGTGCCCATATAATCACGATATTGTGGTGCAGAAGAAATGAAGTTGTCAACTTTCTATGAAAAAAGTCCGGAAAAAAACGAAACAGTAGGGAACTCCTGGCTGTCACTCGCTAGGTGATGCTGAAGTGCGCTCGGACAAATATCTGTGTTGGAACAAGTGTACAAAATAACTAATTTGTAACTGTCTATATTTTTGTAACAGTAAAGCCGTTCCCCACTACACAGACCACATAAGTGCTCAAAGAACCCCAGTGAAAAACATATTATTCTTGTGTGAAGCAAAACACTTAGCTTAACTCTAAACATTTATAATAATGTGTGCCGTGTGCAAAGAGGCTGCAGAAAAGGAAAAAATGGTGTTTAAATATCTAATAAGCTCATGTCATCTTAACACAGTTTAAAAGCAAGGCTCATCACCATGACACAATAGGTCTCGCCTTTGGGACCTTGTAAGTGTTTTGTTATCCAGGACAATATATTTAGTGCAACAACATTAACTGTTGCATGGCTAAACACTTATAAGGTCCTAAAGGCGAGACCTATTGGCTATGCCAATTCTTGTCTAAGGAATACCCCGGATCTCCTCTCTTTTTTCGTTAGGGCTTGTGTAAACAAAGACAACTCCTGTTTACAGATCTCGCGTAAAAATTAATACTTTTTAGAGTTGTGCTCGAAGCCAGTGACACCGTGTCTTGGGTCAGAGAAAAGAGTTTAGATACACATACACATACTTGTATTCTCAGAAAACAGCGCTGCATTGAAAAAGTCCTTTTGCTGTTTCAAGTGCATGTTTGACGGAGTGAGAGCATTGCAGCCAATGTGAGAAGATGTGAACAAGATTTATAGCCCTATTGACAGCAGAGCTGTGAGCAAGTTAACCCATGAGCGCACGATTGCAGTTACCAGGAGGGTGTATTTCAGCTGGAGCACTGATGTCTTATGGGAAGTCCGCCTGTTATCCGCTTATGGGAAAAGGCTGAAGAAAAGATGAAGGGGTCGGGGAAAGCAAGTGGGAAAAATGCTTTCAGCTGAAAAAAATCAACTTCATGGAATCTGCAGCAGGTTAGCGAACTGTCCAAGTCCCCCGCACCCACCTGCTCCCCCCTTCTTGTTTTACCCAGGGCATGCCAGCGAGCTGCAGCTTTTACTGATTAAAGTGGGTTAAGAAGGGCCAGCAAAATATGAACAAGAGTGGGTGTGCGAGTGGGGAGAAATAAACAAGCTCAAGGGTGTGTTTACATTCTACATACTGGAGAGTGTAGGAAAGTGTGTTTCTGTTGCAGTAACCCCCCCACTTTTTGCCAGACTACTGATGCACTTTTCCTTGGTGTGCCCTGGGTCCCTGCCAGTCTGGTTCCCAGGACCTGTGTTTTTCCCCTAAAAACTAACGACATTGGCATCTATGGACACAGGTCAGCCCCTTGTAAGTGGTACCACAGGTACCCAGTGCACTGTGACCAGGAAAGACCTCTAAGGGCTGCAGCACTTACTGTGCTACCCTTAGAAGCCCTCTACCCTGACACTCACACACTGCCTTGGCAGGCTGCTTGTCTGGGTGCATAACAAAGTCAAGAGTCGACATGGCACACATCCCTGTGTGCCATGCCCACAAAATACTACCCTGGCATACATTAGTCACCCTTCTAGCTGGGTGCCCTAAGCCGTGCAGAGATGGATTCAGCACTGGCACCTTTTCTGCAAATAGTTCAGAAAATTCGTTTAGGTTATTTGTGCGATTTTTGTTTCAGATCTGTTTTCATTTTCCAGGCAAAAACGCATACCACAGGTCTCTTTAATACACAGCGTTAAGCCTACAACCCTAAACAGGGCCGGCCGCAGAGTTTGACGTGGCACTGGAGCCATTAGGAATGTACAGGAAAAGCCAGTGTTTATACAGCGTTCCGCCTACAACCCCTGAGGGGCCGGCTGCGTCTTGTGGTGTATAATGTAATACCATCTTGGCATTCGAAAAAGCAAGACCGCTAAGATCTATTTCAAATAACATACGGGCAACCACCCCAAAGTCTTCAGTCAGATCAACAGGGCCCAGTAACTGTAAGGGTAATGGAGAGGAGAAAGAGTGAAGAAGAGGAAAGCGGAAGAAGGAAGTAGAGGGGGGTGACAGCACAGGAAGAGTAAGGGTAGTGTGCGTAGGGGAGGGGGAGCAATGGGAGAGGGCCTGGGTCAGCACTAGTGTTAGCGGAGTTCTGGGGGCAGCTACGGAAGCAATTTACCAGGATCAGGGGGAACAATAGCATCCTCAAAGAGGCGCAGCGTCCTGACCCTGGTAGGCATGTGGCGTGCATGTTCTACAGTGCAGAGATATTTAACCAGGGGTTGCCGTACAGCCTTAAAACGCATGTCGCGCGCTTGCAATCGCGCTGTGAAAAGCTCCACCGTGATGACATGCCAGAGACTTACAAACCAGGCTGCGATAGGGGGGGGGCTTCATTTTTCTTCTAGTACAGGGCTATAAGCTACTTAGCCGCTCCTAGCATTTGGAGCGCCAGAATCCAAGTGCTTCGGGTGAATGCCTTCAGGCTAGCAGGCTTGATGCCTAGTAGGATTGTGCTTGTGACTTCAGGCAGAGGGAACCCCAATACCCCCCCTGATGTGGCTAAGGACCTCCTTCTAGAATAGGGTCAACGTTGGACATGCCCACCAAACATGAATAAAATCCCCAGATGCAGACCGGCACCTCCAGAACAGAGGAGAGGATGTGGGAACCATCTTGTGGAGGCGCTGGGGCGTGTAATACCATTGAGTCATGAGTTTATTGAGTTTATATGCATTTTCCTGCTGTGGGATGCTACGATATACTTTGGGGATATCCTGCCATAATCTACACCACTGCGAGGGTGCAATATCCGTGCCATTGGTGTTGGTAAGGGTGAGAGGGCGGGGCCTATGGGTGCTGCAAAAACTGATAAATCTGAGATATCAGTTCTTTTGATCCACCAAGCTGTTCGAAGGGGGTGAAGTCGCGGGTAGCCACTTGATACATCTCCCCTTCGGTCACCCAATGCCGCAGCTGAGCATACTGCAGTCTCGCCTCCAATGGTACGCAAAACTCCTCCCTACATTGGGCAAAGGTCTTAAGTGTACCCCCTCATACAAATCACCCTGCAGTCCCCCTGTGTCCATTTGTCAAAGGCACAGGTACGATGGGCCGGCGGGAAGAGTGGATTTCCCTCTATCGGGATGTGCGGGGAGGGAAATGTTGTGAGACCTCTGGGTACAGCTATTTTATCCCATCTCTAAAACCGTTCTTGTGGGCACCGCTATATGGGCGCTCCTAGAGCGTGCCGCCCGATGTAGCCATGCAAGATCCCAGATGGTTCGCCCTGTCACTGTCCGACCCATGTGCAACCATCCCTTCTCCTGCACCCCCCCCCCCACTCCACCACAAAGCGAAGATGTGAGGCCCAATAGTAATCCACAAGATTAGGGAAGGCAAGCCCCCACAGGATGCGCAAGTCCACGCACGTTGTCCACTCCCTGCCGATTTCGGATGAAGCGACCTGGTCCGAGTCCACGAGTCCCGGCATGTAGGGATCCAGGCGTTTTGCTAGTAGTTTGGTGTAAATTTTTAGGTCCGTGTTCAACAAGGCTATGGGACGGTAGGACGCGCAGAGCGTGGGATCCTTCTCAGGCTTCGGTATCATCGCTACCTCTGCCATGCCCATGTCGGAGGACGGTCCATCCGAGTCGGTGAAAGAATTATACAGTCTCAGAAGGTAGGGCCGAAGCTGCGACTGGAACATGCGATAGAAGGACCGGGGTAGGCCATCCTGTCCCGGTGTCCTCCTAAGAGGGAGATCCCTCATCGCTGCAGAGTATAGTAGGCCCGAAACTCCTCGCACTTCTCTCTCTCCGAGATTACTCTTCTCCCGTCTGGCAGCTGGATATTGGCTATATGAGCCTTGGCCGGACGCGCTCTCAATCTCCCCGCCAGCAGCCGGCCCACCTTATCTCCTCCCTCGAAATATCGCTGTTTCAACGCCAGCAATGATTTTTCATGCTTATTAGTGCGCAAGAGCCGAAGCTGTCCTCTAAGGTTGGCAAGCCGCCGCCTTGACTCCATAGAAGAATGCTCCAGATCCGTTTGCTCGGCTCGCTTTATGTCCTTTGCCAGGCTATCCTCCAGATTACGAGCCTCGCGCGCCTGCGTAATCGAAAGAGGGTTGATGTGGCCGCGAATCGTGGCCTTAAAAGCATCCCACACCACGGGGAAGAGCGTCATTACTAGCGAAATAAGAGTCCATGGCGGCCCGGATGCTTTCTAAGTCGGCTGCATCCCGAAGAATACTCGGCGGCAAGCACCACCTCGCCTCTCGGGCAGGGCAAGTGGCCGGGTCCTGCAGGTATTTGTGCGATTTTTAAGGAATATTCTTAGTTTTCAAAAGTCGAAACTTAAAAACTTTTTGGGAGAAAAAGGTTCAATGTTATCCTATGAGGAAAAATAGGTTATCGGTTTCGAGGTAAGTAATCGGTCTTTGGAGTTAGGGTTCTGGTGGTTAGACTCAGAGGTCTCCCAGGGCAAGTGATGCACTGTTGTTGCACCCTCAGTGGCACTTGGGCGGTCGGGTTCAGAGTGTTGATGCCCAATGTTATCCTATAGAGGATAGGGGGGCTCCGGTTGTTGGCTACTTGCAAGCAGGCCAAGGGTTGTGGGAGCAAAGCTCCTAGGGTTTAGCTCATGGCAAGTGTGGGACCAAAGTAGCACCAAAGGTACACCCTCAGCGGCACTATGGCTGTCGGGTGCAGGGTGCTGTTTTGAGGTTGGGTGCCCTGTTGATTTTAGTGTAGATTCTCCGGGACAAACAAAACTGCAGGCTCGGGGACGAGGATCTTCCAGAAGTGACCACCACTTTGAGGGGTAAATTGGCGACCATCACTTCAAGGGTTAAGTTGGGATGTTGATCGATGGTTAGCTGCAGCTGGGTTGGGCACACAAGGCAGTGAGCGTCTGGTGCAGGGGTGCCTATTGACGTCAGATTTTCTTACCCGCTCTGGTCGCTATAGGCTTGAGGCAGGTCAGGGGTCTTCTTATCTCTGGATCAGGATCGCGGGGGGTGGGGGGGGGTGGGGGGGGAACCTCCTCGTGTTATTTTTCCGCTCGGGCCGGGTTTGGCGGGTGCAGAGTGGGCTGGATTGGCTGTTCCTGGCTGGCACCAGAAGCTGCAGTTTAGATACATCCGGTGTTCATGGGAGTGAAAGCCTTGAAAGTGAAGACAGGCAGGTCCTCCGGGTTTGTGAGGTTGCTGGCTGCTGGATACGCCAGAGTTTCGCAGGAGCAGGTTCGAGGGGATACAGGCCTGTGGGGCTGGGGCCAAGTCAGTGGGCGTTGTCCTCTTTTTAGCTCTGCACTGCTTCTTGTCCTTCTTCTCTTCTTGTAGTTGCTGGATCTGAGGAAGGAAGGTTCAGGGTGCATCTAAACACTAAATTTAGGGGTGTTACAGGTAGGTAAAGGGCAGGGACCAATGGGTCACTTCCCTGGGGAGGGTACACCCCCTATTTTGCCACTCTACAGTGGGAGGGGGGCAGGAGCCTGTCCCTGGTTGGCTGGGTCCCCATCTTCAAGATGGCGGGGACTCGAGGTTGTGCTTCATCTCGCCTCCCCCCACCTGAGGGGTGGAGGTGGCAGAGGTGGGGACACTTCTCTTCCTCACTTGTTTTTCCCACTGGTTCTCCTGCCCAAATTGGGGGGTAGAACCAGTGGGGACCAGTTGCTGAAAGCAGCAAATGGTCTAGAGAGGCTCACAAAGGCGGCATGCCTTTAAAGCTTCTCCTTCGTGAACCCTTCCCATCCTGGGGGAGGAGGCTTGGCACCTCGTCCCAGGATGTGTATTGTTTCAGGCCCCCCGAGCGCAGCAACCTCTCGACCCAGGGACCCTGAAACATGTCTGGGGGTGGCACCCTAGGCAGCCACTCAGTCAGGTCACTAGAGGTTGGTCGAGTTTTAGGGGGCATTTCTAAGATGCCCTCTGTGTGCATTTCTCATTAAATCTCACATGGGCATCAGTGTGGGTTAAATGTGCTGAGAAGTTTGATACCAAACGTCTCAGTATTCAGTGTATCCATCACAGTGCTGTGGAGTTCGTAATGACAAGCTCCATGCTCCATATACTCTTAATGGCAGCACTGCACTTACAATGCCTAAGAATTGACTTAGACACTGTAGGGGTACAGGGCTCATGCCCCTGTACCCTCACCACTGGCATAGGGCACCCAGCTAGAGGGGTGACTGATCTATGCCAGGGCAGTGGGCTGTAGGTATGGCACACAGGGATGTGTGCCTGGTCACTTTGTTCTGTACCAAGACATTCAGCCTGCAAAGGCATTGTGTGAGTGTCAGGGTACAGGGCCTTTAACGCTGGCACAATAAATGATGCAGCCCTTAGAGGCCTTCTCTGGTCACAGTGCCATGGGTACCTATGGTACCATTTACCAGGGGCTGATGTGGTCAGGGATGCCAATTAGGTTTAGGCTCCAATGCAGTTTAGGGAGGGAACATAGGCCCTGGGTACCTGATTAGCAGGAGCCCAGTGCACAGTCAGTCAAAGAACATCATCAATTCAGCAAAAAGTGGGGGCATACCATGCAAGAAAGAGGGCACTTTCTCACAGTACGGTGACGTAATCATTGCTTTTGTAATTAGTACATTGATTTAGCACCTTTTTCAGGCCATTCTACCGGCACAGTAAGCTCTGTATTGTCTGCAAGAAGCATTTTTGATAACTGGCACATATAGTTTTTGACTTCTTTTTGTTTCATGTATTCTGGAATTTGTGTAATACATACACCACCGCTACTGATCCACTGAATGGTTTAGTCTATCTCGCTTTGTCCCCGAGTTTATCTGAACGTTGCTTTTAGAGCAGAAGTTTACACCTGCTGTTTGGGCACCCAATCTTACTAGTTGGTTTGGTCTTTTGGAATTATCGTCCTGCAAGTAAACTTGCCCTGCTATTAAGACTATTTTGCAGCGTGAATCTTTCTGGATTCACTATGCTGTCTATTATTACGCGGTCTAGTGGTTGGGTCCAGAATCGTAGTCTTTTTTCTGTTTTTTTTTTCGTAGCCCAGATGGGCGTCGACTTCCCACCTTTTGGTGTCCTTCCTGTGACATCTGCACGCTTCCTGCAGAAGCTCCCACCTTTGGGTGCCATCTTCAGATTCTTTTTTCCGCCGTTGGGTCTGGACCGTCACCGCGAGGTTCCAGAGTTTTTGGAGAAAAGAAGAGGAAGAAGACACGAAAAAGATTTGGAGAATACTTCTCCAAGCAAGACCACTGAACCGGGATGACTAAGAGTAAGGAGATCATCGAAAACTTCGATGTCCAACGGAGAATACACACACAGGGGGCCCCCTGAGCGCAGGAATGGAGAAAAAAACCTTTCAAATTCTGCCGCAATTGCCACCACAAGTACACGCAGAAGGACCAGCATCTGGTTTGCAACCTCTGCCTGCTGGTCGACTAAAGCAAGGATTGCAACGCCTGCCCTGTTTTTACCCCAAAGACGCTCCGGGTAAGAGAGAGACAGAGGAGAGCAAACTACAACATGCAAGGCCAAGGTCAACCTCCGTTGCTCCGGGACTTGGGCCTCTCCAGTGTAGAAGAGGGTAACATCGCCGAGGGACCAGATGATTACACGGTCGTAACCGGTGCGAAAACAACAAAGGAGGTAATAGAGACATCGACCCCGACAGACTCTCGAACAACAGAGTCAAAGTCCTCGAAAGGCGCACTGGCGCCGAAACAATCGACTGACGCAGCTGCATCCAGGAACAAACAGCCCAGTGGATCCTTCGAAAAGGACTCCCAGTCGGCAAAATTCCAAGACAAGCCTAGGTCGTCGAAGCATGTCCCCGAAAAGGCACGCTAGACGCCGAAGGAAAAAGACCCGAAGGCCACTTCGACATCGAAGAGATCCTCCGAAACCCTCGACGCCGAACAGGCCGCCAAGAGGGAGAGGAAGAAGAGAAGGCTCGAAGCCGAAATGGGCAACATCCTGCAAAGGAAAAGGGAGTTAGACGAACGGATGAAAAGGTTCGCCATCCCGTCGAAGCAGACGACCATGGTTGAGGAAGAGTACGAAGAGGAGTTCGACGACAAAATGCCGCCGAAAACTCCGGAGCCCCAAGAACACCAAGAGGAAGAGGGCCTATACTATTATGACTGAGAAGGCGAGGAAGACCGGCAAACAAGTTTGGGCTCGGCAACTTCGGTGGTGCTGGACCTAGATTGGCAGGACCTCCACGCCGAATGCCCGTATGAGGCCGTAGCTACGTATCCTTAAAGGCCTTCGCCGCCAGATGACATTGGCATCTACAATATGGATATCAGGAACGCGGCAAGAGCATATGAGGTAAAACTGGAGGAAAAAAAAAAACCAAAGGCCTGCTTCCTCTTAGAGACACTGCTTCCAACACAAACTAGGAGTCAATTCGTCCTCATGCTCCCAAGTGTCCTGAACCAGGGAAGGGAAGCATTCAAGGAGCCTGCAAACTGCAGGTCTGTCACACTTAGGACAGATAAAAGTTACAAACACTCCTCTAAGGATCCACCATACATACAAGGATCCGTCACGGCTGACTCCATCATTGCATTGCAGCAACAGCCAGAAAGAGGGCAAATGTTCCCACAAACTCTGGCCCACCACCAGACAATGAAAGTAAGAGGATAGACCTCACTGGAAGGAAGATGGAGAGGAATGCGGCAGTCCACTGGCGCATTGCCAAATCTAATGCCCTACTCAACAGGCATACGTACCAGCATTGGGAGGAGGTCGGACAGCTATTCAATCTCCTCCCTGAGCAATACCAACAGAGAGCAACAAAATAAGCAAAAAAGCTTTACACGAACTAAGATAAAGGATCAACAAACATGTAACACCAGTAGGAGGTAGTCTAAAACACTTCTTCCAGGAGTGGAAGAAAATTACGACAGACAAATGTATACTGAACATCATACAGCTCGGATATTGCCTAGAACTGGAAAAGAAGCCTCCAAACAGCAAACCAAAAAGAAAGGAGCGCTCCGCAAAAGAACTAGCGCTACTCCTAGAGGAAGCACAATAACTTCTCCACAAGGAGGCGATAGAAACAGTACCATTCAAAGAAAGAGACAAGGGAGTGTACTCCAACTACTTCCTCGTGCCAAAAGTGGACGAAACATTAAGACCCCATCCTGGAACTACGATTCCTAAACCAGTACATAAAAACTCAAACATTCTAAATGGCATCCCAACAAGAAGTCATCCCTCCGATAAGGGACGGAGATTTTATGTCCACCATAGACCGCAAAGATGCCTACCTACACATTCCCATGAACAGACAACACAAACATCTACTGAGATTTGCCATAGTCAAAGCGCACTACCAGTTCACAGCCCTGGCCTTCGGACTAAAATCTGCACCAAGGGTCTTCACCAAGTGCCTCGCAGCAGTAGCAGCGCACCTACGAAGGGAAGGGATTCATGTATACCCCTACCTCGACGACTGGCTAATAAAAGCAAGTTCCTACAAACCATGCCAAAGACCTGCACAGCGGGTCACACAGACGCTGACATAACTAGGATTCTCAATACACTGGGGGAAATCCTCAATGGAACCAGAACAAGGGAACATCTTCCTAGGCACACAGATCAACACCATACAGAGCAAGGTGTTCCCCAGCGACAAGATAACTCTTGCCCTGCTGAAGGAGACATGTCAATACCAGAAGGGGCGAGCTCTGACAGTGAGGACAGTGAGCAAGATCATGGGGATGATGGTGTCCTGCATACACCTAGTCCCCAATATACGACTCCACATGAGACCATTCCAGGAATGGCTCCGACAGCAATGGTCACAAGCTACAGGGATTTGGAGAGATCTAGTGGTTGTAACACATAAAGTACAAGAGAATGTAGCGTGGTGGAACAAGGAGAACATAACAAAGGGGAAGCCTTTACCACCACCAAACCCAACTGTGACCATCACCACAGACTCATCCCAAAGGGGATGGGGAGCACACATGAACAAGCTCAAGGTGCGGGGTCTGTGGACTCCAACAGATGCGATCAAGCACATCAACTACCTAGAACTAAAGACTGTGTTCCTTGCCCTAAAAGCCTTCCAGAAACAACTGTACAAGCAGAGTTTGTTGATACAAACTGACAACACAACAACAATGTACTACATCAACCAACCGGGAGGAATACAATCAGTCTCACTATCCAACCTAGCGCAGGAGATATGGAGATGGGCCATCCCACTACAAATAGACCTCCTGGCTATACACCTACCAGGAAAGGACAACGTGGAGCCAGACAGGCTCAGCAGGCAAAAATCAACGTCCCATGAGTGAGAGCTCAATGCACAAGAAACTTAAAAGCTATTCAAGAAATGAGGGACACCAGAAATAGACATATTTGCAACACACCAGAATGCAAAATGCCAATACTTCGCATCCAGGCAACCAGGGGAACAATCCCAGGGCAATGCCATATGAATAAGTTGGTTGAAAACATTTGCCTACGCTTCCCCCCCCCCCCCGATACCACTGATACACAGGGTACTCAGCAAATGCAGAGCCAGCAACATGACACTGATTCTGGTGGCACCACAGTGGGCCAGCCAGTCCTGGTTCTCACAAATAGTGGAGATGGCGCAGGGACCACCTCACAAGTTCGCAAAAAGAATATACTTGCTCACCATGCGAAGCGGGGAGGTACTTCAGCCAGAGAACCTCTGCCTGGCGGCATGGCTCCTGAAGACGTAAATTTTGACACCTGAAAGTCCCAGAGAGCGATACGGGAGGCAAGGAGACCTACCACACGGAGGTGCTATGTGGCGAAATGGATAATACTCACACAGTGGTGCATCAGGAAAAAGCTACACAAGAAAATGACCAAGGAATCAACTGTGCTAAAATATTTAACACACCTGCTAAAAGCGAACCTTAGCTCTACCTCACTGAGAGTACACCAAGCAGCGATAGTAGCCTACACAAGAGGAGAGACGGGAAAGAGCTTCTTTACATCGAAGTAGTAGAGAGATTCCTGGAAGGGTCTAAAAGGATCGCCCCACCAAAGAGGATGCCGCCACAGGCATGGAACCTTAATTTAGTCCTAACTGAGCTTATGAAGGTGCCTTTTGAACCTATCCATAAGGCCTCACTACAAATCCTCACAATGAAGACAGCTTTTCTAGTGGCAATCACCTCGCTACGCAGGGGTAAGCGAGCTGCAAGCGCTAACACTACAAGAACCCTACATTCAAATACACAATGACAGGGTGGTAATGCGAACGGACCCACACTTTATGCCAAAGGTGGTGTGAAGGTTTCACATAAACCAAACAATACAGATACCAAGCTCAAGCGCAGAGAGGGCACTGCATACTCTGGACGCTAGAAGGGCAATAATGTAATACATTGAAAGAACTAAAGAGCACAGGAAAACAAAGCAATTCTTTGTGTCCTTCGTAAGCAGTTTCATGGGAAGACCAGTAACAAAAGGCACCATCGCACGATGGATCGCACAAACTATACAATGCTGCCACAAGCTGGCAGGGCAAGAACTACTAGGAAGGGCACAAGCCCACTCAACTAGGAAAAGGGAGCAACAATAGCCTTCCTGGATAACACACCGATTCAAGACATATGCCTGGCGGCAACATGGGCTTCATTGCACACGTTCACTAAGCACTACTGCGTGGATATACAAATGAGCATGGAAGCACAAGTAGGACAGAAAGTTCTTCAACATATATTCAACAACCAATGCCCATCTTCCACCCAGCCGCCACAAACCTAACCAACCGCTGCAAAGTCTATGCGCAGCATAGTGAATCCAGAAAGATTCACGCTGCAAAACGAATTGATTCTTACCTGTCAGTGTTGTTTTGCAGCTTGAAGATCTTTCTGAATTCACTAGCGAATCCACCCACCTCCGCCAGAATGATGAGACAGGAGGAGAAGGGGATACGAAGACAATATACAGTCAAACTCTTAAAAGAGACAAATCTGGAGTTCCTTGAAAAATTAAGAACCTGAAATGTTTGGAAAAGGATGAATAACAATGACACAAAAACAAGAAAAAAGAATCCGAAGATGGCGCCCAAAGGTGGGGGCTTCCGCAGAAAGCGTGCCAACGTCACAGGAAGGACACCAAAAGGTGCCAACTTCACTGAAAGGACACCAAAAGGTGGGACGGCGAAGCCCACCTGGGCTACAAAAAAACTTTAAAAAGAACCGAAAAAAATACTACGATTTCGGACCCAACTACTAGAACGCGGAATAATGCACAGCATAGTGCATCCAGAAAGATCTTCAAGCTGCAAAACAAAACTGACTGGTAAGAAACTATTTGTTTTACCATTTTTGTGTCCCGTCTTTTAATCAGTGAAAGTTCGGTGTCCTGTTATCCTGTTTTTCAAGTCCAGTATTTCACCTTAGTCTTAAAATGCTAAAAATGTGTTCTCTTGGAAGAATTGCTACATCATTGGGCTGACATTTCTTTGTGTATGTTTATGGGAATGGCTGTGAAGTCTTGGTTGGAGTTGTGTGGTACTAAACATAACTACTCCCCGACTTGCTGGAATACTAGAGAGTTTACTTGAGCTTCACGTACGACATTGCTCTACCACTATAATTATGTTTGTATATGCTCCATGTGCGCAAGCATATGTGTAAATATGTTTGTGTATGCTCATGTGCACTAGCTTATGTGTAAATAGGTATTGAAGGAAGATTTTATTTTTCACGTAATCGATTAGTGTTTCTTTAATGCTCAATATTTGAGGTTTGGGGGTGGGCATCTCCGTAGTAACTGATATTTTTCCCCTACAGTGACGGTTTACGTACTAAACGGTTTGTTTTTCATTTAGGAACCTAATGGAGAGACTCCTTCCTCATTGTATAGAGTTGCAGCAGTACTTCTCCAACATAATCTTATAGCTTTAGATGACCTTTACACGCATGTAAGTAATCTTTTTGCACTCAGTATTTACTAATTGAGTTTCTTGTTGTATGGCTGTTTAATATTTGGTGTTAATAAAATCTTTCCCCTGAAATCTGAGCTTGTTCAATCGGTGCTTTGCATATAGTATTGTTCTAGTGAGCATAAAGCTGAATATAGTCTTTTTTCTAAACTATCTGAATATGTGAATTTAATCTGGTATTAATCCCAGATTTGTGTTAAGCTTGTATTCTTTTGTCGGATGTTAGTTTTGTTTTCCTGTGATAAATAGGGATTTTTTTAAATCTTGTTTTTTTTCCCCTTTAGTTTCAGAGATTGCAATTACTGTGTGCCCACTCACCATTTTAAGCACACCACAACTCAAAAAATATAGTTGTTAGAATGTTTGCTAACCACTGCCTAAAGGATGGCGCAATGTAAGGGAAGTGATTAATTGTTTTGTTGTAAAATAATCCTTTGTTTTACCATGTAGAGTTCTGCCATTGAAAGATATCCCAAAGCAGTCCTAGCTTGCAATGATGGCTTTTAACAGTAGAATTAATATAAGCATTTCCCACGCTTGTCTTGCTCAACCTCAAATTATCTCTGGTCAAATTATTTCTGGTGTTCAAATTATGACAGACTTAAGCCAGCAGGGTTTCCGAGCATTCAAAGGTGCCCTTGGGGATTGTTTCCTTTGCCTATTTGGCTAAAGTTGCCCTACCCGTTCTAATACTGATACTTCCCAATGCCAAGGATCTATTCAATCCGATTTTTTGACTTGAGATGTTGGGCCTAACTGTTATGTGAGAATCCTTGAAGGGCCATTTGCAGACCTGGACAGTGTCAGTAAGGTTTTAAATCGGACGTTATTGCAGACGTCCTGTGAGTCTGCACACTATTTTTCCAGCTCTGCTGACCGTGGCCTTAGTCACAGCTGCAAGATTCTGCTGCTGTGCTATCCTTGAGGTACTCTTGCATTTTATATCAGGTTTTTGCCTAGTATGCCCCATGCACTGATTTATTTAAGTTTAAAATGTAGGAACTAACCTAGAGAACCCAGGACAATGAGGCCAGCTTATAAAAAAGCTAGATCTTAAGAGTGCTTCAATTGGTGAAAATTGGAGGGGCTGCAGGGCTTCAGAGGAAGGCCATTCCAGGGCTGAACTTCCAAAACTTAAAGGCACTCAACCCACCCCACCCTTTCTGGAGCGCTTAAAACATGGACAAGAGGATTAGATCATAATGTTCTAGTTAGCATATAAGATGTGTTTTTGTATTCAACAAAATTAAGTTCTGTTTTATAGAATGCGGAGTTTGATAGGCAGAGAGCACAAATGAGTGAAACACAGCACCATAAATAACAGTAATAGTAACAGCACATGTAACTGGGGTATTCCTCATGGGAGGATACAAAAGTCCAAAATAAGTGACTACTAAGCCTTATGACTAATCAGTCAGTCAGTCAGTCAAAAAGATTTTATTTCGATTAAAAACCATAAAAAGACAATTTACAAATTTCATAGTCTAGTTTAAAAAAAAAGAGTCAAGGGGAGGAGCCAAGATGGCGACTGGGACAGACGTGTAGGCTCCCGGCTCCACCAGCTCTCTTCCTCCGCGCTAATATCCTGATCCCTATCCTGGTGGTTTGTGGCGGCGGAACGTCCGCTATGCTGTGCTGATCTGCAGCGTCGTTCCCAGGCTTCTCGACTCGCCCGGCAGCCGGAGATAGATGCGCAAGGATTTTGAGCCCTGGCCCCGTGCTGCACCGCCGTCCGTCTCCGAGTCTGGGAGGCTTGGTGAAGGCCGGGGTGCCCGTGCGACACCGAGGACGTGAAGGTGGCGCCATTCTCCCGGGACGGAACCCTGACTGCGCTGCCTGCCACGGAATAATGCGAGCTGTGCCCTGTGCGTGATCGCCGTGTAGAGATGCTTTCCAGGTACGGCGTCTTTGTCTGAGGCGGGGTGCGAGCGGAATAGATTACACGGCCATGTTTGGCGAGCATCGGCTGACTGCTTCCCTACCCTGGTGCTACGGCACGAAGCTGTAGGGTTCTCAGTCTCGAGAGCCCGACCTGAATCAATTGTGTTGGCAGTGAGACTTGTATTGCCGCCTATTCAAGCTGCACCCGCCTCGGCGGCTACTCCGTGGCCCTACCACCATGGCTATATCTGGTGCCTCGGGGAACGGGAGAGAGTGCCCGTCCCAGTCTACTGCCTGGGACACCCTGCTCGCGCTGGGAGACAGCTCGCAAACGTTTTCCCGGGATTTTGATGACGAGGGGCTACAATTACGACTCTCTCACGGATCTATCCTGGCCGCCCTGTCTGACTTTCGCTCGAAAATGTGCACGGATTTCCGGGTAATGAGCGACTGCATAGACAAAATGGTGCCTGTTCTACGACAGGAGTGCGATGTTGGAAACCAGCTACCCTTGGAACTGTCTCCATTGCACTCTGTTGAGGATACAATGTTTCTTTTTGCCCGCGGGGGAGATGTGACTGCTTCTGCCTCTACCTACGCTCATCACCGGCCGCCCAGTGGACTCGCCTGTGATATTCTGTTTCCCCTGCCTCCGGGGTCTGCCACATTGCTGCCTGCAACATTGTTATTGACTCGAGACCTGGATATGCAGCCTCCGGCCCTTCCGATGGATTTTCCCTCGTGTCCTTCACCCGCTACGCTGAGGAGCCTGTACTTTCCAGATGGACTAGGGAAACAACTCATGAAGGACAAAGGACTGTATGGTGATATTCGACGGCCATTTTGTGCTTCTACTTTACTCTCCTTCTTTATGCGGCCATGTTGTCTCTTGTTTTCAGAGGGGGCGGGCTTTCTCCAGGAACTCCATTCGGGGACGTATCCGAGATCGGGCCAGGGCTAGATTGCTCTTCTTTGCTATCGTTTGATTGGCTGGTTGAGCTGGGATTATCACTGTTTGTGCAACTGTTTAAGTCACGCTTTGCGAATTGTCTTTCCCCAACTGTCTCTGCATTGCTATTTCCTTCTGTGCTGTCATGAACAGGGTGGGGGTCGTGATTTTGGCTGAGGGGCTGGGATCGTTTAGAGTTGCTCCTCCTCTCGTTATACTCTTCCCCTTCTTCTTTGCTTCCATCTTGTCCCTTTGTTGTGAAGGGGGTCGACATTTGACGAGGGGTACGTCCCAAGGGGCATCTGGGATCGGGCTAGGGTTAGGCGGTCTCTTTGTTGTCTTGCTTTCTCCCTTTCTCCTGCGGTTGTGACTTCTTACGGGGGATGGATATATGGGGTCACCCAAGATCGGGCCAGGGCTAGGTGATTTCTTTAGTGTTATAGACGCATTGACGGGCTGGGGCGAGGATGGGTCTGCCTTTTGTCTGATTTATTCGCAGATTTGGAAATGTTTTTCCCCACCTGCAGTTCTGCTTGCTACCATTGTTTTGCTGATGATACTTTTGGTGGGGGATGCTTACGGGGCTGGTGGGGACCGGGAGTGTGTTGACTTTGCCTCCTCCCACCTCTTCTGAGAGTTGGGGAGTGGGATGTCTTCTCTCACTCTCTATATTCTCTTTCCCACTTGGGGGTTCTCTTGGGGCGACAGGCATGCCTATTTGGGGGGGGGGGTGGGCCGTGGCCTTCCGCTGGTATGCAGGGTGGGGGGATGGGGTGTGTTTTATGTTTCTCTTTGTTTCTATGGCCCTCTTTCTCTTTTTCTCTTCTTCTGTTTCTTTTTCTTCTACGTTTCCTTGCTTCCTTTGGGGTCGGGGTTCAGTGTTCCTTGAATGATGATAGCTATCCTGGTCATTTATTAGCCTCTACTCTCTTCGTAGTGTTATAATTTGTACTCGACAAAATCATTAAATTAAACCTTTTTCTATCCTCATACTATGGTTCGCGGCTCCACACGATACTCTTTACTTAGAGACGGCTTTAACGGCGTTCTGCCCTATTAGTTCCTTGTTATCTTCTTCCCGTATGTCATAGCGGCCGGCCCCACGGGGTTGTAGGCAGACGCTGTGTATTGTGCATTTTACAAATAAAGGTTTAAAAAAAAAAAAAAAAAATCAAAAACCATTGACTAATCAAAAGCCTGGGATTTACAAATGATACTAAGAGGAGCCAATTGAAACGATGGGCGGTGCTTAACACCCATATCCAAGGAACAGCATGTCTCGAAGAGAGCGCATTTACTGCCTAGGCGAGACTTAAAAAGTGAGAACTGCAAACTACTGGTGGACTTTGGTGCCAAACCCTGCCTGCTCCTGTCCGTACAATCGTGACAACCCAACTTGTCCTGCAGCTGTGCATACACCAAAAGTCCCGGAGGGCCTTCAGCATTTCACTAAGCCGTCAGCAGCTCCCTTGAAGTGGAAGAGCCATTGCCCTGCAACCTGCAGGCACCAACCTCAACATCTTGTTAACCTTTCTGCTGACCATTCTGCATGAGTTTTGTGATGGGTCCCTTAGTATGGCACAATACATGCTGCTGCTCTCAGTGGCCCTATTTAGTACCCATGTCCTGGGCATCAGGGGTAATATTTATTAGACACCTACAGAGGTGCTAATGGCTTGCCAATTTTTGAAACAATTGAGCAGTTACCTTGTTATATGGAAAGAGCACTGGCACTAGGGACATGATTAGCAGGTGCACTTCAGTCAAATTTGTATTGCATACCAGGCAAAAAGTGGGGGGGGGAGAGGTGCATTTAAAAAAGGCACAGTTTCCTACACACAAGTGTTTATTCTAATTACTAGTGCCTTAACACAACAATTAAAAATATTAATAGCATAATACCTTAATCTTATTAGAGCCAAAAGCATTATCATGAGATTTTTTTGTTCTTGTAGTTATTAATGCTTCACACCTTGAGACACGGATCAGAAACCAATGTTAACACAGAACCTGCATGTAACACAGTGGCTGCCCAAGAGACCTTTATTGCAGCACAGCTTTTAGGACTTGGCACAATCTTAGTACACAGATCCCACAGCATTCCCTCCACCATAACAAGTAATATCTAACGCTCTCAAGCTACGACTAACCAGAGGCCTCTGAAGAACGTTCAGGAGAGTTCAAATAATGGGTGTTTCAGTGCATAAGCAGTATTTGTTTCCTTGCCAGTGGTATATTTCTGCACACCATATACTCTGGCCTTATAAGGAAAGGCAAATATGCCAATCGTGTTTTAAGCTAATTTTGACATGTTTTTGGTATCAAAGCACATACACAGGGCACTGGACCAGCAGTAGAGTTCAAGATTACTAGCCGGTGTGTTCCCAAAAAATTATGAAAATAATTAGGTGTGACAACTCCTACATTTTTAATAACCTGCTCTAAATCCCTTCTTTTTGGGTGACTCAATGGCATTGAGGTATTTGAAATTTAGGGATGGTGACCATGCGCCAGCAGTTGTAGTTGTCGGAACCAGAGTGCTCATTGAGCCCTTGTTTTTGCATTGTTTGTGCTGGACAAGTATTAGCACCGTTCTACTGTTTAATTCTAAGGCATCCTGGGCTATCTTAATATGGGTCATATTTAAGTTGGCTCTGGCACACCGCTATGGCCGTCACCTACCCAGCCGGACTTGGGACATTTGACTCGTTTTCATCCCTGCTGCTGTCTCCTTCCTGTGGATTACCAGCTTTCCCTGGTCTTTCTGACCCTGATTTTCGTGTTCGTTAAACCACTCCTTTATTTTCTATTTATTAATTCTGTAACTATTGTGAAACTTTTGCAACTTGTAACACGTTGTTCCCTTATGTAAAGCGGTCTGACACCTCCGGGTCTAGCCAGCGCTATGTAAAACTCAAATAAATTACAAAAAATAAGTGAATTTTGCTATTAGTTGTTTAATGTTTTCTTGTTGACATGAAAAGCAAGCTTTTATTTTCAGTTATATGCTAAAAGATCATTTGATTAATTTTCCTCAGCTTCTGCCGATGGATAACACAATTCTTGAAGAACATAAGCGAGAAATTATGGAGGCAAAGCAAATTGTTCGAAAACTTACATTGGTAATATTGTCTTCTGACAAAACTGACGAGAAGGAGAAAGAAAAAGATAAGGAGGAGGAAAAAACAGAAAAGGTATTTAAGCAATGATTTCCTTTGTTCCAGGGTGCTTCTTCGAAAGAGGTTTTATTATTAGTTTTAATGTTTGTGTGTGCATATATGTTGGTATATATGTATGTATGTGTATATATATATATATATATATATATATATATGTGTGTATATATCTATACATATATATTTACTCTATTCTTAAGCTTATCTATGCATTGCCTTTAGAGTAGAACGTTTGGGCCCTACTTGGCAGTCCTAGTTAGGACCATGTTTCCATAGGACTAATGTTCGAGGCATGTGGGCTGCTGAATTCATATCTGTTGGGAAAACTTTCTACAAAAGCCAAAAGGCTTTCGACAGCGTCCGTATCGTTTCGCTCGGTACCGGTAACTTGTTTCGAGAGGACATCGAGGAATCAGACGGTTTTCTTTCCACACTCGACCCGATCTTCGATCCACAATGGAAAGAAGCCCATTCATGAGCTGTCCACTTTTCAATGCAAAATACCCGCACATCGATGTCCACCCGGTGTGCAACAAGTGCCTGTCCCCGGATCACAACGAAGCCAACTGTATGGCCTGTTCAGGTCGAAGAAAACTCTTCGGATTCGATGCGCGGCTCGATTGGAGTCGAAAAGGTCAGCGCCTGTTCCTGAAAACATCTTCGGGACCGAAGACGAAGAGGTCGTTGATCTGGAAAACCGCTCTGATCCGGCTTCGGGCCATGACTCAGAGTATGACGCCGAAGACTAAGAGGTGCAAGAAGAAGACGAAAAAGTCGTTGAAGAGGTAGGAGACGACGCAGAGGCCCTTGGGGCCGTAGAAGATAGCTCAGGCGAGGAGCTAGGCCCAACCGGCTATGCGGGGGCCGACGATGACGCACTCAATAAGGCTCAGGTCCAGGGATCGCCACTAGGCCTTACCCAAGATCTACAGTCTCGTTCTACAGCCCCGCATAAAGGCCCAGCTTCGAACATTAATAAAGAGCCATCGGTTTCAAAACCGCCATCGGTCGATCCAAAGAAATCGAAACCGAAAGCATCAATGACAAAGCCAAAACCGAAAGTGCAACTAACTCTGGTCGGCTCCAAGGCCTCAAACCCCTCGGAGCCGAAGAAACAGAAAATGGCTGTCTATGCCGAAAAGCTCAAGGTCATCGAACAGACGGTTGGGACACCGAAGACCAAGGTCAAGGCTGTCGAACCAACAAGGCTGACGCCGAATGAAGTCGACACACACAAAAGACTCGAACCGAAAGACGGGATCGATCCTCAGTCGAGGCCTGCGGACAAGACGAAGACTGGCTCCAAGGACTGTTTAGTCAACGCAGCCGAGTCCATTCATAGCCAAGGAAGTGTCGGAGTCACTCCAACGCATCAAGGATAAGGCTACAGTGGTCGGGCCAAAGAAGGCCCCAACACCAAAGCTGGTCGGAAACATTCAGACAGCGTCGACGCCGATCAAATTCGGCTTGCCATCCTCAGAGGAGCCTGAAGAACAGGAGTCGAGGAAATTCATCGACTCGGAAACTGGTAGACTGTCCATATATAAAAGGAAAATAATACCAGAAACGCCCATGGAGCCATATAAGATTCCCTTGAAGAAGAAGAGGGCTTCAACAACGTCACCGGCTCTTGTGGAACCCCTCCATTCCTATGGACAAGAACCTCCGAATTTTTCACCCACATACTCAGATGTGGATGCAGGGGATGACTAACATGAAGGCACTCTTAGCCAGATATGACAGGTCCCATTATGATACCCTTGAGATCAGTACAAGGAGGGTGCAGAACTACTAATCTGAGAAGGGAAGCTTATAACCAATGCTTCCATCAAGTGCGCGCTAGGCGCAGCTGACACTGCAGCCAGGGCCATCAAAACTAGCGTTATGTTAAGGAGACATGCCTGGTTGAGAATCTCGGGATTCAAACCAGAAATACAAACGTCTATCCTCAATCAGCCAGTTAACCCGGACTACTTATTTGGACCTGAGGTTGACACCACCCTTGAAAAAATTAAAAAAGACACAGAGACTGCAAAGTCTATGGGGCACTGCAGTCACAGCACTTTCGGGGTGGCTCCTTTCGTCGCTCCAATACAAGGGGCCCTTCAAGAGGTCAATCCACACAACAGACACAGCTCAATAAAGGAAGTACACAATCCACCTACAATAAGAACAACCGGGTGGATATCGTGGAAATAACATCAAGGGCAGAGGAAACAACAGTTCCAGATCCTCTGTCAATAGCAAACAGTGACGCCCTGTCACTGCCCCCGACCATATAACACCTGTCGGGGGGAGACTACAACAGTTCCTGCCAGTCTGGAAATCCATCACCACGGACAGGTGGGTGAGAGACATTGTCCAGTACGGGTATTGTCTGGAATTAACATCCACTCCACCCAACATCCCACCAAGACACCGTCCTATGTCCGCAGAGCACTTACACTTATTGCAGCAGGAGGTCGTCAGCATGCTGCAAAAAGGGGCCATGGAGCTCGTGCCTGTACAAGACCAAGGCTCAGGGGTGTACTATCTGTACTTTCTAATACCCAAAAAGGACGGGTCTCTCAGACCTATACTGGACCTCAGGCTTCTAAACAGTTACATTCTGTCAGAGCATTTTCATATGCTCACCTTACAGCAGGTCCTGCTGTTAGTCAGGGAGACTTCCTCGCAACACTGGATCTAAAAGACGTGTATTTCCATATACCCATATACCCATACACCCATCACACAGACAGTATCTCAGGTTCACTATTCAAAATCAACATTATCAGTTCAAAGTCCTCCCTTTCGGAGTAACGACGTCACCCAGGGTGTTCACAAAGTGCCTGGCGACAGTAGCAGCACACCTAAGGAGACAGCACATACATGTCTACCCTTATCTGGACGACTGGCTTATTCAAGCAAAGACGGCCCAGCAGTGTGCCTGCCACATGTCCCACACCATTCATCTTCTTCACAGTCTGGGATTCTCGCTGAATTATCCAAAGTCACATCTTCAGCCCGCCCACGTGCGACAGTACCTGGGCGCGACAATAAACACTCTGGCAGCGAAAGCTCAGCCAAATTCAGCGAGAATAAGCAGCATGCAAATGCTGATTCAGACCTCAACACTCGCTTCCAGCAAAAGTGTTCATGCAGTTGATAGGCATGATGGACTCCTGTATCTTCATAGTCCCGCACGCGAGACTACACATGCGTCTGCTTCAGGAGTGCTTGGCACGTCAGTGGAATCAGGCTCAAGGACAGTTAAAAGACCTAGTGCTGGTGAGCGGTCGGGCATTCAACTCTCTGCATTGGTGGAACCCACAAAACCTTTGCAAGGGCCGACCGTTCCAAGAGCCTGTGCCACAGATTATACTGACGACGAACGCGTCTCTCCAGGGATGGGGAGCTCATGTACTCCACTACACAGTGCAGGGACTATGGACAGCACAGCAAAAGAAGATGCACATCAACCTTCTGGAACTGATGGCAATCTTCATGGTGATGAAAGCTTTCAGAGTACACTTGTGCAACAAGGTCGTGTTGATCCGGACGGACAACATGACTGCCATGTACTACATACAGAAGCAGGGAGGAACACACTCGCCACAGTTGTCTCATCTGGCTCAGAGCATGTGGAAGTGGGCCATTCAGAGGAACATCTTCCTCATGGCGGAACTCCTCCCGGGCAAGGACAACCAGATGGCGGATCTGCTCAGCAGACACAGCCACCAGATGCACGAGTGGGACATACATCCATCAGTACTCCAACCGTACTTCCAGCAGTGAGGTCATCCACAGATAGACCTGTTCGCCACAAGGGAAAACGCAAAATGCCAAAGCTTCACCAGCAGGTTCCCACATCCACAGTCGCAGGGCAATGCAATATGGATGAACTGGTCAGGCAAATTTGCGTACACTTTTCCCCCAGCACCTCTAATACCTCTGGTGGCACGCAAACTGAGACAACACTCGATGACACTCATCCTGGTTGCTCCAATGTGGGCACGCCAACCATGGTACACCACGTTTCTAGAACTATCCGTGGTACCGCATCAAAGGCTGCTCCTCACACCCAGGCTTTTGACGCAGAGCCATGGCGACATTCAGCATCCAGATCCGCAACAGCTCAACCTGGCGATCTGGCTCCTGAAGTCTTAGAATTTGGCTACCTCAACTTGCCGCCAGAATGTATGAATATCATCAAGGAGGCAAGACTGTCAGCAACCAGAGCATGCTATGCGGCTAAATGGAAAAGGTTTGTCATATATTGTAAGAACAATGACATTAACCCACTGGATGCATCTATTCAAAACATTATCTGTTATTTGCTGCACTTATACAGGTGTAATCTGGCGTACAGTTCCATTTGTATACATTTATCCGCAATAGCAGCTTATCTTCAAAACAGGCAGCACAGGCAGCACCTCTCACTATTCAGAGTGCCTGCTATTAAAGATTTTCTGGAAGGACTCAAGAGTGATCCCTCCCAGACACCCGCCTTCACCAGTCTGGAACCTCAATGTGGTCCTCACCAGACTGATGGGACCACCTTTTGAACCTCTACACTCTTGTGAGATTCAGTTTCTAACCTGGAAAGTGGCTTTCCTAGTAGCCATTACCTCACTACGAAGAGTTAGTGAACTCCAGGCCCTAACCATTCAAGAGCCGTTCAGACAGGTCCACGCAAATAGGGTTGTACTACGCACCAACCCTACATTCATGCCTAAGGTGATTTCGCAGTTCCACATGAACCAGACCATAGAACTGCCAGTTTTCTTTCCTAATCCAGAATATGTCGCAGAGAGATCCCTACACACATTAGATGACAAAAGGGCTCTTATGTACTATATAGACAGAACAAAAGACTTCAGAAAATCAAAACAGCTTTTTGTTGCATTTTCCCCACAACACAAAGGCAACCCCATTTCGAAAGCAGGGATAGGCAGGTGGATCGTTAAGTGTTTACAAATTTGCTATGCTAAGGCTAAACGCACACTAACCATTCAACCGAGACCACACTCCACGCGTAAATTAGGAGCGTCCATGGCTTTCCTGGGAAATATTCCTTTAGAAGAGATATGTAAGGCAGCCACATGGTCCACCACACATACATTTACAAAACACTACTGCGTAGATGTGCATTCTAAACAGCAAGCAGCTGTAGGACAGGCTGTTCTCAAAACTCTTTTTCAGACTGCTGCAGCTGGCACGGGCAGCTGCCGCTAATGGGAGGGACTGCTATTTAATCTATGCACAGATATGAATTCAGCAGCCCACATGCCTCGAACCGAATATGCTACTTACCAGTATGCATCTGTTCTTGGCATGTAGGGCTGCTGACATTCATATCGCCCACCCTCCTCCCCGGCGCCTGTAGCAGCTGTAGCATTCAAAATTGCTTTGTAGCATGGACATCACTCACTGTATTGCACTCCATCTCTGCCACAATGGCGAAAAACCATCTGAGGATGGAGAGGATGCCCATGCGCACTGTAGTCCAGGGGAGGAGCCACCTATCTCGTGATACTTCGAAGACTCTTCCAGGACAACAATGTGCAATCATCCGGACCCAACACTAGGCGGCGATCTATGCACAGATATGAATGTCAGCATCCCTACATGCCAAGAACAGATGCATACTGGTAAGTAGCATATTCGAAATGACAGGCAACTCAAAAAGTAGATCCACATACATTTTAGAAAAATAAGCTTTATGTTCACAAAAAGGTAAGTAAGTTTTTCGGGGAAAATACTTTCCACTTTAAAAAGTGGACACTTAGTGCAATTTTCAAGCTTTGCAATGTTAACCAATTGGGGAGGAAAGCAGGAGTGCAGTTTTTGCAGGCAATCACTTAACTTACTGATTCAGTCTTCGGGGTCTTTAATAACCACAAGACAGGGTTCAAATCAGTTCCAAGAGTGTATCACCAGTAGCATAGGGGCGGCCGGGTGCAGAGGTCAAATTCGAGGTTGTGTTCAGAATGCTAACCAATAGAGACTGGGGGTACTCGAAGGCGTGTTACTCACAGGTGAGTAAAGCAATGTCAAGGGTCGATCTCCTGGAGTTAAGGTAAGTACAAGGTGGGCATCAAGGCAGCACCAAACGTACACCCTCTGAGGCATAGGGGCGTCCGGCTGCAGAGTGCCAACACTGCTTTGGGCGCCCAATGTTATCCAGTGGGGGAGATAAGCATTGAAGAAAGGCTGCAAGCTTGGGCCAGGAAGACGGATCACAGCTGCCCAGGTAAGTAGAGCTACTAGGGGACATAGGGACACTGAAGGTTGTGGTCCCCAAGGCTCAGTGGCTTCGGGTGCAGGGGTATCCTTGGGTGTCAGTAAACTCTTAGCTGGCAGATTGCAGTCGGGGGGGAGCATTCAAGTTGAGGCTGCTGGCATCGAGGAGGAGTCCGGCAGGGGTCAGCCCATAACAGGCTCAGAATTACTGTGGAACCTTCGCAGGACCGGTGAGCCACTTGGACTCTGGCCGTGGGTGTCTGGTGCGGAGTTGGTCCGGAGGCGAGTTCACGGTTCCTCCGGGCAGAGTTCTTGAGCTTTGGAATTGGTTTCTTTTTGGACAGGTCCACTGTCCACTGGAGATTTTGAGTCTTTGTTGAAGGCAGGCAGTCCTCCCAGGGTTTTTGGAGAACTCTGGACCTGGAGGATGTAGGAAGATGGCTCTGTATATACTATACCCAAGTAAAGTATAGTGTGCACAGTCCAGTCGAACCCCAAAGGAAGGCGGAGGTAAAAGTAGATAATATCTTACTGTACGAAAGTGCCCTCTTTCTGCATGGTTGCCCTCACTTTTTGCTGAACTGCTGATGTGCTTTGTTTGATTGTGCAAGGGCTCCTGCTAATCAGGTACCCAGGGCCTATGTTCTTTCCCTAAAACTGCATCGAAACCAAAACTCAATTGGCACTCTTTGGCCACATGCAAGATCTTTGTAAATGGTACCATAGGTACCAAGGGCACTGTGCCACCCATAAAGGCCTTTTACCCCCCCTCTGCCTCTCCCCCCTCATCCCCCTCCTCCTCCTCCTACTCCTCCTCCCCCTCTCCCCCTCTCCCCCTCCACCTCCTCCACCTCTCCCCCTCCCCCTCTTCCTCCTCTCCCCCTCCTCCTCCTCCTCCTCTCCCCTTCCTCCTCCTTCTCTCCCCTCCTCCTCCTCTCTCGCCCCCTTCTCCCCCACTCCTCCTCTCTCGCCCCCCTTCTCCTACCCCCTCCCCCATTGCAAGCTGCGTGTTTTGGTGCAGAACAAAGTGTGCTATGCCTACAAACCACTGCCCTGGTATCGATAAGCCACCCCTCTAGCTCTGTACACTGTACTAGTGGTGAGGGTATTTATTTATTTATTTATTTATTTAATGCCATTTATAAAGCGCGTGCAATTACCCTTAGGCGTCTCGGCGCTGAAATTGCATTAAAGTCTCACCCTAGACAGAAAAAAGCGGAAAAGTGAATTACTGATTAAAAAGCCATGTCTTCAGTTTTTTTCTAAACTGGAGAAGAGTAGAACTAGTTCTTATGTGGATGGGTAGGGTGTTCCAAAGTCTAGGGGCCGCGATTAAAAAGCGGCGATCACCCCAGGAAACTGTACGGCTACGTTGAACCACTAGCTGGTTAGAAGATGTGGATCTGAGCATTCTCGAAGGATTGTACGGAATCAGTTGTTTTTTAAGGAATCGAGGTCCTAAGTCCTGAAGTGATTTAAAAACAGTGCACAGAGATTTAAATTTGACCCTATTGTGAATGGACAGCCAGTGGAATTTTTTAAGCGTGTCCGAAATGGGTGCAAATCTGGGTTTTTTTGCAAGTACGCGGGCAGCAGCATTTTGAACGGTCTGTAATTTTTTGATGACTCTGTTCTGGGCATTAAGCAACAGACCGTTACAGTAATCTAATGAAGACAACACTAGGGAAGAGACTAGTGTTTTTGCTGCTGATTCAGGTAGGTAGGGTATGATTTTCCTTACAATACGTAACTTAAAGTGAGCATTAGCAGCCACTTTATTCGCATGGGCCATGAAGTTGAGCTGGTTGTCAAAGGTGACACCTAAGTTTCTAACTTTGACCGTGGGGCAAGGAGGTGTACCCATGGCCGCTGGCCACCAGGTTGCCGACCAGGCTGGGGAGAGCTTACCGAAGATAACCACCTCTGTTTTATCAGAGTTGAGCTTCAGGCAATTTCTTGCCATCCACTCACTAATAGCAGTCATCCCATCTTGGAAACGCTCCGCCATCTTCTGTCCATCACCCTTTATGGCCAGAACCAGCTGGGTGTCGTCAGCGTATGAGGTCAGGCCCATCCCGTAGGCTTTGATGACGCTAGCAAGGTCCGACACGTATATATTAAATAGTGTCGGACTCAGGGATGAGCCTTGTGGGACCCCACACGGTAACGACAGGTCGGCAGATTGAAAGGGGCCCAGGGTAACCGCCTGGGTTCTTTTGGCCAGAAAGGAGGCCAGAAGATCTCTAGCAGTAAGCTGAATGCCCATCCTCTCGACACGGTCGACCAAGATCTTGTGGTCGACCGTGTCGAAGGCAGCAGACAAATCAAGGAGGACTAATACAGCAGTACCTCCTTGGTCACGGATGACTCTTATGTCGTCGGCTGCTTTAATGAGAGCGGTTTCCGTGCCGTGATGTTTGCGGAAGCCGAACTGTGTATCATCCAGCAAATGATTGTTCTCTATATAAGCTGACAACTGCTGGTTCATGGCCTTTTCTATAACCTTCGCTAGGAAAGGGAGACTTGCAATAGGGCGATAATTTTTTAGTTCGCTTTTGTCTAACCCCGGTTTTTTTAGCAGAGGTTTGATTAGGGTGTTTTTCAGCGAGTCGGGGTAGGATCCGGATGCCAGAATAGTGTTACAGAGGGTGGTTATAATGGGGATGACTATATCTGGTACTGTGGCAAGTACAGAGGTAGGGCAGGGATCCAAAGCTGATCCAGCTTTAATCGTGTTAAAAATGCTTTTAACTTGATCAGTGGTAAGGACATTAAAGGATGTCATAGTGGTGCTAGCCGGAGTCAATGGAGTGATCGGAGGAATAGTGACACTACTGTGGACCTGGTCAAGATTAAAAGCTTGATAAATGTCATTGACTTTAGTAAAGAAAAAGTCTGACAAGGCATCGCATAAGGTTTGTGATGGGGGTGGATTAAGATCCAGGGCATTACCCGCAAGGGTTTTAGCAACGTGATAAAGCTCTTTGCTGGAATTTTTGGCAGATTCTATCTGGCGAGTGTAGTAATCCTTTTTTGCTGTTATTATCATTGATTTATAAGTAGCCAGGGCTTTCTTATAATTGTCCTTGGTTTCAGTATCATAAGTTCTACGCCATTGTCGTTCCTTATTCCTAGTAAGTTGTTTTTGGTCTTTTAGTTGTTTCGTATACCACTGAGCTTTAGGCCTATTTCTATTTTTAGAAATTGATTTGGTGGGTGCCAACTGAGTTGAAGCTTCACCCAACCATTTTTGAAATTGATTAGTGGCAGTCGTTGGGTGAGTGGATAGTTCTGGGGTGGTGGTGTTGAGAAGCAGCATTAAATCATTGGGGTTAATGTCCTTCCACGCTTTGAACGTGCCCTTTATAGCAGGAGACATTTTTTTACTCTGCGGACCTTTGATGGTAAGTTTACTAAAGATAACTGAATGGTCTGTCCAGGTCATTGGAAGAACAGAAGTGATGGACAGTCCTTCCACATTAGAGAAGATTCCGTCCAGCGTATGGCCTGCCTGGTGAGTAGAAGTTGTAACCAACTGTCTAAGGCCCATCGTGTCTAGGTCTGATACGAGGGTTATGGTATCCCTATCACTGTGAAGCTCTAGATGAAAATTGAAATCACCCAATATCGTGGTGAATTCTTCTGCCGCTATAGATTCGGTGATATTGGTAAGATTTGTGAGAAACGCGGATCTAGTACCAGGGGGTCTGTATATCAATGTCCCCTTAAAATTATACGTGGGAGCCAGATTAATATCAAAATGCATGGCTTCGCATGCATTGATAGGGATAGGTGAACAGCGCGTTTTATATAAGTCTCTTGCTATGATGGCTATTCCACCTCCTTTACCTTTGGGCCTGTCCTGCCGATAGGCACTATAGCCAGGGGGAACTGCTATAACATAGTCAGGGGCAGATGCTTCATCGGACCAAGTCTCTGTAATAAAAAGGATATCCAAGTTATGGTCATTAATAAGGTCGGCTATGTCCTGGCAGTGCTTACTCAAGGAACGCGCATTGACAAGTGCCATGGAAATATGTGTATCATCCTCAATAGCTCGTGTTTTGATATGCAGCGTGGGGTTAACAAGCATGGATGGAGAGTTACAATGTAAACACCGTGTACCTGATGCCAGTGGAGTGAGCGATACATCAGCTTTAGTACATAGCGGAGCATAAGAAGGGCACAGCTCCATGAGTTCGTTGCGAGAGTAAATGGTGCGAGAAGCAGGGGTTATGGCCGCCGGCGCGCCCGCTGCGCCCGCCCGCTGCGCGGACGGGCGGTGTTGTTGTTTTTATGCATATTTTGGGCGGGGTGTGAGGAGGGTGGGAGGGGCGCAGAGCTCTCGGCCAGCCTTCCCAAACTAAGATGGCGGCCAAGTTCTGTTCCAAGCTTCCCTGCGCCTGACTACAGCGGCGCTGAGGGAGGGCAGATCGAATCTAGGTAAAGTAATCTCACCTCAGGGGACAATGTACTAAAAACGGAGCTGTTTAAAATATGTACAGAGCATAAAACAAATTATTGTCACAATCGTTTTTCACCTGTGTAAAAAATACAAGAGGTGCAAGGGAGCACAGTAAGACCTCCGGCTTCCGCCTCAGAGGGAAACAAATAGCAATTAAACGCGTTAGCTGAGAAACGCGATTTAAATACCCTGGGAGGGCGGGAGGGGCGCAGAGCTCTCGGCCAGCCTTCCCAAACTAAGATGGCGGCCAAGTTCTGTTCCAAGCTTCCCTGCGCCTGACTACAGCGGCGCTGAGGGAGGGCAGATCGAATCTAGGTAAAGTAATCTCACCTCAGGGGACAATGTACTAAAAACGGAGCTGTTTAAAATATGTACAGAGCATAAAACAAATTATTGTCACAATCGTTTTTCACCTGTGTAAAAAATACAAGAGGTGCAAGGGAGCACAGTAAGACCTCCGGCTTCCGCCTCAGAGGGAAACAAATAGCAATTAAACGCGTTAGCTGAGAAACGCGATTTAAATACCCTGGGAGGGCGGGAGGGGCGCAGAGCTCTCGGACAGCCTTCCCAAACTAAGATGGCGGCCAAGTTCTGTTGCATGAGCCCTGTACCCCTACTATGTCTACACCAATTCTTAGACATTGTATGTGCAGTAATGCCATAAAGATTATATGGTGCTGGGAGTTTGTCATTCCGAACTCCACAGCACCATAATGGCTTTGCTGAAAACTGGGAAGTTTGGTTTCAAACTTCTCAGCTATTAATCCCACACTTTAGGAAGCTGGCTCTATATATACTATACCAAAGTGAGATATAGTGTGCTTTGAGTCCAGTGGAACCCTAAAGGTAGGCAGAGGTAAAGTTAGATAGCACCTCACTCCCTATTTGTGGTACTGTGGTCGAGCAGCAAGGCAGTTTCAGAGGACAGTGTTAAGCATTTGTTGTACACACTCGGAGAGCAAATTAATTAACACACTCAAAGACTGAACTTCAGACCAATTGTTTTTGTATAAAAATATTATTTGTTATTTTATTTTCTAGAACAAGCAAGCCTGGCACAGGTAGGCAATAGATACTTTACAGTAGTAATGCAGTTTGTAAACAGTTCGAATTGTAATATGGTTGCAGAGAAATGCAATACTTTGTAAATACAGTACATAGACTTGAATGGGCTTGTCAGTCAAATACCAAGTAAGTTACTTTTTGGATTACTTTTCTCACGCAGAGTAGTATACCTAGATACTACTCTGGGACATTTCCTGTAAACAAGCAAGCAAAATCGTTTTTGTTGAATAGTACAATGTTAAAGAATTCCTTTAAGTTTTCAAACTCCACACTTATAAACTTTTCACAGAAAAACAGTCAATGTTATCCTATGGAGGAAAATAGTGTTAACTGTTTTAAGTTAAGTATTTGGTAGTGGGAGTTGAGGTTCTGGGGGTAGACTCAGGGGTCCCCCATGGTCAAGGATGCACTCTTGTTACACCCTCAGCGGCACTAGGGTGGCTGGGTGCAGAGTCCTGAGGCAAATCACCTGTGGAGTGCCACAGGGGTCATCACTGAGCCCGACCCTCTTAAACATCTGCATGGTCCCCCTTGCAGCCATCGTTCGACAACACAGCCTCAGCATAGTATACAACGCTGATGACACCCAGCTCAACCTCTCCCTCACCCGAGACCACTGCCAAACTCAATTTCCAGAAAGGAATACAAGACATAGCAGTCTGGATGATCAACAGCTGCCTTAAACTCAACGCCGAGAAGACTGAAATCTTCATCCTCGGAACCACCCCGTAAGCATGGGACAACACCTTGTGGCTGACCGCCATAGGAAGCCCACCCACTCAGACCACGCCAAGAACCTCGGCATCATACTTTACTCCTCACTCACCATGAACCGACAAGACAATGCTGTCACATTCAGCTGCTTCAACACCCTCCGCATACTTCGCAAGACCTTCAAATGGATTTCCCCTGAGTCAAGGAAGACAGTCAGTCATGCACTCCTCACCAGCAAACTAAACTATGAAAAAACACGCCGGCATCAACAAGTTCGTACTCTGCAAACTCCAGACTATACAGAATACCACCACCAGACTTGTCCTCGGCATCCCCCGGCACAAACGCATCAGTCAACACCTGCGAAAGCTCCACTGGCTCCCTGTGGAGGAGAGTCACCTTTAAAATCCTCACTCACACTGACAAATGCCTACAGAACGGACTCCAATACCTCAATGACAGAATCAACTTCCACGTACCCAAAAGAAACCTCCGATCTGCCAACCTTGCACTTGCCGAAACCCCGCGCATCCACAGAGGAGCAGGTGGAAGATCCTTCTCTCAAATTGCGGCCAAGACCTGGAACGAACTACCAGCAGACATCAGACACGCACCCTCCCTGAACACCTTCAAGAAGACCCTCAAGACCTGGCTCTTCGGCTAAACTGACCTGTTGACCTCCCCTCCTCCCCCCATGCGCCTTGAAACCCTCACGGGTGAGTTGCACGCTTACAATCCCCCTGATTGATTGAATGTTATCCAATAGGGGATAGGGAGCCTCCAGTTGGTGGCTGCTCACAAGCAGGCCACTGGGTTGAGGGAGCAAAGCTCCTGGACTGAAGCTCGGGGCAAATGGTGTTTCAAGCCAGCACAAAAGGTGCACCCTCAGCGTCACTGGGGCGGCTGGGTGCACAGTGCTGCTTTGATGTCTGGCGCCCTGTAGCTTTCAATGGGGAGTCTCCGGTTTGCAAACATACTGCAGGCTCGGGGACGAAAGTCTTCTGGGTGCCACCATCACTTGGAGAGGTAAGTTGGGATGCTGGGGGTTGGTTAGGCACTGTCTGAGCCACCCAAGGCCATGGGGTGTCTGGTGCAGGGGTGCCTTTTAGAGTCACATCATCTTACCAGATACTGGCTGCGGTTGGGGGACCTTCCGGTTTGAGGCTGCAGGCGTCGACTGGAGGATTGAGGCAGGTCAGGGTTCACAGGATCTCGGGTATGGATCGCCGGGTAAACCCCCTCGTGGTGTTGGGCCACTCAAGCTCGAGCCCTGGGCTCAGCCCCACCGGGTGCATAGTGGTGCTGACCCCCAGATCCTTGAGGAGCTAGAGTCTGATTAACTAATCCGGTGTTCACGGGAGACAGAGCCTTTGGGATGGAAGGCAAGCAGGTCCTCCGGGTTTCTCGAGGTTGTTGGCTGCAGGACACACAAGGATTTCGCTGGAGCAGGATCGAGGTGGGGACAGGCCGGTAGGGCTGGGGCCAAGTCAGTGAGCATCCTCGTGTTAGCTTCGGCACAGCTGTTCAGTCCTTCTTTTCTTCTTCTGGGTTCTTGTATGAGGAAGCAAGGTACGGGGTGGCCCTAAATACTAGATTTAGGGGTGTTACATGTAGGTAAAAGGTTGGGACCAATGGGTCCCTTCCATGGGGTGGGTACAACCCCAATTATGCCACCCTCCAGTGGGAGGGGGGCATATGCCTCTCCCTGGTTGGCTGGGTCCCTCCACCTGCAAGATGGCGGGGACTAGGAGTTGTGCTTCACCACCCCTCCCCACCTGAGTAGTGGAATAGGCAGAGGTGGGCACAGCTCTCTTCCTCACTTGTTTTTCCCGCCCGTTCTCCCGCCCAAAGTGGGTGTCCGAACCAGTGGGGACCAGTTGCTGAGAGCAGCAAGTGGCCTGGGGAAGCTCACAAAGGCGGCAAGCCTTTGGAGCTTCTCCTTCGTAGACCCTGCCCATCCTGGGGGAGGAGGGTTAGCACCTCGTCCCAGGATGTGCATTGTTTCAGGCCCCGTGAGCAGCAGACTCTAGACCCAGGGGTCTAGAAACCTGTTTGGTGGTGGCAGCTGAAAGCAGCCACTCAGCCTGGACACTAGTGGTAGGTCATTTTTCAGGGGGCATCTCTAAGATGCCCTCTGTGTGCATTTTTCATTAAATCCCACACTGGCATCAGTGTGGGTTTAATGTGCTGAGAAGTTTATACCAAACTTCTCAGTTTTCAGGGTATCCATTATGGTGCTGTGGAGTTCGTAATGACAAACTCCTAGCACCGTATACTCTTAATAGCAGCACTGCACTTAAACTTTCTAAGAATGGACTTAGACACTGTAGGGGTACAGGGCTCATGCACCTGTACCCTCACCACTGGTATAGTGCACCCAGCTAGAGGGGTGACTGATCTACCCTAGGGCAGTGGGCTGTAGGCATGGCACACAGGGATGGGGGCCATGTCCACTCTTCACTTTGTTCTGCACCAAGACATGCAGCCTGCAAATGCAGTGTGTGAGTGTAAAGGTACATCACCTCTAAAGGTGGCACAATAAGTGCTGCAGCCCTTAAAGGCCTTCCCTGGTCATTCATCAGGCCAGGATAGTAAAAGTGGTATCCACGGGTGCAGCACCAACTCAGAAGTGGTTCTGTCTTTTTAGGGTTCAGATTAAGATGGTTGCTTTAGAGCCAAGATTGAATACTAATAAGTGTGGTGTTCAGTTTTCGGAGGTCGCAAGGTGATTTTATTTTACAGTAGATTGTATTTCGTTGGCATATAGGTGGTATTTGATCCCTGCTTTGTTCAAAATGGTGGTGAGGGATTCAATGAAGATAATAAATAAGGCTGGGGAGAGGATAGAGCCTTAGGGTATGCCTTGCATCACAGGAGTTGGGTTGTTTTGTTGGGGTTTTGTTTGCTGGTGGCGATGTTGTAGGTAAGACGTAACCCATGTCAAGACAGTGCCATTGATAGCCGTGCAATATCTGAGTGTGTCGAGAAGAGCTGGGTGCTTTACCGTATCAAAAGCTGCCGATAAGTAAAGTAGGATTAGGAGACCGGGATTGCCTTCATCCAGGCTTATGTGAATGTCATCCAAAATATTGAGAATGGTGGTTTCGGTGCTACAATCTTTCCTGAATCCTGATTGGAAAGTGTTGTGGGGGTTGAATTCTTCCAGCTGTTGATTTAGTTGCAGAAGGACACATTTCACCAGCGTTTTGGCTAGGAAGGGAAGCTTTATGATGGGTCTGAGGTTGTTGAAATCATTGGGGTCCATTCCTGTTTTTTTGGAATGGGTGTGACTTGATCTATTTGGAGGGACTCTGGAAAACAGCCTGAGAAGAGAGAGATGTAAAGACTTCATGGTGCAGGTAAATATCTTTATTTTGCTTTATTTCATTAGTCAACAGGACCAAGAAAATCCCGACCTGACTATTCAACAGGCAGCGATCAACTGACCCAGAACCCCGGCTCCACAATGCTCTTTCCATTCTCTTGACATGCAAAGATTCCAGACATCTAGATAATGGAAAGATGACCCAACACATCTTTCCCCTTACAATACAAATAAAACAAAAACAAAGAGTACAGGAAGTGAGGAAAATTAACATTGAAGATTAATCACACATTACACAAAATATAATCATGTAACTTTGGAAGATAATAAAACACACACATTGTAGATAATTTCATAAAATGTATTTCAAAATATAATCATGAAACTCTGAAGGTAACTTGACGGTCCTGGAAGACGAAGAATGGAAAGTGGAATTAGTGATGTTTTGGACACAGCAGTCTTCCCTTTGTTCCACCATATAGCATCATCCAATTTGACGGCACCTTTATTAACCTTTACCACATTTTTGAGAACAGAAAATTTGGATTCTCCCTTGTGTAAAATCCTAGAACATTTCACCCTCACCATGTCCCTCACACAAACATTCAATTGCTTAGAAACATGAGACTGTGTCTGATCATATTTGTTTTGTGCAACAACACGTTTTCTGCTAACATCAATTTTGTCCTTGGACACAACAAACTCATTATCACCCATCCATCTTATCAAAAGTTTAGAAGAAGGTATTCAACTCCTTAACAAAACAAATGGAGATACATTAGTGTCAGAATTAGGAGTAGTACAAACAGCCCATTGGAGTTTTTCAATTTCTGCCTTGCAATTTCATTCATGTAATGTAATGTAATGATGTCTTGTAAAGCACATGAATCACCCCACATGGGGTATTTCCGCGCTGTAGACCGCTGGGGAACCCGTCCTGGCTTTCCCTGTGAGATGGACCCTACTGGGTATCTCCAGGGTGAAACCAGGCATCCCCGGCGTATGTGGGGGCCCGTTGTGGAGATGAGGCAAGCTAATGCCCAGAGTTGCTGAGTGTGATCCCTGGTTAAAGTAGGCACCGAGGCGAGAATTATCGAGTCCGCTGACCCTGGTCCACGACCCTGCCGCGCCGGGAATGGAACCCTGGTCCCGGGCTGTCCTCTGCTTCCGGGTCTGCCGCCTCTAACCAGTGAGCCACACCACTCCACACTACTAAATCTAGTTAATTTTACATTCTGTTTAATGACCCTAATAAAATGTCCCACTAGGCCATTGCTTCTTGGATGATAACGTGAAGTTTTAACATGTTTAATACCAACAGAACGTAGGAATTCTTCAAAATGAGTTGAAACAAATTGAGGGCCATTATGAGAAAGAAGTTCTTCCGGAACACCCTCCCTACTGAAAAGTGACTTGAGAGATGTAATAATAGAGGATGAGTCAGCAGACTTTACCCACTTGATTTTTGGCCAGCGACTGTGAAAGTCTATAAGATTAATTCTATACTCAGATAAATTGTCAGACAAATACAAAGGGCCAATAATGTCAACAGCAACCTTAAACCAAGGTTTGTCAGGAACCTCTATGGCTTCAATAAGAGAAGGGCAGGTTACTTGCTATTTGTCACTAATGGCACATTCCATGCAATCTCTAACAAAATGCTCTACCTGTCTGTCTAAAGCCGGCCTCCAAAAATGTTCTCTTATCCTTTTTTTCATGGCACGCATACCTATGTGGCCTTCATGGGCCAATGTAAGAACTTTGTTCCTCACGGCTTCAGGGACAACTAATAAAGATGATCTATATAAAAGACCATTAAAAGTAGATAATTCATCAAAAACATGCTTGTACTTGTGGGCACAGTTATGTTCGTCAATGTTGTGAGGCCATCCTTGACATATAAAAAATAAAAAATGTGTTTAAACTCCAAATCACATTCAGAAGCTTCTCTCCACTCCCTTTCTAAAATAACACTCAGACTGATCGATAACACAACAGACCAATTTGAAATTCTCATGAGCATGTTTAGTCTCATCACATATGTTGTTGTCAGATAGTAGCTTAGATAGACAATCAGCAAGTAGATTATTTTTCCCTGGTACGCACAATTGGGAATGAAACGGGAATACAATTACATGAGACCGATAGAAGATCTCAATTGTTCCTTATCATTTGGAATTTTGATATCTTCAATGAGCTTAACTAAACTGTGCTTGGGTTGCACACCATCAGCAGATAACTTGTATCCTAAGTAGTCCACAGTAGTGCAATTGAGTTTACATTTGTCTATGCCAATGGTGACACCCTTTGATATTAACAAAGACAAAACCTTATACAATCTGTTATTATGCAGATTCTGGTCTTCACCATACACCAATACGTAATCTTGGAAGGCCCTGACTCTAGGCATACCTTTAAAAATACTTTCAACCACCCTCTGAAAGACGGTAGACGAAGAAGCCAAATCTAAAGGCATGCACTTAAATTGAAAAAGGCCTTCAGTAGTGATGAAAGCAGTAAAGTGCCTTGATGCAGAATGTAATTCGATCTGATGATATGCAGTGGCTCTATATATATACTGGACCAAAGTAAGGTACAGTGTGAATAGAGTCTCCAGAGGTATGACGGAGGTTAAAGTTAGATAGAACCTTACTCTCTAAAGTGGTAGCTTGGTCAAGCAGTAAGGCAGTATCAGAGAACAGTGTAAAGCATTTGCTGTACCCAGCAAAAGGTTTCACACACTCAAGAACTGAACTCTAGGCCAATTGTTTTTATATCAATAGATATAGTTGTTTTATTTTAGAACCAACAGGTATCAAAATATACTTTTCTCAATGTGAATGACTAAGTAAATACTTTGCAGAAAGGCAATAAACTTTGTAAGTACAATAACTATAGCGGTTGCAATTGGCAACACAATTCTAAACACAATTTAACATTGAGCTCAATGGGTTGTTCTACATAAATGCAGTTGATTACTTTAAGGATTATTTTTCTAACCACAGGACTGGATCCTGGATTCAGTCCCGGGATCTAAGCTGTAAACAGTTAGGTAAAACCTACAAAGGACTAAAAATTCGCTGTCCAGCAAAGCTAGAAGACCATGATTGACTTGGCCCAAGCCCTACCGGCCTGTCTCCTTAAAAAGCCTGCAACAAAGACAATTCCTGACCTGTGGGCAGCGGCTTCCTAGAACCCCATGAAGACTACTACTCTCCAGAGGACTGTGGCCCTGTTCTGAAAACTCTACATCTAAGGACTCTGAATCCATCCGGATTTGCTCTTCCTACTCTGCATCCAGCTCCCATGCTCTGAGTGACTTATTTATTTATTTTAGTGTTTCATAGAGCGCAAACTTGACCCCTGAGGGTATCTGAGCGCTTTACACTGTATACAGAGGTGAACAAACAAAAAGTCTAAAGTACAGAAATATACAAAAATATATAAAAAGGTTGGCGGGGGCAGGGGTGCTGGGAACGTAGGGGAAAAAGGGGATACAAGTGTATGGTTACAGTTATAGTTAGAATCAGTAAAAACAAAAGCCCCACATTTTCTCGGCGGGGTGAATTGGTGAACTGAGGAAGAAGCGATAGTCTTAGATTAGTCAGACACATTGTGGTGGTTGAGGGCAGGCCTTAGACGAGGAATTTACCCATGAGGAAAGTTTTGGCCTCCTTCTTGAAACATGCTAGAGAAGGGATTCTTCTGATGGCGGGTGTGAAAGAGTTCCAAATTCTTGGTGCTGTCCCGGAGAACGCCCTATTGTAGGTTCTTTTTTTCTGAAAACGGGCAGGTTGGAGCAAGCGGTTTCTAGCGGGCCGGGAGTTCCTGCTTCCTCCAGATACCACTAGATTCTGTGCCAGATAAGCAGGGGAGTTTGCATATAGAGCCTTGTGTGTAATGCATGCCAGTTTCAACAGTATTCTGGCCTCTAGAGGCTTACCTATCTAGTGACGTCTCCCCAGCGATAGAGACTTCAACTCCATCAGTGGCTTATCTCTCTTGGACTCCATGAAGTCGTCTGTAGCCTCAACACAAAGGGTCTCCCTGACCGCGAACTGCTGGTAACGAAAATCCAACACCAAAAGGCCCCCTTGAATCCTCCGCGATCTCGCCTTGGGGAGCCCATCCAACGGTGTCAAGGCCTGGTCCTTCATCCCCACTTACCTGTCCAGCTGTTGGTCTCCTTCATCCAACCTCCTGGCCCGAGCCTGCAGCCTCTTTGTGTGACCGAGATCCGCCCTTAGTTTACATTGGATGCCGGATGCTGAATTGCACCCTGCCTCTGTGCCACTGGTGGTGTAGCTTTGATGCTGCCCTGTGGCCCTCTCTGCACTCATTTTAACCCCTGGGCTTGTGCCCTGAAACCGCTGGTACCTACATGCACCCAGCACCTCTCGTTGGTGCACCCGGTCTCCGTTGCCTAACATGGAGTCCAGTGACCTCTGCACCTTGCAGCCCCGGTGCCTCTTGTGGTGCAGTACCTACCTTAAACTGAACCTTGCACAGTGTTGGTCGAAACCCTTGAAAACTTGAAGAGTAAGCGTTGTACTTACCTGTTAATGCTTAACACTGTTTTCCTTCCATAGGATTGCACTGCATTGAAACTGTTTATCTTTTACTACTACTAACTTCTGCTGTTTTTGATTGACAAATGCAAAACTATTTATGAAGCATTGATTCATTTGACAAGCAGAGGGAAGGATGGTTAGATATATTTCAGAAAAATGGCTCTGTCAAATCTTTCCCACACAACAATTTAGACTTTGTCATTGGTTAATGAGCCTTTAAAAAGAGACCGCTATGAGGGACAACGCATCTGTTGAATTACTTGTCTCATCCTTCACATCTGCAAAGAGATTATTTGGAAATTCTATAAACCATTTCGGGATTCAAGATTTATACTATTAATTGGACACTGGAGTGAGTTGGAGGATCTCTTTGCTACTGGAGACTTTTTTCTTTTTGATCTCTGCATGTCTCTGCTGCCTTTCTTCTACAGTCCATCTTTATAGGTGCATTTCAATGGTTCCTCAGGATTCACTCTTTGCCAAGTCTAAAGATTGAGTCTATACTGAAGAAGGCCTCATTCCCAATCTAAGAACTGTGAGTGACTTGAATTACCAGACTGTGGCTACTGATTTATATTTATTATATTGTTTTGTAACCTATGAAATTGCCTATCTTTGAACTCCAATAAAAAATTATGACACAAAGAGGGTGCTGAAAGATTTTTTGCGAGGCAGAGGAGTATTAAAGTTAATAAAATAGCCTTAGGCTTCAGATTGGCATGGTGGGTGTAATTGCAAACCCCCTGACACCTCACATTGGCCACATAGTTTATGCATGCCTTTAAATTTTGGCGTTTTCACATTAAGCTCCTAACTATCGACTTTGGCAGTACTTGTTTATTTTGAGTTACTACTTTAAATGAATATATCCTTAATCTCTGGATTCCAAAAATCTTGATTTGGTTCTTTTTTTTAAATCATTTTAATCCTTGTTTTTGATTTTGTTTTTTATCATGGTTATTTCTTAACGTTTATGGCGTCTTGGTGTTGCATTTCATTTTTTAGAAGAAATGTTCTCTGAAAAAGGCTTTTCTGCTTATACCATGCTACGATGGGTAAGCCTGACTTTGCTCAGAGAAACCAAGGAGCACTACTGTGTTGACTCCGTAGAAGCTCAGAGGTAGCTCATATCATGAAGAGGCCCCTCTCTCCCAGAGATTAACAGTCCAGTTTCTTCTAATAATATGCATAGTGTATTTTTGTGAATGTATGAAAAGCAATAGAGTGATTGTCAGAAATGCTGGGTTTATAACAACTTATTTTTATTCGCTCTCATTGGAATCAATTGAAATGTTTTTCAGGTTATTAAAGGGAAACAACTGATGTTTAACTCTGTCATATATTTTTTAGCCACCAGACAACCAAAAGCTTGGTTTATTGGAAGCTTTGTTGAAGATTGGAGATTGGCAGCATGCACAAAGCATAATGGATCAGATGCCTCCATTTTATTCCACTTCACATAAACCTATAGCTATTGCACTCTGTGAGCTTATTCATATTATGATTGAACCTCTATACCGAAGGTAAAATATTTTGTTTATTGAATTTGAATTTTAAACTCTTTGAAAGTAAATGAACTGACTGCCCTTAGGACCTATATGCATATGAGTGTCTTCATGATATTTTTAAGCTTCATAATATTCCCCCTCACCTGACTACATGCCCGGTCTCAGTATTTCGCAAGGGGAAAGTAAGAATTGTGAGTCTGTACCCCAGTAAGGAACCAGGTGTTGTTTTTCTTGGTTTTTTTAGTCTATGAAAATGTTTTTCATTTTCAGATAGAGATAAATGTGGCATGGAGGGGAACATTGCGTCTAGTTGACATGGCAGTCAGGATCTCCTAATCTCACCTCTACTCTTGCATATGTGTAGATAATACATACTAAAATGTCCATGGTTACCGGCTTTACTCATCCAGGCTCACCATGCAGACATTGTGATGGGATTGCCCCTTCACTGTTAGCCAGCTTAGCATGCATTAAACAGTAGATTGCCGTTAAGGGGCAGTGTTGCTGGATGGCGCCTACCTCCTTCGTTTGGCTGCTTGGTTAATGCCCCCAGAGTCTGTAGCAACACGTGGGGCATTGTCAGCACAATCGACAAGTTATGGCATTAGATGTCTAATTAGTTGATGTTGGCAAGGAAGCTTGCCCCCAAATGGACTCTGGAATAAGACGCTGAGGAAGCTGTTGAGGCCTACTCAACCTCAAAAATGAAAGTACTCTGAGTGATTTTAGAAGAATTGCATGGTGCGCCAAAGAGCAATGGAAATGTGTCCCTGTATGAGACATTTGTAGGGTACCCCTCATGATTTTTGCAAGCATTACACTTTGTCCTTTGCATATTGTTTGAAACCTAGTTGTTTTCGTGTCTCAAAGGTTTGGACAAAAATATATAGGAACGACCACATTTGAGGTTACATTAGTGGATGAACATGGTCACACATGGTCAAAAATGTCTCTAGCATCATTCTATTTTTTGAGAAACTCATGCTATGCCTTTTAGAAGTAGCAATTTTAACCAGTTGTGGGTGAAAAAGGATAAAATATACCGAAGCCATGAATGTTATTTTTCCTGTGAAAATCCTTCAAATGGCCTTCACTTTCAGATTGCCTGAACAAAGGCATCTTCTGTTGACCTCTAACTGTGCATTTGCCACAGGTTTTTCATAGGTTTGGTCGCCTCACTCAAAGCTGTTCTGCTTAATGGTCTGCAACCTATCTTGCTCTCAATGTCACATTAATGGTATTTGTTATGTTATAAAGTGCTCTTTCACCCAAGGCTATAATGGTGGTAATCTGAGAGAAAGATGATTACAATGTTTTAAAGCAATCCTAAAGGTTTTTAGTTCAGTAAGGGATCGAATGTGTAGTGGTAGTGTAGGAAGCCTGCTCTATATATGGTGTACCACCCACAAGGTGGTTATACCATGTGCCGAGTCGAGAGATTTTACTCAAGGGGCGATCTGCTGGACATTGGGAAGAGAAATCCGCTGCTCTGTGCACACAGCTTGAAAGCAGAAATGCTGTTCAAGAAAGGACCCTTCTCTTGTAGTTGGTGTGGCCTTTGCCTTAAGGGGGGAGAAAGGGACCAGCCCCTCCTCTTTGCCTAACAGAGCTTATCATACGCAAAGGCAGAGGTCTCTGCAGGGTTTCCTCCTTAACTCTAGGTCCCTGATCAAGAACAATATCGCCTTTAAAGATTTTGTTCTCCAACATGCCCCTGGCTGGGTTTTCCTCATGGAAACATGGGCTAATGACTCTTCTGGTCCTGGGCTGGTAGAGGCTATTCCGTCGGGGTATTGCCTCACTAGACTGGACAGGGAGGGCCGACGTGGAGGAGGTTTAGGTATCCAGGTCAGAACCGCTGACCTCCGCTCTTGATCCCTATCCGGCATTATATTTTTCTATAAATTCCACTCTCACTGAAAGTTTCTCTGGGATTCTGTGCTACAGGCAACCTGGCCCGAGGGCCTCGTTTAGCCATGATCTAAGCAACCATTTAGTATTAAATATCTTTTATTGAGCATGTCGACACAATACGGGCACAAAACATTTGTAAGCTATCTCCAAGCAGTTTTGCTGAGTGTTAGGGTTCAGATATAGCAGAAGGGCATACAGTATGGCGCTGTATTTGCAAGATCATGGTTATACACAGCAAGCCGCCTACAACCCAACCAGGGCCGGCCGCGTTTTAAAACAGTGTAGTGCTATTTCATGATCACCGTTACCCCATCTGCTGACCGGCACATTCCTTTGCCCGGGCGGTACCTGACCCGTTCCAGGTGCGGTGTATCTCTGTTGACTGACTCAGTTTTGGCTCAACAGAACTCCCCCCCCCCCCCCCTACCCCCTTCCCCAACAAACCTAACCCCCCTCACCCAACACCCCCCTCCCCACCTAGCCCCAACCCCTCCGTCCCGACCCTTCCTTCCCTCCCCCTCCCCGTGTGGTCCATGGTCTCATTCTTCCTTGTGTCACCACCGTTCCCATCAACCTAACAGGCAGGTCTATTGCCCTTCCCCTTCTGATCAGTCTCGGTTAGCCTCAGCAATCTAAGATACCGTGGGCAAGTTACCTCCACAAACTCCGAGGACAGGAGGGCTAGAAATGGCTGCCACAGCTCAGCATACTTGGCCCCCTCTCCAGCTTTGTAAAGGGAAATCCTCTCCATGCCCAGGACCATCCACAGGCGATGGAGCCAACCCCGATACGTAGGAATTTGCCCCGAGCGCCAATGTGCCAGAATGTTTTGTAGCGCCGAGCCCAGCGCGATGGCCATCAAGCGACCTCTTTGTGATTTTAAAGGATAGGTCAATGCGTTGGGGAGCCCCAAAATGACATATGAAGGGAAGCGTGGGATTTCTGTGTTAAAGTGGGCATCTACTTCGTCTAAAACCTGGCGCCCGTATTCCTGCAAAAATCTTCAGTCCCAGAGTATGTGCGTGAGAGTGCCCAATTGTCCGCAACCCCGCCAGCATAAGGGATCCTTGTTACTGTCCATCTCATACAGCTGCTCCGGGGTGTAGTACCAATAGGTCACTAGCTTTGTAAGAGTGTCCGTGAGCCCCATGTGATAAGCTGAATGTTGCGCTCTGTAGTATATTCCCTCCCATTCCTTATGTGTAAAGGGTCTCTCCATTTCCCGCTCCCAGCGGACCCTACTCGCGCTGTAGGTGTACCTGTGTTTGTGCATGAGCATTTTGTAGAGGTCCGAGATGAGCTGCTTGTCAGTTGTGCGTGTGATCAGCCAGCATTCGAAGTCAGTCATTCGCCTATCTGCCACAGATCTCACCGTAGTGTCTAGGGCCCAGTGTCTGACCTGGAAGTAACGGAGCCTCTCGGTTTCTGGGAGGCCGAACTCCTGGCGGAACTGTGGAAAGGAGACCACTCCCTCCGGACCGTTAACCTGGCAAAGGGAGCGACATCCAGCTGGCTTCCAACGTTCGAAAGCCCTCCCATCCATCCCCGGCTGAAAGCCGGGGTTGTCCAGGATGGGGGTGAGCGGTGACGGCATAGTGGTGAGGCCAAGCGGAACCCCCACTGGTCCCAGATCTCAAGCGGGACTCGCGTGATAAGAGACGCATAAAGGTTAGGAGGCCTATGAGCCCTGCGCATAAAAGGGATCTCCTGCAACGTCCTCCCAGCGACTGCCTGGTCTTGGAAAAGCCAGTGCTTCCCCGACTCCCATCGGACCCATTCCGCCATAACGCGTAGTTGTGTCGCTTGGAAGTACGTCGACAGGTCCGGAATCCCGATTCCTCTGTGTTCCGGGGCAATCATCGCTATCTGTGCTTTCAGGCTGGGCTTCCTTCCGTTCCATATAAATTGGGAGAGCTCCGACTGCATCAATTTAATCCAGCCTCTAGGAGGAGTAAGGGGTAAAGTGCGAAAGATGTAAAGTATCTGAGAAAGAATCGTCATCTTAATCGCTGCCACCCTGCCGAGCCATGACAGCGGATAATATTTCCACTGTCCCAACTCCCGTCTGACCTTCTGTCTTAAGTGGGAGTAATTGACCTCCACAGTGGTCTGTAGCGAGTGGGCCAGTTGTATACCGAGATATGAGACCGCATCTACCGCCCATTGCAGGGGAAACCTATCCCATAACTCAGCGCTTGTGCTCGGGCTTAGGGACAAATCTAGCGCTACTGACTTTGTCATGTTGACTTTGATGCCTGATACACTGCCAAACCTGGATAGAGCGTCCATGCAGGCGGGAAGCGAGCTCCGGGGATCGGTAAGGGACAACAAGACATCATCGGCGTATAGGCTTATGGTATGGACATCGCCCCCAAATCTAATCCCCTTTATCTCTGGGTCTGTGCGGATTAACTGTGTCGGTGGCTCCATATAAAGGGCAAACAATAGAGGGGATAGCGGGCATCCCTGCCTTGTGCCTCTCTCGATATCGAACCGCGGGGAGGAGGAACCATTAACCCGGACCGTAGCAGAAGGGAATTTGTAGCAGTTCATTACCCTGGTTCGAAACGTGGGTCCCATGCCTGCCTTCACCAACACCCTCTCGAGATAGGGCCAGTGCACTCTGTCAAAAGCCTTCTCGGCATCGATGGCCAGCATCAAGTATTCGCCCTGTGTATGGGAGGCTTTCTCTATAAGGTGAAGGGCCCTTTTAGTATTATCGGAGGTCTGACGCTCTGGAATGAAGCCGGACTAATCCGGATCAATTAGTCCACCCATGCACGGGCCCAGTCTAGAGGCGAGGATCCCTGTATAGAGCTTGAGATCAACATTTAACAGGGAAATGGGCCTATATGCCCCACAGTCCGTGTGATCCTTGCCCGGTTTAGGTATAACCGCGATGGAGGCCTCAAGTAAATCTTTGGTAATCGCACCCTCCACCAGGAACGAGGTAAAGAGTCTGGCTAGCAGCGGAGCCAGTTGGACACAGAAGGTTTTATCGAAGCATGCTGGAAATCCGTCCAGACCAGGTGCTTTGCCGAGTTTGAGTCGGAAATAGCCGAAATAACCTCTTCCAGGCGGATGTCCTTCTGTAGGAAATCAGCTTGCTCTTGTGTTAGAACCGGTAACGGGATCGCCTCCAGGAAGGCTGATTCTGCCTCCGGGTCCGGAGGGACAGCCTCATACAGAGCAGCATAGAAGTCGCTGAAGGCTCCAGCTATTGCCCGATCTCCAGTGACGCGCGCTCCATCCTTTCCCTTCAGTTCCTTAACCTCCCGTTTCTGGGTGATTGTGCGCAACTTGTGCGCCAAGAGGCGCCCGCATCTATCCCCCCCGGTGTAATATGCGTGTTTCAGTCTTAAAGCTGCATACTCCGCCCTGTCGAGATCCAACGCCGCCAGCTGCTGACGGGCCGTCTTCAATTGGCGCCATATTCTTGGGGCCTCTGTCCTCCTATGCATTTGCTCCAATTCCCTGGTCTTTTGGGTAAGCTCATCTCTCTTGGCTTGGCGCACTACATTCTCCGCAGCTGAGATCGAGATAAATCCCCCCCTTAAGACGGCTTTGAGCGCCGCCCACTGAGTAGCTAACGCGGTGTCCTCATTGCTGTTGTGGGACAAATAGTCTGTTATTGCTCCCTGAATTCTGGAGAGTGCCTCCTTCTTGTTTAGCAATGAGTCCCGGAGTCGCCATACCCTGCCGGCACGCGGCGCTACCGGCCCAGCAAGAGTGACCGAGACCGGGGCGTGATCGTAAAGGGACGCCGTGCCAATCTCAACGCCGGTGACAAGTGACTGAGCCGCAGTAGAGACAAGCAAGTAATCTAGTTGCGCATATGTTTTATGTGCAGCTGAGAAGTGCGTGTAGTCTTTCTCACCAGGGTGAAGCTCGCGCCATGCGTCCACTAATCCCAGTTCCCTCAGTCGGGCCAGGCCTGCTGCCGACAAGGCACCCACTTGGCTGGTGCGTTGACAGGACCGCTCCAGTGAGTTGTCAAGGACTAAGTTCAGATCCCCTCCCAGCAGAAGGTGGCGATCTGTTGTGTCCGTAGCTTCGGTAAGCGCTGTGTGCAGAAACTTTTCTTGGCTTTATTAGGCCCATACATCGAGCCGATCGTGTAGATCAGGTCCCCTATTGCGAACCTGTAGACCAGTAATCTGCCCCTGATTTCAGTAATTTTACCCAGCACCTTGCCCTTAAATTTGCGTGCTACCAGTATTGCTACTCCCGCCTTTTTATCTGGGCTTGAAGAGAAAAACTGAAGTGGGAACCTGCTAGATTGGAGACGATGGCAGTCCTTAGCTAAGAGGTGTGTCTCCTGCAAGAGGCAGATATCCGCCTGGGATTGCTCTAGGAGTAGGAGGACCGCCTTGCGTTTTACTGGATTGTTTAACCCTCTCACATTCAAAGTGAGAACAACAACGTCAGTTCGAGTCATCTACGGGGAAAGACAAATAGGTAGCCATGCAATCATGCCCCGATCGACCCACCCGGAGGATCCCGAAACCCCCTCCGCCAACCTGTCATTTGGAAAGCAAGTAGACCACACCCCCTTCCGACCATGGGCCACAATCCCACCCCCACTCCCCTCGGCCACCCTGCACTCCCCCTACACCCCAACTCCGAGACCCCCCCCACTCCCAACTGGGCAACAATGCAATACCGTCCCCCCCCCCCCCCCTTCCTTGACCAAACGCCCCCCCAACCGCCCCTTCTCCCCAACTTGAAGGATACAAAGAATAGTCCTGTCCATCATCCACAGTTGTAGATGAAGAATTAGGTCACAATCTGGGGAATGTGTCTGAGTCCATTGCCTCAGCCCCCGCCGCCGGCGTGATTGGCCCCAGCCCTCTCTTTCTCATCAAAGCCTTAGCGCCGCCATTTCGGTGGTCATCCACTGTCTGACTTCGCCTGCCCCTGCGCTACAGTTTCCACTGCCGCCCGTCGACCCTCTTCGATCTCCGTCGCTGCCGGGCGCCTCAGTTTGCGCCGTCGCCGTTTCCATTGTCCGGGGGCGTCCGTGCCAGCAGCACCCCCACTGGTGGGGTCGTCGTCCTCCGTCTGCTCCTCAAGACCAAGCAAACTGCATGCGTCCCTGAGAGATCGCAACTGGTGAACCTTGTTGTCCAGCCTGAACACCAGGCGAAAGGGATGACCCCAGCTATAGGAAATGTTGCGCTTTCGCAATTCCGCCGTGATCGGCCTGAAGGTCCGTCGCTTCTCCAGTGTGATAGCAGCGAGGTCCTGGTACAGAGTCGGCGAGTGGGTTCCAAAGGAGATTGTTCCCATCTGGCGCGCTTTGCTAAGGATCTCCTCCTTCGTTCTGAGGTCCTGCACACAGATCAGAATGTCGGCCGGGTAGGCCGCATTGGCTCTAGGTGGGCCCGTCCGGTGGGCCCTGTCCAGCCGAAGAGGGGAGTCTGCAGGCCAGCCCAAAATGTGGTTAAAAAGGCCCTGGGTAAAGTGGAAGAGGTCGTCCGTGTCGGGAGACTGCTTCACTCACCTAATCCTAATCCTGATGTTATGCCGCCGGGAGCGGTTCTCCAAATCCTTGGCATGAGATTGGAGGTCCACCTGTTGGTCATGTATGCGAACGATCTCCTGCCGCAGCGCCTCTATCTCCACATCCCGCCCATCACTTTTGGGCTCTAAATCCGCCACCCTCTCTCCTATGGCGTCGGTGTCGCGGCGGACTTCCTGTATTTCCTCCTGCAGCTCTCTCTTCAGGGCGTGGATGTCCTCTTGTAGGCCAGTGAAGAGGGACTCCAAAAAGAACCTGGTGACGGGGTCCTCGAGTTCCGTCTTCCCCAAGGGCCGAGAGTCTGAGGCCTTCTTCTCGGCGCCAACCCGTTGGCCGGACGTGGTGGTGTCTGTCCGCTTCCCCATCGTACTAGGGGTGAATAGCTCTTTGATGGTCTGGTCTTTCCGGATCCTCCCCTCCGGCCCGGACACCACCGGCACTGCTAAACAAGGTGTGCTCTGACCACGAGCATGCAGGGGGACTGCCGGGACAGTCAGTTATTCAGGGGGTCCCACGAGGCCCCTCAAGGAACCCTCGCTTCCCCCCCCGGAGTCGAGGAGACGCCTCTTTGCCTCTGTCCGCCCCTCTGGGCCCCTGTAGCTGGTCCGAGTCAACACCGCCGGTGTCCACTTGCTCCTATCTCGGCACGGCCCTCTAGCTGCCCACTGAGCGCCACACCTCCACGCTCTGTCTGTAGCGGTGGGGCCGAGCAGGCGCCCCCAGGGCGCTACCCAAGTGGCAGTCCACGCCCGCCCGGGGGACCGGCTCACTTGCTCAAAATGGCGGACGCCCGCCCAAAGGCGCCACAGGCCGCGCCGGACCCGCCAGTACGAGCCGGGCGTCCCCGCTCAAGTCCCATGCAGTTCCCGCTGTGGTGCTGCACCTGGCACGCCGGTTATTTCAGCCTCCGCCTGCAAGTGCTCCACTCGCGCTGCACCTCACCTCAGTTTGGGGGACCCGGGGGTCTGTGCTCCGACCTCCATGCTCTGCCGATGGGCCCACCTCACCCGGCCGCCTGTATGTCTGCCGCCGGAAGACCCCTCCTCGTTCCCAGCCACATCGACAGTCAGCTCGTGGATCTGCAGCAGCCCCTGGACTGTACTGCCCCAGGGGCCTCGCGCCGTTAACGCGCGGGCCGGATCCACAGTCAATCCGCCCGTCCTCGCGTAGTCTGTTGCCGTCCGAGGCACCTCTCAGCCGGACGTCCACGTCTGGGCTTTAGGCCACGCCCCGCGGCTCCGCTCCGCTAGGCCAAGCCCGCCGCGTTCACGGCGCTTCTTCTCTCTCGGCTCCGGGTGTCCCCCACTTCGCCCCGCTTGTTCCACCGCAGTCTAACCCTTCCGGGCGGCAAGCGCTCTCTACCGGGGCCCACGGACAGGGGATTGAAGCGGTACAAGGTGCTGTGAAGACTGCCGGCGGCAGGAGCTCCTGGAGACACGTCCGCTCACACCGCCATCTTGGCCACGCCCCCTAAGCAACCATTTAGAGCCTTATCTCGAGCGTATGCATTTCACGCTTCTTGGGGATTTCAACTTTCATTTAGAAAATATGAACCATGACGCCCACACTTTACTAGAATGTATGAATGGTTGCGGCCTTCCACAATTAGTGAATACCCCCACTCACATTGCTGGCCCCACCCTCGATGGGATTTTTTTGAATGATGATCGAATCCTGGTGGGCGCACCCCTTCTGCTTTCGTGGTCAGACCACTTTGCAGTTCCTTTTGAATTAAGGGCCACTACTTTAGGTAGCTCTCAAAGGGCTGTTTTCATAGTGGTTGAAAAACGAAATCTCACTCTGATTACAAATAAAGCGGTCGCCACTGCTCTTGCTAACTTCCAGCAATCAGACCTTCATAACGTAGATACGGCTGCGGGAAATCTTTCCAAAAAAATTACTGCTATGATGGACTCTCTTGCCCCCAAAAAACTGTGTTATTCGGCCAGGAAAACGCACCCCGCTCCTTGGTTCTCTGATAGTCTACAAAATATGAGACAAGAGTGCAGAAGGAAGGAATGATACTAGCGGAAGGATTTGGCTCCCTCTGGCAGGCAGTCACATAAAAAATGTCTGAAGGCATATAAAGCAGCTATAATTGAGGAAAAGGAAAGATACTACTCCAAGATCACAAGGGATATCACCACTCCTAAGGAGCTCTTTAACATCTTTAACTCCCTTGCTGCTCCTACAGTCTCTGATAAAGTGGAGCCTTCACAGGACCTCTGCAACACCCTATCTTCCTTCTTTTGCTCTAAGATCTCCGATATTTGTGATCATTTGAAGATTCTAAATGCCAGTCAGACACCTGATGCCTCCTCTGAAACTCTCCCGAACAGCTGTTTTAGTAAAACGACTTCGGAAAGTTTTTGTGCTTTTCCGATGTTATCACCCGAAACTGTAGATCTATTGCTTGAAGGTATCAAATCCGAAGTAGCGTGCTCAGGGCTACTCTACGGCGGCCATGCCCCCATAGAAAGCCAATTATCATTGACCGCAGTTCTCTAAACACCCCCTGGGGAATCCAGACAGGCAGCGTTCGGAAATAATGGAGGAAGCGGGGGAGCGCCACCATTTTCAACAGTGCTATCCTGCCCAGGACTGTCAGCGGGAGGGTCGACCAGAAAGACAAGCTGCCCCACAGCGCCCGGACACAGCGGCCAATGTTGCCCTCCAATAGGTCCGCAGCCGCGTGGTAAATGCGGACACCCAAATAGGTGATGCAAGAGGGTTCCCATACCACACCCAAATCGCTGCTAGGGGCTGGCGATCCCGCTCGCAGCGGGAACACACAAGTCTTCGCCCAATTGACCTTAAGGCCCGACAGCCGGCCGAACTCAGACAACCGATCCATCGCTCCAACCAATGCCCCCGAGGTGTCAGCTAGGTACAGGAGCAAGTCATCCGCGTACAGCGATATATAATGCCACTGCCCGCCACTAACTATCCCCGTGTATCGGTCACCTGACCTCGCATGGACCGCCAAGGGTTCCATCGCCAGGGCAAACAATAGGGGGGAGAGAGAACATCCCAGTCGTGTTCCCCTGCCCACCGGGTACGCCGCAGACACCAGGCCGCCCAATCGTACTCTCGCCGTCGCCGAGGTATATAAGACCCTCGTCCACCTCCGAAACCCCTCGCCCATGCCAAACCTCTCTAGCACTCCATCCAGGAAAGGCCATTCCAAGCTATCAAAGGCCTTCTCGATGTCCACAGACAGAACCGCCGGTGCTCCCTCCCTGTCCAAGATGGCGTCCATTATTCCCACCAGGCGGCGGATATTCAGCGCCGTGCTCCTCGTGGGTATAAACCCGGCCTGGTCCCTGTGTACCAGGCCCGTCATATGCGGGGCCAGCCTGGTGGCCAGGATTCGGCTCAGGATCTTATAATCCACCGTCGGCATGGACAGCGGGCGATAAGACCTCACATCCGCGGCATCCCGGCCAGGCTTGAGGAGCGGTACAATCAAGGCCTCCCGCATGGACCCAGGCAATGCCCCCGTCTCGAAGGCTTCCGTGTACACCACCAGCAGCCTGGGCGCCAAGCTGTCCACATATTGTTGATAGAATTCAATTGGCAGTCCGTCCACCCCGGGCGTCTTGTTGCGGGCCATATGTTTGATGGCCACCCGTATTTCCGTGAGCGTGATCGGGCTACCCAGCTCCCTCACGTCTTCCTCGTCCAGGACCGGGAGCTGCCTCTCCCCCAGGTATTCCGCGATGTCCTGAACCCCCACTCCCCGCTGACTCCGGTATAGTTCCTCATAATACCCCCTAAATCGTTCCAATACCGCTGCCTGGGAGTACACCATCTCTCCCTGCGCATTACTAATGCTGAGAATCGGGCAGCCCCTAAGTTCCGGGTTAGCTAGTCTGGCCAAGAGGGTACCCACCTTGTCCCTTTCTGCGTGTGCCCTGATGATGTACTGCCTATAGTCATAGCACCTCAAACGTTCCGTCTCGGTGGCAACCACTTCCTTCGCCTCCAACAGCTGGGCCTGTAGACCTGGCCTAGCCGGCCTGCGGCGCTCCAAGTCCCTCAAAGTTTCTTCCGCTTTCAGTAGGTCATTCAGCACAGTCGTACGAGCATTTGAGAACCTACCCAAACACACCCCTCTCACCACCACTTTCATTGCATCCCATTCAGTAGACCTACTCGCAGCCGTGCCCTCATTCACTCCGAAATAACTATCAATGCCTTGCCGAACCGCATCGCTGAACACCGAATCCTCTAGCGTCTCCGGCCGAAGCCGCCATGTTGGTATCACTGAGCGCTCTCTCTGCCACTGAATGTGCACCAATAGGGGGTTATGATCGGATATAGTCCTAGCCAGGTACTCCGCATGGGTAATCAATGGGGCTAGGGATCCCCCGCAAAGCACCGAATCGATCCTGACATGTAGATCATGGAGAGCGGAATAAAAGGAATAATCCCTGGCTCCCCTGTGCCGCTCCCTCCAGACATCCAGCAACCCCCATCGTTCCTGCCAGTCCTTCCTGTGCGCGGCCAGCCTGCGCACCGGAGAGTCTACTAGGGGGGGATGGGACCTATCCAGAGCAACATCCGTAATCGAGTTGAAGTCCCCCCCTAACACTATCGGACCCGCCAGGAAAGAGGCCAAGGACCCCGAGAGACTATCAAAGTATCTGCCTTGGTCAGTGTTCGGTGCATAGACACAGAAGAAAACCACATCCCGTCCATATAACCTCCCCTCCACCGCCACAAACCTGCCATCCGGATCTACTACTTGGTTCAGCACTTGAAAGGGTATCCCCGCCCTCACCCAGATCAACACCCCCCTGGCATACGCCGAGTAAGTGGTGCCAAACACCTGGCCCCGCCATCTTTTCTGCAAGGCAGCGCGCTCTTTTTTGGTGAGATGAGTCTCCTGGAGCATAGCAATATGAACCCCCCTGCGTACCAGGTATGCATGGACTTTATGACGTTTCACCATGGTCCGCAGACCCCGGACATTCCACGTTAGGCATTTCAAGTTAGGTAATGTCCCCATTCCAACTCCGTACAGTCCGAATCAAATAACAAAGGTCCATGGCCCCCCCCATTGCAGTTGCCCCCCCCCGAACATTCCCAAAACTGAAACACTTCCCAAACCCCACTCCCCAGGACAGAGCACACGAACCCAATGGCCGCCCCCATCCAAACCGTGAACCAATTTCTCACACTCTTACCCTGTGGTCTCCACCACAGTCGACCTTAAGGGCCCAAGGGGGGTGAGTCGCCGCCGACCCCAGCTAGCGGAGCCCGCACCCCGCACCTCCATCCCCTCCAAAGCACACAGCTCCCCCTCCCGGCAACCCGCCCTCCATCAACAGGATATCACCCTACCATGAAGTCCCGATCTAGTCCCAGTTCTATCTCAGCCGCAGAAAATACCATCCGATGTCTGTGGGGTTACTATCGGCCCCTTTGAGCTTTCCGCCTCTGAAAGTTCCTCTCCTGTTCTGCTGCCTTCCCCTCCCGAGTCCGTTCCTGCCCGTTCACTGTTCTGTTGCGACCCTGTAATGGCCGCCGTCGCTGCGAGCGCATCCCTCTTCTCCGCCGCCATTTGAGCCTCCCGTTTCTCCCGCTGGCGCCTGTTGCGGGATCTGATGCGTCCTCCAACGTTACTACATAACGAAAAGTGAAAAACAGGAGATCAGACATGCCAGTAAATGATACAAAAGTACCAAATCCACACTGTGCCACATCTATAGTCCCCTCCATGTAGTCATGGGCCCTGCACTTCTACACTTTAGCATAGTTTATCGCTGTCCTCAGAGCTTTGGAAGGGCCAACAGATACAAAGGTAGCAATTATTGACTGTTTATAAATGAGTGAAACTTATAGAGAGCCAAACATTAAACATCGTGCCAGTCAATAAAAAAGGAATATGATGTCTGAACCACATTGCAATTGACCAGAGGCGCCAACCCACTCAACAGTTAGCATAATGCCATCCTACTCCTCTTCCTCAGGTGCAGCCGTAGAGTCTCTCTTCCACCGTTTTAAATGCTTGGCATGGTCCATAGCTGCCTTTGGGGATGAAAAGATTTTACTTTCATCTGCAGTGCCGATACGAAGCCGGGCCGGGTATAACATGGCATAGGGAACCCCCTCATTTCTCAAAAATTGTTTCACCATGCCAAACTCTCTCCGAGCTGCCTGAACTGCAACCGTAAAATCAGGGAAGAAGGCCAACGTGTTACCATGGTGAACAATAGTACCTTTCTCCCTAGCCAGGCGCAGTATAGTGTCTCTGTCCCTATAATGTCCCTATAATGTAAAACTCTGGCTATTATAGGACGTGAGGGTACCACCAGAACCGGCCTAGCTGCCAGGGAGCGGTGAACGCGCTCCACAATGAACATGTTAGACAACTGTTCCGTGCCAAAAATGTCCGAAATCAGGCGCTCAGCATGTGTTTCCATTTTGCCCACATTGGTTGACTCTGGCAGCCCAGTAATTCGGAGATTATTGCACCAAGAGCGCGACTCCAAGTCCTCATTCTTTGATTCAAATGCACTGTTGAATGGATATGGCCACCAGCAGTGGGATGAGATAGAAGAGTTGCTTAACAAACTCCCTGAGGACATAAAGAGGACGGAAAAAATGTGGCTAACACCTGCCTAAAGTCTGTCTTAGATGCAGCAGATACTGCAAGTAGGCAAATGTGCACAGGAACCATCCTCAGAAGGCATGCCTGACTCAGAATTTCTAGTTTCAAGCAGGAAGTTCAAACATCAATCATTAACAGACTGTTCAATGGGTAAGCTCTATTTGGCATGGAAGTAGATGAATCCATTCAGCAAATTAAAAAGGATAACTAAATTGCAAGGGCAATGGGGGCCCTACAGCAAAAAGGTTTGTTCAAAAGAGGAGGTTTCAGTGGCATAAAGTTCAAAGGTAGAGGCACCTTTGGTGAAGGGCAGCAAATAACATAACACTCCGAAGGACAGAACCAAAACCAACAAATGGGCCAACATTCTTGCGACCAAGGTTGGCAAAAACAACAAAAGTAGCTCTTTTGAGGATGAGGTAATGGCAGAGGAAGAGGCCAATCCTCTAGAGGAAGAGGAAATGGGCCTAACTGACTTAATTTCAAATACGGACCCACACAAAAAAACGGTGAGGGGAATGATATCCTTTTTACACAGACAATAGAAAAGGATCACAGCAAACAATTGGATATTAAATTTGGTAAAATACGGATACTGCATAGAGCTCACAAGAACACCACCTGCAAATCTGCCAAAAACAAAAAGATTGACAAGAGCAGAACAAACACTGTTAAACGCAGAGATCAAAGAGCTATACCTCAAACAGGCAATAGAAAAGGTAACAACACAAGACTGGTTCTAAGGAAATTACTCGCCATACTTCCTAGTACCCAAACTGGATCACACTCCAAGACCAATCATGGACTTAAGATTGTAAACAAGTTCATACGAACACCGCTTCAAAATGTGTACCCTCCAGAAAATAATCCCACAAATTCAAAAAGGGGATTACTTAACAATAATAGTCCTCAAGGATGCCTACCTGCATATCCCTATGAACAAAAAAAACACAAAGTGCCTAAGATTCCGGCACAACGGAACACACTACCAATTGAAGGTACTCCCCTTCGGCATAAAATCTGATCCACAGATGTTCACGAAGTGTCTGGCCGCAGGGGCAGCACACCTGAGAAAAGAAGGAATACACGTCTACCCCTACTTAGACGACTGGCTAATAAGGGGACACTCGAAACAGACCTGTCTCAATCATGTTCAAAAAACAATTCAAATGCTACAAGACCTGGGTTTTTTAATAAACCGCAAGAAATCTTCTACAGCACCAGAAAGAGAGAACACATTCCGAAGAGCAAGACAAACAGAACAAATGCAAAGGCTTACCCAACACAGGCCAAGACACAAGCTGTCCACAATGAAACAGCCCCCTACCAGAGGGATCAGTCTCAGACAGTGAGGAGAGTAATGAAACTAATGGGCATGATGGCTTCATGCATCCCACTTATCCATCATGCTCGCCTACACATGCGCCCATTCCAAGAATGGCTCACAAACAGCTAGAAGTTGGGAGGATCCTGTGGATGTTACACAATTGGTGCCGGCACAGACACAATGGTGGGCATCCAACAACATAGCACAGTGGAGAACTTTCAGGAACCCAACTCCATCTGTGACAATCACCACTGATGCATCCCTCAATGGATGGGGCGCACACTTCAACCAGCTAAAATGTCATGGTCTATGGAGCAAACCGGACTCTACGAAATACATCAACTTCTTGTACATGAAAACTGTTTTTCTGGCACTCAAGGCATTCCAGAAACCTATTCAGGGGAAGAACATCTTAATCCAAACAGACAATACAACAACACTGTTCTATCTAAACAAACAGGGTGGAACAAAGACTTCCCCTAAGCAAACTTGCACAGGAAATCTGGCAGTGGGCAATACTTCAAAAGATCAATCTACAGACAGTACATCTACCAGGGATAGACAACATTACAGCAGACCAACTGAGCAGACAAAATAACTACTCCCACGAATGGAAGTTGAATCGGAGGACAGTAATCAATCAATTCAATCAAAGACACTTATATCGCGCACTACTCACCCGGAGGGTCTCAAGGCGCTTGGGGGGTGGGGGGGTCAGCTACTGCTCGGACAGCCAGGTCTTGAGCTGCTTCCTGAAGGCGAGGTGGTCTTGGGTCAGGCGGAGGTGGGTCGGGAGGGAGTTCCAGGTCTTGGCGGCCAGGTGGGAGAAGGACCTTCCTCCTGTTGTGGCTCTTCGGATGCGGGGGACGGCGGCGAGGGCGTGGCTGGTCGATCGGAGCTGGCGTGTGGAAGCGTAGAAGTTGAGGCGGCTGTTGAGGTAACTCGGGCCTTGGTTGTGAAGGGCTTTGTGTGCGTGGGTGGAAGGTGATTCTCTTGTTGACCGGGAGCCACTACAGGTCTCTCAGGTGTCCGGAGATGTGGCTGTGTCGGGGGAGGTCGAGGATGAGTCTCGCTGAGGCGTTCTGGATTCGCTGGAGTCTCTTCTGGAGCTTGGCGGCGGTTCCGGCGTAGAGGGCGTTGCCGTAGTCCAGACGGCTGGTGACTAGGGCCTGGGTGACCGTCTTCCTGGTCTCGGTGGGGATCCACCGGAAGATCTTACGTAGCATGCGCAGGATGTTGAAGCACGTCGAGGAGACGGCGTTGACTTGTCTTTTCATGGAGAGGGAGGAGTCCAGGATGAAGCCCAGGTTGCGTGCGTGGTCTGTCGGTTTGGGTGCGGTGCCCAGGGCGGGGGGCCACCAGGAGTCGTCCCAGGCGGAGGGTGAGGAGCCCAGGTTGAGGACTTCCGTCTTGTCTGAGTTCAGTTTCAGGCTGCTGGTCATCATCCACTCGGCTACGTCTTTCATCCCTTCGTGTAGGTTGGCTCTGGCGGTGGCGGGGTCGTTGGTGAGGGAGAGGATCAGCTGTGTGTCGTCGGCGTAGGAGATGATGTTGAGGTTGTTTTGGCGTGCGATGGCCGCGAGGGGGCTCATGTAGACATTGAAGAGGGTGGGGCTGGACGAGGAGCCCTGAGGAACGCCGCAGATGACTTTGGTGGCTTCTGACCTGAACGGGGGTAGGCGGACTCTGTGTCCTTCCAGCGAGGAAGGAGATGATCCACTCCAGTGCCTTCTCCTGGATTCCGACGTTGCTGAGGCGCTGTACTAGGGTGCGGTGGCAGACAGTGTCGAATGCTGCGGAGAGGTCTAGGAGGATGAGGGCCGTTGTTTCTCCGTTGTCGAGCAGGGCTCGGATGTCATCGGTGGCAGTGATGAGGGCGGTCTCGGTGCTGTGGTTGGCCCTGAAGCCCGACTGTGAGGGGTCGAGGGATCTATTCGTCTCGAGGAAGGCGGCCAGTTGCTTGTTGACTGTCTTCTCGATGACTTTGGCTGGAAACAGGAGGAGCGAGATGGGGCGGTAATTTTTGAGTTTGGTGGGGTCCGCTATTGGTTTCTTTAGTAGAGCGCTGAGTTCGGCGTGCTTCCAGCTCTCAGGGAAGGTGGCGACGTCGAAGGAGGTGTTGATGATGTCCCGCAGGTGGGGTGCGATGACGGCGTCGGCCTTGTTGAAGACCTGGTGAGTGCATGAGTCGGTCGGAGATCCGGAGTGGATGGAGTTCATCGTGCGGATGGGGTCCAGGCGCTGAGGGTGGTGGTGGGGGGCGTTGGTGCGGTCGTGGGGAGCGTTGGTTGTGTGCTGAAGCTGTTGTGTATGTCCGCGATCTTGTTGTGGAAGTAGGAGGCGAGGGAGTTGCAGAGGTCTTGTGATGGTGTGATGTCGTTTCCGGCGTTGGGGTTGGAGAGCTCTTTCACGATGTTGAAGAGTTCCTTGCTGTTGTGTGCGTTGTTGTCCAGCCGCTCCTTGAATGCTGTTTACTTGGTGGCGTGGATCAGTTGATGGTGCTTTCGAGTGGCGAGCTTGAGGGTGGACATGTTGTCTGGTGTTGGGTCTCTTCTCCACGCTTTCTCGAGGGTTCGGCAGTTCTTCTTGGAGCTCTTGAGTTCGTCGGTGAACCATGGGGCCTTCTTGCTGCCGGGTCTGCTAGGCGGGGTCCTCAGAGGGGCGAGGTCGTCTGCGCAGCTGCTGATCCACTTCGTGAGGTTGTCGGCGGCCTGGCTGGGGTTCGCTGAGCTGGCGGGAGGGTGCTGGCTCAGGGATGCGGCAAGCTGGTTGGCTGTAATCTTGTTACAGCTTCTTTGTGCAAGCTTTTGCTGGTGGTGGAGGATCGTGGTTCTTCTGAAGCTGAAGTGGATGCAGCTGTGGTCAGTCCAGTGGAGTCTGGTGGCATGGCTGAAGGCGATGTCCTTGCTGGATGAGAAGACGGCGTCGAGTGTGTGTCCGGCGAGGTGGGTGTGGTCACCAGCTGCTTGAGACCGAGGTTGGCGAGGTTGTACAGCAGGGTGGTGGTGTTGCGATCGTTGTTGTTCTCCAGGTGGAAGTTGAGGTCCCCGAGGAGGATGTAGTCCGCGGAGGGGAGGGCGTGCGGGCTGATGAAGTTGGCGATGTCTTCGCTGAATTGTGTGCGTGGTCCCGGGGGTCTGTAGATGAGGGTGCCTCTGAGGGTGGTCTTGGGGTCGGTGTGGATCTGGAAGAGCAGGTGTTCGAAGGTTGTGAGGGTGTCGTCGGTGTTGATTGTGATGCGGATGGTGTTCCTGTGGATGATGGCGATGCCTCCTCCGGTATGGTTGGCGCGGTCTCTCCGGGTGATCTTGTAGCCCTCCGGGGGCATGGCGGGCGCTGAGGAGGCGTTCATCCATGTTTCCGTGAGGAAGGCGACGTCTGGAGATGTGGTGTCGAGGAGGTTCCAGAGTTGGATGGCGTGTCTGTGGACGGAGCGGGTGTTGAGCAGGATGCACTTGAGGTGGTTGCTGCTGGTGTTCGGCTTGGTGGGTGCGGGTGCATTGCAGGTCCGGATGCAGGTGAACTTGCAGGAGAGGCAGCTGAAGGGTCCGTGGGTGCGTCTCGGCGTGGCTCGGTAGCATCCCGGGATTCGGCCGCTGTTGAGTGCGTTGAGGGTGGCGGCGTCGTACGTCCGGCGGGTGGGCTGGGGTCTACGGGGGCCAGGGGGTCTGGCGCTGGGCGCGGTCCAGGCGCGGACGGGCGCAGACGGGCTTACCTTTGGCGCACCTTCGGCGCTCAATCGGTGCTCCCGCTGCGCGCGTCCGCTGCGCGCGTCCGCTGCGCGGTCGCTCTGGGGGCGTCATAAGTGAGGAGCCGGGAGGGCGGGTCAGCTGGGTGGCGGGAGCGGGGCGGCCAATGAGCAGGAGGGGGGCGGTGATGCCAGAGACAGTGGCGGGAAAGGGGGGCCGAGGGCGGCTCAGTGGTGGCTGGGTCGTCCGGCGGCTGGGGTGGTACAGAAGGCAAAGGGGAGAGGGGCACACAGGGGAACACAAGGACGGCACAAAATACGGCGGCTGAGGTGGTACAGAAGGCAAAGGGGAGAGGGGCACACAAGTAGACGGCACAAAATACGGCGGAGCAGAGGGGAGAAAAAAATTAAAAGAAACGTCAGCAGGCGGACGGCGGGCTGCGGGCAAGGAAGCCAGCCGCAGGGCAAGGTGCTGGTGCTGGTGCTGGCAGGCAGCGGGCAGGAGCAGCGGTGTGGGGGCGACCTCACCTGAAGCAGGCTCAGCGGTCGCTATCAACATCTGGGGAACACTAGTGATAGATCTGTTTGCAACATGCAGAACAAGAAGTGCCAATACTTTGCCTAGGTGTTTCCACACCACCTATCAAAGGGGAGTGCACTTTCACTCAATTGGTCACAGACATTTGCTTACGCCTTTCCACCAATACCCCTGATGCAAAGAGTGTACAAAAAGCACAGGAACAAACCTGATTCTCATTGCCCATCAATGGCCAAGACAAACATGGTACTCAACCCTTATAAAACTATCCAAGGAAGAGATGGTCAGGATCAAAGCAGTAAAAGACCTTCTAACAATGCAGCAGGGCCAGTTTTTCCACCCAGAACCGGCAATACTACGGCTAGCAGCTTGGTGCCTGAGTACGTAGTTTGGGCATCTCAACCTGCCTCCACGAACTATGGAAGTTCTAAGGGAAGCAAAGAAGCACTCAATAAGAAAATGCTATAAAGCAAAATGGAAGCGATACACTACATGGTGCACTGCTAACAACAAATTTGGTTCAATCACGTCACAAGAAACAGCACATATCTTACTTAACTCTTGGACAGCAACATTAACTTTTCCAGCCATAAAGTGCACTTTGCGGACATAGTGGCATATACAAGAGGAAAATCATGCAAAAGCTTTTTTACAAGACCAGTCATCAAAAGGTTCTTAGAAGGAGCAAAAAGAATAGCTCCACCAAGAGCTGCTCCCGTACCCACATGGAGCTTAAACACAGTACTTTCCCAACTAATGACAAAACCCTTCGAGCCCATGTATGCAGCGGACCTCAAGCATATTCTGAAGGCAGCCTTTCTCATTGCTATAACATCACTACGAAGAGTAAGTGAACTTCAAGCGTTAAAATAAAAGAACCCTACTTACAAATTCATGAGGATAATGTAACCTTAAAAACCAATCCACAGTACTTGCCAAAAGTATCACTTAAATCAAAATATTCTCCAGCCGGTTTTCTTCAAAGATCCAAAAACTAAAGGAGAGAGAAGCCTCCATTTCCTGGATGTATGGAGGGCTTCACTATACTATTTGCAAAAAAACTGAACAAATCAAAAAGACAAAGCAACTGTTTGTCACCTATGCACACACCAACACAGGGTCAGCAGTGACAAAAGCAACTATTGCAAGATGGATTGTACAAGCCATCCAATTATCTTATTCCAATGCCAAAAATGAACTAACATTGCAACCAACTGATCACTCGACTAGAAAGAAAGGAGCAACGCTAGCCTTTATTTCTAATGTACCCATTGATTCCATTTGCGCAGCAGCAACATATGCATCACCACATTCCTTTTTAAGACATTGTGTGGACATACAAATGAATAAGGAAGCTAAAATTGGGGAAAGGGTGCTCACCTGTTTGCAAGGTCTTCCTTACACCACAGGCTCTCAGACACGGGAGAAACCGCTACGTTCGAGGCATGTGGGCTGCTGAATTCATATCTGTGCATAGATCGCCGCCTAGTGTTGGGTCCGGATGATTGCACATTGTTGTCCTGGAAGAGTCTTCGAAGTATCACGAGATAGGTGGCTCCTCCCCTGGACTACAGTGCGCATGGGCATCGACTCCGTCCCCAGATTGTTTTTTCCGCCATTGGGTTTCGGCTGTCTTTGGTTCCCTCTTGTCGGGATCGAACAAATTTAAATTAACTTTACTTGAGACCAAAAGGTCTTTAGGACTTGCGTCGGTATTGTCTTGCGTTCGGCTTCGCAACTTTCCTCGGCTCTAAGCCAAGCTTGTACTTCCGCGTGCTTTCGGCGCGGAGGGCCTAGTCGACGCTCCAGACTCTTTGACTATCCATCATGGAACGAAGTCCATTCAAGCGATGTCCGGTGTGTAACTCTAAGTACCCACACATCGACGTCCACCCGGTGTGCAACAAGTGCCTGTCGCCGGACCACGACGAGGCCAAGTGTATGGCCTGTTCTAGGTTCCGGTCCAAGAAAACGCTCAAGCTCTGTCGAGCTGCGCGCCTGGAGGCCCAGCAATCTGCACCGGCGCCTACGGACATTTTCGATGCTGGGGAGGTCGAGGATGAAGATATCCAGGACATCTCAGAATCTAACCCCGCGTCTGAGGTCGAGGACGACTACGACACCGAGGCCGAAGATTTCCGTGAAGTCGTCGAGGAGGTAGGGGACGACGACGGGGCCCTTGGGACCATGGAGGATAGCTCGTACGAGGAGCTTCCTCAAACTGACTACGGGGCCGTTCAAATCAATAAGGCCCAGGTCGAGGGATCGCCTTCGGGCCTTACCCGAAACCTTATTGTGAGTTCCTCGGCCCCGCCTGCTGGCCCGGCCACGGACATTGGTACCGATTCACTCCCGGCAACACAGAAACCGAAAGTGAAATCTACGGTCTCGACACCAGAGATATCGAAACCGAAAGTGTAAATCGCATTGGTCGGATCAAAGACTTCGGAGGCCTCAGCGCCGAAGAAATCTGAGATGGCCGTCGAGCCATAAGCCACGTCAAAATGGCCGACCCGAAGGCTACTACGTCGAAGCCGAAGGTTAAGGGGTCGGACGCGGCCGCATCGGCGCCGAAGACTGTCGACGCAAGCAAGGGTCGACCCGATCACAAAAAGACGGTCGACGACCCCAAGAGGTCTCTTACCGACCCGAAGAAGCGGCCAGACAACCCCGAAGACCCTCTCTTTTTTTTTTTTTTTTTTTTTTAAACTTTTTTTTTTAAAACCTTTTATTTGGAGACAAGCAAGGACAGAGGAAATGCATACACATTACATACAGTCGCACATGACCATCACAGTGGTACGTCAGATTCGAAGAAATGTGAAAATTCAAGTACAGGGTGACACATCAGTCAATACATATAACCACATCGAAATGTACAATGCATAGAAGACAGCAATGATCCAGTTTGCACAGACAGGTTAATAATACAGCACAGTATGGTCAGTCGCCATTAGTGCTCAGCGAACAGAACAAAGGAGAATCAAAAAAAGAAGGGCCACGAGGAGAAAATAACACCGATAAAAGAACATCCTGACAGAAGTATGATCTCAATCCCCACCCATTCAAGTGCCATAGGAGGAGCCCCAGCCCCCAAAATCACACAGTAAGTGGAAGCAGCACAGCCTCTCACCCGATGCTTGAGGATCAACAGGTGTAAAATGAAATCCCAGCCCACCATGCTACGGTCAGCCAATCCCAACGCGGTCCTCATGTTCAGAATCAGAATCCTGCACAGCTCTAGAGATACACCTGGAGCGGACTCCAAAAGTCTTTAGGTCTGCACCTGACAGGCATCAGTTCAGAGTAGATATTATATTGGTCCTGACAGTATATGAGGTCAGTCAACCAATCCTGGAAGCGCGGTACCCTGCCACGTCCCCAGCAACAAGCAACCCTACGCTTAGCCAACAGCAAGGCCACGTCAACAAATCTACGGTGAGAGGCAGGCACGTCCTTAGAATAACCCAGCAACATCACCAAGGGGTCCAATGCCACCCCATCCTCCGCCATAACCTGCAGGGCTTCGTGGACCTGAGTCCAATATTCCAGCACCCCCGCACAACTCCAAGCCAAGTGCAGAAAGTCAGCGCCTTCTGCACGACACCTAGCGCACCTGTCATCCTCCGCTAAATGAAACCAAAGTTTCCTCGCCGGGGTGTAATAGTACCTCTGAACAAATTTGTAATGGATGATTTTAAGCCGACAACTGGAAGAAACATTGGCCGTGAGTCCACAGCAGTACGTCCATTGCTCGTCGGTAATAGGGGCTCCCAATTCAGCGACCCACTGCTCGCGCACCCGATTGGCCGGGACCGAGCGCTGTCTGCGAATAGCACCATATAATTTCGACACCAGGTGTCGCCCATCAGATACCAACAGCACATGAAGGGGGAGGGTAACCTCCGGCTCCGAAGGGAAATCTGGTAACAAGGCCCGCATGCCCTGCCGCAAGCGGACAAAGTAGAACAGCTCTAAAGGGGAGCAGGCAGCCATCCCAAAGAAATGAGCCTGCGTACGGAAGGTACCTTCATGAAACAGGTCACCCCACGAAAGGACACCGAGCCGCCTACACATTCGTTGGAACCCCGTTTCTAGCAACAGAGACAAATCAGGGTGATAAGACAGAGGCAGAGCCGGCGAATAGAGAAAGGAGACGCCCAGCACTCGAGCCACCCGCGTCCAAGCATCCACCGTGCACGTCACCGTCGTGCGAGGCGTTTCCACATCCGACACCTTGCCCAGCACCATCCCTTCAAGCGGGAGTGGGTGGGCAACCCAATGTTCAGCAGCAATTTGGGGCATAAACGGCGTGGGGCGCATCCAGTGGTAAGCGTAATGCGCCTGAGCGCTAAGATAAGAAAGCTCAAAGTCAGGGACATCGAAACCGCCATCAGAATAGGGTAATGTAAGGGTAGCCCAAGCCACCCGCGGCTGCTTGCCCCCCCAGAACAGTCGTATGAGCTCAGACCGAAGTCTGCGCAAAAAATAAGCACCAGGATGGTACGGAAGGTTTTGAAAAAGGTAAAGAAAGCGAGGCAGAACTACCATCTTGATAAGTGACGCCCTGCCGGCCATGGAGAGAGGCAAGGACATCCATCTAGTGACATCATCCTCAAGTTTACTGATAGCCACTCCATAATTAAGCCGAACCGTTTCTTCTCTATTCAGTGACACGACAATGCCAAGGTATCGCAGCTCCGAATCACACCATTCCAGAGGGTAATCAAGGGGAAACCTAGCCACAGCAGCAGTGAGGGGAAAAAGTTGGGACTTCCGCCAGTTAATATGGACACCGGAGACTCCCCCAAAAGCGACCAACTCTCGCAGGAGCGAATTAAGGTTGTTCTCAGGGTCTTTAACATAAAGTGTAACATCGTCAGCGTATAAAGAAATACCGACTTGACGCTGAAGACAATTAAATGCGCTCTGCTGGTGAAGCTGTCGAATCCTGCAGGCCAGCGGCTCAATGGCAATGGCAAACAAGAGGGGCGAGAGGGGGCATCCATGTCGGGTCCCCCTTGTGAGAGGGAACGAGGGGGACAGCACTCCATTCACCACCACTCTCGCCATCGGATCAGTATATAAGAGCTTGACCCATGAGATGAAGATCCGGGGGAAGCCCATCCGACAAAGAACATCAATAAGATAGCCCCACTCAACGGAGTCAAACGCCTTAGTGGCATCCAAAAAGATAGCGGCAACCGGGATATCAGGAGCAATGGTCGACACAAGCGAAAACAAGGTGCGAAGATTGTGGGATGTAGCACGGCCGGGCACAAACCCCGACTGATCAGGCAGTACAATAACGGGCATGAGCTCGGCAAGCCTCACTGCCAGGACCTTCGCAAGAATTTTGACATCGCAGTTGAGCAACGAGAGGGGCCTATAGGAGCCCACATCGACCGGATCCTTCCCCAGCTTGAGCAACGACATGATGGCGACCTCCCGCATGGAGCACGGCAGACGCCCCTCCTCCAGGGACTCCTCAAAAACCTCGCGGAGAACAGGGGCCATGGTGTCCACATAACACTTATAAAATTCAGCAGGAAGGCCATCCAGTCCTGCGGCCTTTCCATTATTCAACGACATGATGGCATTCCTGACCTCCTCCACCTCCAGGGGCCTACCTAAGAACGCTCGATGATCATCCGATAGCCAGCAGAGTGCCAGCTCGTCAAGAAATCCGCCATACCGTGTCTCACCAGTCTGCTGTGTCGTGTACAGGTGTGCATAATGGTCAATGAAAGTACGCTGAATCTCCGCAGTGTCCCGACAGCGAGTGCCATCCGGCGCCACCAACTCCAACACGTCTGACCCATGCCTCGGATGCCTAGTAAGGGCAGCGAGGATCTTACCGGGCCGCTCCCCCTCACAGTATCGCCTCGCCGTCCAGTACTTCCCCCTATGTCTAGCCTCTCTAGCAGCCTCCTCTTCATATTCGGAGAGCTTAGTACGGAACTGGACCAGAAGATCGGGATCAGAGTCAACCTGCATCCTGCGTTCTAAGTCTCGCAAGGTAGCTTCCAAGCCCTCGAGGGACCGAACAAGTAGCTTAAGGATTCCACAACTTTTAGAAATAGTGACTCCTCGGATCGTAACCTTGAACGCCTCCCATATAACCTCGACGCTCTCAACAGAGCCCTTGTTTCTAGGGAAGAACGCCTCCACCTCCTCGCCAAGCTCCTCCTTGAACACCGGGTCAAGCAACGCAGTCGGAAAAAGGCGCCAAGGCGGGCGCGGCCTACTCAGCCCGGGGACGGATAGAACAGCCTTCACCGGACAGTGATCAGAATACGTACGAGCCAGATGTGTAGCCTCCCGCAGGCCAGCCACCAACCCCCTAGACAAAAACACATAGTCAAGTCTCGCCCATGAACGAGCATGTGTAGTGTAATGAGTACCCTCCTTAACGGCAGGGTGGGTGTACCTCCAGCTGTCGATCAACCCAGCCTCCTCCACAATCCCACACAGTACATCCCTAGCTTGCACATTATACTGAGGGCTCCCTTCCGATCTATCCGACTGGGCATGAAGAGCAAGATTGAAATCCCCCCCCACACAATATAAGTGGCATCAACAGCAAGCACATGACCCCACAATGTAACGAAAAAGGTTGGCGTATCGACATTAGGAGCATAGCAATTGACAAACAGTACAGTGTTCTGCCCAAGCCGCCCCCACAATAGTACATAGCGCCCCTCAGGGTCCCCCATAGATCCCAGTTCTTGAAATGCGAGCGACTTTTTAACAAGAATGACAACCCCACGAGCATAAGAAGAGTAGGAAGCAAACATCCTGGCCGCAGCCCACCTCCCACCAAAGCTGGGGGAAGGGGCGGTGCGCAGATGCGTCTCCTGGAGAAGGGCCACATGAATAGCATGCCTGTCCAGATACTGGATCACACTGCGACATTTCCTGGCATCATGAAGTCCCCGTACATTCCATGACAAAATCGATATCTGATCCAGAACAGCAGTCGACATTAGCCAGGTTCCGGGCCCCACAGGACCCAGTAAGCAAATACTGACCACCCAACTCCCAGCAACAGCCAGCGACAGGACCACACCCTAGGGAGCAGTCGTCCACCTGCATACACTCCACACACATCCAAGTCATCTCCAAACTCAACAACCAGAACCCCAACAAACCCCCCCCAGCTGAACCAACCCTGCAACAAGCACTCAGCAACCACTACGCACAGCACACAGCCAATCCAGCCCAAGCGGCCCGCACCTAGCACACGTGGTCCTTGTGCAAAGCATTCCCCGCCACGCGGCTGCCAAAAATGGCGGCCATCCTTTTCGGTCTCAAGGCAGATGGGGGCAAGGGCCCCCAGGTCAACTCCACCGAGAAGATAAATGGGCCAGCCTAGGTAATAGGCACAGGGCCGCGCCTGCGCAGACAGCAAATAGCAGCAATCCAACCCCTGATCCCAGAGGTCCGGGCAAACACGTGCAGTCAGCTGCATCCCCACCCCACCCACCCACCTGATGCCACCCCAACTATCAGGCCATGCGTACCCCCCCCCCCCCCCCCCCGTTCCCCAACAACCATCCAGTCAACCAACAAAGGACTAGAGTACAAAACAAAGATACAAGTGGGGCACACCCTTCGGGGGAACCCTCTAGAGGTGCACGATACCACTCCCTCACACCACGCCAGTGTCCGAGCCAACGGGTATCAAACGGCCCCAGACGCAGCGCGGGGGGGGGGGGTGGGTGCCCAGAGCGCGACACCAGATAGCAACATCCTGCGGTTCCAACCCGACCCCAAAAAACAATACGTACACTCACCTCAGACATGACACGACCCACGCACCAACAAAAGATAAAAACGGACATCATGTAGATCACCAATGCGGACAATGAAGTCAGTAGTAGTCAGTATACAAAAAAACAGATGACCAGAGTGTCCCAACACCAGTAAATCAGGACCAACACCCAAAGTCACCACAATCAGGCGACCTCCTCCTCAGCCGCCGATTGTTCATCCTCAGGGTCCCGGTCGCCTCCCCGATCTGCAGCCGCTCGTTCGCGCTGGAGGCGCTTTGCAAAATCCTCAGCATGCTGTGGGTTGGTGAAAAAATGTTGTTTAGCCTGGTGCGTCACTCTAAGTTTGGCAGGGTAAAGCAAGGCGTAGTCCACTTGAAGTTCCCGAAGTTTCTTTTTCACCCCCAGAAACTTACGACGCTGGTCCTGCACCATCGGCGTGAAGTCAGGGTACATAGTGAAAGACACCCCATCGAAGGAGAGGGCCCGATTAGTGCGGGCAGCTCGGAGGGCAGCGTCCCGGTCACGGTAGTTCAAAAGGCGCGCGATGATGGGGCGCGGTGCGGCCCCAGAGGCCGGCCGAGGTTCCAGTGACCGATGCACTCTCTCAACGATGAACTGGGACGAGAATGCTTCCGCCCCAATGGCGCCCACCAATAGTCTCTCGACATATAGTTCCATTTTGCCCACATTTGTGGACTCCGGCACACCTACAATGCGAACGTTATTGCGCCTACTCCTCGCCTCCAACTCCTCATTCTTAGCGGCAATAACACGCAATATATTGTCCATCCTCGCTAGTTGGGTGGTATGGGTGGCCGCCGTGTCGTCGTGGTCCGAAATGCGCTGTTCCGCCGTCGTCAGGCGCTCCTCATGCACGTCCAGCTTCTGGACTACCGCATCCATGCGTGACGATATCTTGTCCACCTTGTCCACTATCGTGGCAAACCCCTGCCTCATCTCCTGCATCATCTGGGTAAAGTCCGACGGTGGTGGCTGCGGCACAGTATCAGCGACAGGCGGGGGGGGGAGACCTCGAAGACCCAGCATCTTGGAGCAACCGCGTTCCCCTCCTTGCTCCTCCAGAGTCAAAGGACAACTTGGATTGCTTAGTGTCCGGCTTCCCCATGATGGTCAGGGGTCCGGGGCAAGTAAGAAATAGGATGTAGGCCGGTCGCAGGGCACGGACAGCAGCCGAGACCGTGGGGGCACGAGCAGGCCAGCGCGCCCCGCCACTCCCAACGGCGAGAAGATGGCCGTCCCCTCACCCAGGCCCGAGGAGCGAGCCTCCAGGCAGTCAGAGGGAGAGCTGCTGTGTCTCCGTGAACAATGGTATCTGGTCAGGCAGATGTAGGAACCAAGAGATCAGTCCATTAGCAAAGAAGTAGCAACCCGCCTGCCCGGCCAGCGAGCTGGCCCGGTGGAGAGGGGCAGAGCAGGGCCTACACCCCACGTGCAGAGCCACGGACTGGCATAAATGATGACGCCGGGACGAGGGACACCAGACCTCCAGAGCGCAGGTCGGGGAAACTTGGAATCCTCGTAACTTCGGCCAGCAATCTCCGATCGGGCCAGGAGTTGGACCGTGGGTGGTCAGTCGGTATCCCAGTCGATCTGTGGGGTCAGATCCGGGCGCAACGATGGCAATCAGGATCCCTAGACGGATAATAGCTCCGGGCAGCAGGAGCCTCACGACAGTGCGGCCATTCTGCAGTGCGCCCTCTAGCTCCCCCGACCCGAAGACCCTCTCTGCCCCGCTTCCGCACGACAAGGCCAAGGGAGCTGCGCCGAGTGCGTCGACTCCGAAGGGAACCTCGTCGAACTCCACTCCAAAACCGACCGCTAAGGACTCTGTCGAACCGGCGTGTCCATCCGCCGCGTTCACAAAGAAGGTTTCGGAGTCCCTACAGCGCATTAGGGACGGCGACGCAGCAGTCGAGCCGAAGGACCCTACGCCGGCCAAGCCTCTGGAGAAACCGGCGAAGGCGCCCACGCCGATCCTTTTCACCTTACCGCCTAAGACGGCGCCGAAGGCTTTCGCTGCTAAATCGGGGGCCGGCGTGCCCGAAAAGGTCTCTTCGACCCCGAAGGCATCGATGGTGGTCCATGGCCCGCGGCCTCGACAACTTTCAGTGGAAGAGCGTCAAGAACATTTTATCGACGCCGAAACGGGCAGGCTTTCCCTCCTGAAGAGGAAAATCACCCCAGAGCCCCGAATGGAGTCATACAAAATCCCACTCAAACGAAAGATGGACTCTGCTGGTACTCCAGCCTTGGTGGAGCCCATTTCACCACAGGCTCACGAACTTTCGCCCACTCACTCCAATATAGTCGCTGGAGAGGGCGACGACGAGGATGAATACAGCTATCCCGTCTACACAGACCCAGAGGATGAGGCAGAGCCCTGGTCTGCTGGTGGTGAGCCTGGAGACCCACATTCTGGGCAGGACCCTCGGCTCTTCTCCGCTAAAACTTCACCCACTGAAGACTCTGCGGCTTTCAATGCCCTCATTGAGCGGGCAGCAGCCAATCACGTCGTCGAGCTGCATGCTGACCCTGTGGACGTTGACTTCCTATTTGACACTTTTTCTGTCTCTGAAAAAACTGTAAAAACTCTGCCAATGCTAAAGGGGGTTTTAAAGCACGCTGCTGAGGTCTTCAAAGGACCCTCCAGGGCGAGAGTCATCAACCCAAGGATCGACAAGAAGTACAAGGCGGCGCCCACAGATCCAACTTATATTAAGGGACAGTTGCCTCTGGACTCCCTGGTTGTCTCCAATGCCCGGAAAAGGGCCAACTCGCAGACTACGGGTGATGCTCCTCCCCCAGACAAAGAATCAAAAGCCTTTGAGGCTTCGGGGAAGAGGGTGGCAGCGCAGGCAGCCAACATATGGCGCATCTCTAACACGCAGGCGCTCCTAGCTCGTTATGACAGGGCACACTATGATACCCTGGAGACCCTTTTGCAACATCTACCCGATCAATATAAGGAAGGGGCTGAAATGTTAATACAGGAGGGGAAGCTGATCTCCAACGCTTCCATAAAGTGCGCTCTGGACGCGGCTGACCCCGCGCAATTAACACTAGCGTTATGCTTCGTAGACATGCATGGCTACGGATATCTGGGTTCAAGCCGGACATTCAAACCACCATCTTGAACCAAACGGTCAACCCAGATCACCTGTTTGGCCCTGAGGTTGATACCACCCTTGAGAAGATGAAGAAGGACACCGACACTGCAAAATCCATGGGTGCCTTGCAGTCCCAGCAGTTTCGGAGTGGGTCTTTTCGTCGCTCCAATACTAGAGGCACCTCAAGGGGTCAACTTTCGCAGTCAGCGCAGTTCTACAAAGGCAACACCCAGACTACTTATGCCAACAAGGGTCGAGGTGGATACCGCGGCAACAACACCAAGGGCAGAGGACGTGGCAACAACAGCTCCAGGTCCTCTACCGCCAACAAACAGTGACGCATTGTCACTGCCCCCCGACCACACAACACCGGTCGGGGGAAGACTCCAGCAGTTCCTGCCCGTGTGGAAGTCCATCACCACGGACAGGTGGGTCAGAAAGCTTATCCAATTTGGTTATTGTCTGGAGCTCACATCCACTCCACCCAACATACCCCCAAAGCACCGTCCTATGTCTGGTGAGCACTTGCACTTATTGCAGCACGAGGTCCCAGTCATGCTGCAAAAAGGAGCAATAGAGCTTGTGCCCTTGCAGGAAAGAGGCTCGGGAGTTCACTCCCTGTACTTCCTAATTCCAAAGAAGGACGGATCCCTCAGGCCCATCCTGGATCTCAGTCCCCTCAACTTTTACATCCTTTCAGAGCATTTCCACATGCTAACACTGCAGCAAGTTCTCCCACTGCTTCAACAGGGGGACTTTCTGGCAACTCTGGACCTGAAGGATGCGTACTTCCACATTCCGCTACATCCTTCACTCAGAAAATACCTCCGGTTCACCATCCAAAACCAGCATTACCAATTCAAGTTTTTGCCGTTCGGGGTCACCACGGCACCCAGGGTATTCACAAAGTGCCTGGCGACGGTGGCGGCGCATCTGAGACGTCAAAACATCCACGTCTACCCCTATCTGGACGACTGGCTCATTCAGGCGAAGTCGGCCCAGCAGTGCGCCGACCACGTGTCCCACACCATTCACCTCCTGCACGATCTGGGATTCTCACTGAATTACCCAAAGTCCCACCTCCAGCCCGCCCATATACGGCAGTATTTGGGTGCGACCATAGACACTCTGGCGGCCACAGCCCAGCCAAATTCAGTGAGTCAGCAGCATTCAATCGCTGATCCAAAAATTCAGACCTCAACACTCGCTTCCAGCAAGAGTGTTCATGCAGTTGATAGGCATGATGGCCTCCTGCATCTCCATTGTCCCGCACGCCAGACTACATATGCGTCCGCTTCAGGAGTGCTTAGCATGTCAGTGTACTCAGGCTCACAACCAGTTGAAAGACCTAGTGTTGGTGAGCGGTCGGGCATACAACTCTCTGCATTGGTGGAATCCACGAAACCTTTGCAAGGGCCGACCGTTCCAGGAGCCTGTGCCAGAGATTATCCTGACAACGGACGCTTCTCTCGAGGGATTGGGAGCGCATGTACTCCAATACACTGTGCAGGGACTATGGACGCAGCAACAGAGGAAGATGCACATCAATGTTCTAGAACTGATGGCGATCTTCATGGCATTGAAAGCATTCAAAGTACATCTATGCAACAAGGTCGTGTTGATTCGGACGGACAACATGACGGCGATATACTACATTCAGAAGCAGGGAGGCACACACTCTCCGCAGCTGTCTCATCTGGCTCAGAGCATGTGGAAGTGGGCCATTCAGAGGAACATCTTCCTCATGGCAGAGCATATCCCGGGCAAAGACAATCAGATGGCGGACCTGCTCAGCAGGCACAGCCACCAGATGCACGAGTGGGAGATACATCCATCAGTACTCCAGCCGTACTTCCAAAGGTGGGGTCATCCAGAGATAGACCTGTTCGCCACAGAGGAGAATGCAAAATGCCAAAGCTTCGCCGCCAGGTTCCCACACCCACAGTCGCAGGGCAATGCGATATGGATGAACTGGTCAGGCAAATTTGCGTACGCTTTTCCCCCAGCACCTCTGATACTGCTGGTGGCACGCAAGCTCAGGCAGCACTCGATGACTCTCATCCTAGTTGCTCCAACGTGGGCTCGCCAACCATGGTACACCACGTTTCTAGAACTGTCCGTGGTACCGCATCAAAGGCTACATCTCACACCCAGCCTTCTGACGCAGAGCCATGGAGACATTCAGCACCCAGATCCGCAACAGCTCAACCTGGCGATCTGGCTCCTGAAGTCCTAGAGTTTGGCTACCTAAACTTACCTCCCGACTGCATGGACATCATTCGGGAGGCGAGGAAGCCCACTACTAGAGCCTGCTATGCGGCAAAATGGAAGCGGTTTGTTATTTATTGTGCGAACCACAACATTAACCCGCTGGATGCTTCTATTCAAAACATCATCTGTTACCTTTACCATCTGTACAAGTGTAATCTGGCCTATACCTCCATTCGCATTCATCTGTCTGCAATGGCCGCTTATCTCCAGAATAGACAGCACCTTTCACTCTTCAAGGTGCCTGCCATCAAAGCTTTTTTGGAAGGCCTCAAACGAGTCATTCCACCACGGACTCCACCAGCTCCTAAGTGGAACCTCAATGTGGTTCTTACCAGGCTGATGGGTCCTCCCTTTGAACCACTGCATTCCTGCGAGATTCAGTTCTTGACATGGAAAGTGGCTTTCCTCGTAGCAATTACATCACTACGGAGGGTTAGTGAATTACTAGCCCTCAAAATCCAAGAGCCATTCATCCAAATTCATTCCAACAGGGTAGTGCTCCGCACTAATCCTAAGTTTCTGCCCAAGGTTGTCTCTCAGTTCCACATCAACCAAACAATCGAATTACCTGTTTTCTTTCAAAATCCTGAATCATTGGCGGAGCGGATGCTCCATACCCTTGACGTTAAACAGGCCCTAATGTACTACATTGATAGGACCAAGGATTTTAGAAAGACTAAGCAACTCTTTGTCGTCTTTGCGCCACACCACAAAGGTAACCCTGTTTCCAAGGCTGGTATTGCTAGGTGGATCGTTAAATGTATCCAGATCTGCTATTTAAAGGCAAAACACACTCTTACCATTCCGCCAAGAGCCCACTCCACCAGGAAGTTAGGGGCCTTTATGGCATTCCTTGGAAACATTCCTTTGGAAGACATATGTAGAGCAGCCACATGGTCTACCACACACACATTTACTAAGCATTACTGTGTTGATGTGCACTCCAAACAGCAGGCAGCTGTAGGGCAGGCTGTTCTCAAAACACTTTTTCAAACTGCTGCAGCTAGCACGGGCGGCCGCCGCTAATGGAGGGACTGCTATGTATTCTATGCACAGATATGAATTCAGCAGCCCACATGCCTCGAACCGAATATGCTACTTACCAGTATGCATCTGTTCTTGGCATGTAGGGCTGCTGACATTCATATCGCCCGCCCTCCTCCCCGGCGCCTGTAGCAGCTGCAGTATTCACATATACGCATAGCATGGTCATCATTCACTAAGTTTCACTCCCTCTTGGCCACAATGGCTAAAAACAATCTGGGGACGGAGTCGATGCCCATGCGCACTGTAGTCCAGGGGTGGAGCCACCTATCTTGTGATACTTCGAAGACTCTTCCAGGACAACAATGTGCAATCATCCAGACCCAACACTAGGCGGCGATCTATGCACAGATATGAATGTCAGCAGCCCTACATGCCAAGAACAGATGCATACTGATAAGTAGCATATTCGTTAATCAGATGCACAGCATGTGAATCCAGAAAAGGATTCACGTTGCGTAACAAAATAGTTACTTACCAGTAGGAGTAGTTTTGTAGCTTGAAGAATTTTCTGGATTCACATGCGACCCACTCCCCTATAAGGAAATCAAACATGTGGGGAGCAAAGGATTATATCTGTATTTCTCAAACCCTCTCAAGGATTTCAAAAATAATAACAGAAAAAAGAATCCGAAGATGGACTCCACGCACGTCGACCTCCAGGACACTGTCTGACGTCAAATAGGGGACGTACCTGGCACCAAATGATGGTCGACAGCGACCAAAACAAGAAAAAACAGACAATTCCGGACCCAACCACTGGACATATCTTTTCATGCAGATATGCCCTCATCTGTGATATAGTGCATCCTTGCCTTAGGGCTGTGAGGCCTGCTAGATTGGTGATTAAGCTATACCTTAGGCAGTGCTAGTTGGCATGACACGCAGGCAGTGTGCCATGTCGACTGTCGTTTTTCTGCACCAGGCCAGGCACGTTGCGGTGGCAGTTCCAGTGTCGTAGGTACCATGAACTAGGGGCTTACAAGGACCTGCAGGGCCAATTGTGGAGTAGTTTAGGGAAGAAGCACAGGGGACCTGCTTAGCACCTACCCTTTGCAATACAATCAAAACCACATCAATTTCCGAGCAAAAAGTAGGGGCTAACCATGCCAAAATAGGTTTTTTCTCACAGGGAGGCAATTCCATGCAGTTGGAGGATGGGGTGGGGGTGGGGCTAAGACTGAGAACCTTTGACCTCCAACTCCCTATTTGCAATATCTCAGCACCACCAAGTGAATAGCTGTAGAATTGTGGAGTTTCCTCTTTTGATCATATCTCTCCACTCAACTGATCAGGACATCTGGGGCCAACCCATGCAAAGCCCCAAAAATTAAGCAGCAAAGTTTAAATTGAATATGCTTCTTCAGTTGTAATCAGTGAAGCCTTTTCAGAAGAGGTAAGGTGTGTGACATGCGAGGGACCTTGAATACCAGCTTGGCCGCTACATTCTGAAGCAGTTGTAACCTTGCAATATTGCAATTTGGGAGGCCAAGGTAAATACTTTGTGTAATTTAATCTTCCACTTATGACAGCTGGTATAATAATCCGCCACGCATATACCGAAAAATGGTTGTAGTTTCTTAATGGTACGTGGAATTTAAAAAAAAGTGCATTTTGAGACCACAGCATTAATTTGCGGTCTTGGAGAAAGCTGTTGGCCAATACTATTTCTAAGCTCTTTGCTGCTGGCTTGGGAACTGGTAACGGTCCAATTTCACTGGGTTAGTAAAGATTGGAACAAGATGCAAGGTTTCCATTCCACCGGGTCAGTAAAGGTTGGAGCAACATGCGAGGTTGCCATTAAAAACCACTACTTTTTCTCCTTATTTATTTTTAAACAATTACTCCTTTTACAGCCACCTGTAAACCACATCATATCTTGAAATAGGGACTGGGATGCACCCTGGCTTTCAAAACATTAAAATCTTATAGTCCTAAACATAATAAAAAATCTGGCCAGGAGCAAAGGAGGAAGACTAAGCAAACCACACAATACTGCCTTCTTAGTAGTGGTATGTAATATGAATCCTCAGTCTCTGTCTCTCCTCTAACTTCATTTAGCTTATCTTGTGGACAGACGGTCCATTGCACACAGATGGTGCCAAATACATACTGGCTGTGGGATATAACAGGTTTTTAGGGTGGAACACACTTCAACCCGTGCTACAGTGTTCTTTAAAGAAACTGCTGTTCTACATTGCTTCCTGTGTGTTCATAAAAAGATATTGTGGAAGTGATTGAGGATAACTTGTATTTTGTAATTTTCATGCAATACTAGTTAAACTTAAATCATATGTACTCTGTCATGTTTGTTTGCATTTTAGGGTGGGAGTTCCTAAAGGTGCCAGGGGATCAAAGGTTCCTGTTTTGCACAATAAGAAAGCACCAAAACCGGCAGAAAGTTTTGAAGATTTAAGAAAGGATGTTTTCAACATGCTTTGTGCGCTGGGTCCATATCTTTCACATGATCCCATTTTATTAGCCAAGGTGGTGCGGCTAGGAAAAGCTTTAATGAAAGAGGTTGGTATTTTTCTTGATTTTGTAAATTTTGTTGAAGAGGTTTTGCTGCCTGTCATTAGAATAAGATCGGAATTGGTGTACTGAAGCTTACAGCTTTTCTTTGAAGTATTTGTAGTACTTTATCGATATACACTAAATAGAGAGGATTTAAATTACCTGCATTCGAAGTGTGAAAATGTTTTTAAAATATTCCACCTCCTTTTTCATTACTCTATACATCGCTTTTCTCATTTAAGTTAAACCAGTAGAACGGTTTGAAGGTTTTAAAAAAAAAATGGTGTTTTTTTTTTGCACATATTTGCATAGTCTGGTAAGTCCCCACTTTCCCTTTTCTTGTTTTCTATGCTCTGAGTGTGTTAGCATTGGCTCCATGTTTCTATGTTTTGCACAGTACCAACACTGTGTATTCCTCTAATTCTTCTATCCTTCTTCCCAAGCCAGCAGACCGCTTTTGTAGGGTTAACATGCATACACACAAATATATTTTATTTTCATTTCACTTTGTTTTTGTTTTGCATTTTTCCCTTTGCATCTTTTAAGTGTGAGTAGTCTCCCTCAAATCTTAAGACAAAAAACTCCAAGTTGTTTCACTTTGTCTTTGATAACCAGGCAACATTTGATTTGAAGTCAGTGTCTCAGTGGTGTTATTGAGGGAAACCTCTCGCTCTGAAGTACATTTGGTTTCTGTCACAACCTACAGTTGAGTCGATTAGCCTTTGGCCAGGTTCCCTGCTCAGCTACTAGTGTCTAAAAGATTGATCTGTATAGGTTTATTTGGATTGTGCTCCCTTTTGATCCTGAAAGCTTTTCAGTATCAGACATCATAAAAATTGGACAGTAGTTTTCTTGGTTTTCTGGCACTTTTTATTTTTCATTGATTCCCTGTAACCTGGTGTTCGTTGAACTGCAGACTTTGATTTTTTTTTCCTGCTTGCTAACAAATCTGTAGGAAGCTGGCTATGTATATGGTATGCCACTAGGAGGTTATACTGTGCACATAGTCCAGAGATTCCTCAGAAGTGTAAAGGGCTCAATGTAAACCCAAAGTGCTCTATTAGTGGTAGTGTGGGCGAGCAGTCTTAGGCCTAACACAGAGGAGTCTAAGACATTTATTGCACAACATTGACCACTAAGGGACACATGACTCATAAAAACGAGATCCACATCGATTTTATTTTAAATAAGCCTTGTTCAAGTTTTTTTAAAACCAAGATCTTCGCAATAAGGTAAGTATGTTTTGCAGGAAAAATACTTAAGACTTTAAAAGTTGACACGACAATTTTCAAAGAGTTCCATGTTACCCTATGTAGGAAAAAAATAATGCAGTTATGCAGCTCAGTGCATGACTTACAGTTCCAGCCTTCGGGACCAAAGGTCAGCCAGGGGCAAGGGGCAGGTGAGTATCAAAAGTGCACCAAAAGTGGCATAGGGGCGGCCGGGTGCGAAGGTCAAAGTCTAAGTTCAGGCCAATACTTTTCAGTGGTGACTGGGTGAACTTGAAGCCACACATAGTAAGTCGGTTGCAGGCGCCAAGCTTTGGCAGTTTAAAGCAAGCACAGGGATGGCCACAAAGCAGCACCAACCCTACACCACCAGTTTAACAGGGGCGACCGGTTGCGGGGTACCTATAGTGTCGGGCTCCTAATGCTTTACAATGGAGATCTAGCTTTAGACAAAAAGGCTGCAGGCATCTCATAGGAAGCTGAAGGATGTGGACCAGTGACAGCAGAGGCAAGTAGAGATATAGGGGGTTGTAGGGGCACTATCGGTTCAGCTCAACAAGGCCCGGGGCTTAAGGTGCAGGGGTGTTCTGGGATGTCGGAGTCTTCTTACCGAAGTCGGTCGCAGTCAGAGGGAATCTCTTGATTCAGGCTGCAGGCATCATCGTGGAGTCTAGGAGGGGTCAGCCAAAACTGAACTTGAGGTCAGGATGTTATAGATCAGTGGGCCACCTGGGCAAAGGGCCAGAGGTGTTTGGTGCCGAGTGGGCAGGACTTGTGGTTCTAGAGGGCACCAGAGTCCTTTGTGTAAGTTTCTTGGGGACAGATCCTGTGTCCTCTGGAGTCTCTGGTTGTGTCAAAGGGCAGGCAGACTTCCTTGGGTTCTGGAAGTCACTGGCTGAAACAAAGGTGCCGTCTAATGCAGGGTCTTGGAAGCTGGGGACAGGCTGGTAGGTCTGGAGCCAAAACAATAGTTATCTTCAGGCTTTCCCTGCACAGCGTCCTCAGGCAGGAAGGGCCAATTGGGACCTTACCTGGGGTGACTACCCCTTCAATTATGCCATGGGGCATTGACCTAGTCCTGCTTGGAAGGTTTCCCCCATCTTGAAGATGGCAGGGACTCGCCTCCCCTACCTTAGGTGTGTAGTTGCCAGAGATGGGCACATCTACTATTCTCCTACAGCAGAGGCGATTGAGTCGCATTTCAAAGGCTGCAGGCCTTTGAAGCTTCCCTCTCAAGCACTGTGCCCATCCTGGGGGAGGAGGTGTGAGGATGTGCATTGTTTCTGGTTCAGAGATCAGAGGTTGTCTACCCAGGGGGTCCAGAAACATGTCTGGTGGTGGCAGGCTGCCTACAGCCAGTCTGTGACCACCCCAGTGTTGGTAGGTTTTCAGGAGGCATCACTGTGGATGTATTGAGAGGAGTAGTTTGGTACCAAACACTCCCTGTTTCAGAGAAGCCATCATGGTGTTGGGGGATTAGAGTTGTTGAGTGTCCGGCCTATGTGCTTTCTATATGAGTCCCTTGCTCGCTGTGCCATTGGATTCAAGCTAGCCTGACTGATATGGGGTGATACCCTTTAACTGGTCCCAGGATGCTGGTGCTGTGAGGACCTGGCCTGGGAGTTCGGGCTGGACAGTTCTCTTGAGAAGCAGGGTCAAGACTTATTTGCTCAAGGCTGGGTCCAAACTTGGGTGGCATGGTGAGCAAAAGAAAATTGGATTTAACCCAGATCTCTTGACTGGGGGTAAGTGTTTGAAAAGTTTCAGCACTCCGTCCATCATCTTGTTGTGTTTGCTAGGAGTAGTTTGGTACCAAACACTCCTATGTTCAATGAAGCCATCCTGGTGCTGTGGAACTCGAGTTGTCAAGGTTCCAGCCTATGCATTCTCTATGGCTTCCCTGGCACTTACAATATTAAGGAATAGACTTAAATATTGTAGGGGCATATCTGCTCATGCAGATATGCCCAAACCTGAGATATAGTGCACCCTGCCTTAGGGCTCATAAGGCCTGCTAGAGGGATGAATTGCCTATACCTAGGATATCCTGTTTTAGGTTTAAACCTATAAGAACTGATAAAACCCACCAAAATGAAAGTAGCCCTCACCAGTGTGAACATATAAACAACTGCACCACCACACATTAAATGCCATTCAAAGAAAGGAAAAGAAGAGTTAGAGAGTCATTTGTATTTCTTTCAGAAGGTGGCAATACAGTGCATCTTTGCTACAGAAGATAGCAGCAGGAAAGATCGGGCTAACGTATCTGAAAGAAACAGGCTAGTATTAGATTCCTTACCTTAGAATATCCCCAGGGTTCTGAACAAATGCATGACAAGCAACATGACGCTGATCCTGGTGGCACCACAATGAGCCAGGCAGACCTGGTACTCTCAGATAATGGAGATGGCGCAGGGGCCCCCCCACAAGTTCTCAAAAAGAAGAGACCTACTCTCTATGGAAAACGGAGAAGTTCTACACCCAGAGCCGGAGAGCCTCAACCTCTCAGCCTGGCTCCTGAGGACTTCGAGTTCGCACATCTAAAACTACCAGAGAGCACCCTGAGAGTGCTGCGAGAGTCAAGAAGGCCCAGCACACGCAAATGCTATGGGGCAAAATGGAAAAGATTCACTCAGTGGTGTTGCAAGAAAAAACTACACAGAAAACTGACAAGGGAATCTACGGTGCTAAGGTACCTCACGCACCTAATAAAGGCTAAACTAAGCTCATCCTCTCTAAGGGTACACCTGGCGGCGATTTTGGCTTACACAAGAGGAGAAACAGGGAGAAGCTTTTTCACATCTCCGGTCGTGAAAAGATTCTTGGAAGGGGCTAAAAGAATAGCGCCACCAAAAAGAATGCCACCACCAGCTTGGAACCTAAATGTAGTACTGACAGAGCTCATGGAAGCACCTTTCGAACCAATGCACAAAGCATCATTGCAAATGCGGACTATGAAAACTGCCTTTCTGGTAGCAATCACATCACTACGGAGAGTGAGCGAACTGCAGGCTCTAACACTACAGGAACCCTACATTCAGATACAGTGACAGGGTCGTAATGAGAACGGACCCACACTTCATGCCGAAGGTGATGTCAAGATTTCACATTAATCAAAGTACTCAGATCCCGAGCTTCGTTCAAAACCCCACTACAAGCGCTGAGAGAGCACTCCACACTCTAGACGCAAGAAGGGCAGTGATGCACTACATGGAAAGAACGAAAGGACACAGGAAGACAAAACAGTTCTTCGTATCCTTTGCAAACAGTTACATGGGTAAACCAGTGACGAAAAACACCATAGCTCGATGGATCGCACAAACTATTCAGTTCTGCCACAAGCAAGCGGGCCAGGAGCTAACAGGAGGGGCACAGGCCCACTCAACCATTTCGGACCCAACTACCAGATTGCGGAATATGCACAGCATAGTGAATCCAGAAAGATCTTCAAGCTGCAAAACTACACCGACAGCTAAGAAACTATTCGTTAGTGGGCTTCAAAAAAGCTGACCACAGCATTTTGTGAGGCATAGAGCATGCGATTACGCGCAGAAGCACGCGCGCCTCGCTTGGCCTCTCTTGCTTGCGCTTCAACACTCCTCCCCCTCCCCCATCACAGAGCGCGTCTCAAGGGCGTGCGTTTTTCTGCCCTCTCCTGTGTTCTCATCTGTGCTTCATTCCTGTTTCTTGCTCTCTACCACCATGTCCTCACCTTAAATCCACTACTACTCTCTCCCTGCATCCCTCCGTCGCCTGACTGTTCCCCTTCTGCTACTACTTTCCTCTTCCTACATACCTCTTGCCTACGAATCCTTGCATTTACCGAAGACACCTTTTCTACTGCGCTCTCTCATGCTACTGAGCTCTTGCACGGTCTCTCCATTCACCCCACCCCCCTTCACTTCTCTTCCCACTTTCCTCTTGCTCCCGATGTCTCCCTCCTTGTCTCTGGCTCCTGCTATGTCTGCTTTTGACCCTCTGTGTCTGTCCCAGAAGTATTTCCATTGAGTCTGTGGCCAAGAATGCTGATTTCTCCCAAGCACCCCCACACTCTCCTCACGCTCTCTTCACCGCTACCCCAGCTCTCTTTCATCCACTGTGCTCTATTCCTCACCAACTCTCTACAGCCCCCCGTTCCCACTCCTCACACATTACTTCTTCCCTGTCCCATCATTCTCTAACCATTCATCTCTTCCTGCCTCACGCACACTTCTCTCTAAACCCTTGTTTGCCCTGTGTCTCATGCACATACACTGCTGCTGTATCACACACTCTCCGGTCATGCATTATTCCCGGCCCTGTACAGCAATTCCTTCTCTATTTTTTGTATTCCCTTTTCCATTAGCGTCATATATTTTCTTCCATCTCATTCCTCTCTTACTTATTTTCTGAATATCTTCCACCTTCTCCCCCGCCTCATAACCTATTTCCCATTTTAAGGTTCTCCAGCGCCGCGAGGTCGTACGAATGGCAAGAGCACTATGCAAACATACTCCTGCAAGCATAGCTTCAACCACGTCTTTCTCCTGACTTTTTTCCCTTTCCATGCCTCTTCTTTTCTTCTCTTCCTTTCTTCGTCTCGCTGTCTGTTCTTTGTTTCCCCTCCATGCTGGTTCCCCCTCCCTCTTGTCTTTTCTGCCCGTCTTCCCATTTCTTCTCTTTTCTGAGCGTCTGTGCTAGTCGCATCTCTCCCACCCCAGACCACATTTCACAGGCCCGAGCGGAGCCTCCTTTCTATCCGTCTGTTTTCCCTACACTTTTAAGACCCTTTTTTCCTCACTTTTCTCAGGATATGAGGAAATGTATAGAAAATTCAGTCTTCTCGCCAGGAGCAGACTCATGTTTTTAATACACACTGTGTTAAATCGGACTCCACCAAATAACCCGGCTGCTTGCCCCTCCAGTCGAAGCTGCTGCTCTGAAGCGATTTCCAGTTGGTTTGGCTGGGTTCGTCTTTACCACTAAAGTGCTTCCTAAATTCTCGCTATGTGCGAATGTTTTTTTCAGTTTACACAGCAAAACCGCTGGTTGCAACTGTATTTGTGCAGACACCCATTCCCAGGGTCCAGAGATGTCATTTGTGGTTTCTGACATCCGGGAGGAGGCCAGGTTTATTGTTGCAAAGGAGGGTACTTGGACAAACTATGCAGAAAGAATGGAGGCATGGGCAGTTTTTACCCCTTCACACACAAAGTATTGCCCCCCCCCCCCACCTCAGCAGTAACATGGACACTTGCACGTAACTTTAAGGATATTGTACCGTCTGCTCCTCTTTGCCTGGGGAATGGATTCTCTGTGGCATTTTGAAGAGCTAGAAAAGGATCTGCATTGAGGCACAGGCTAGCCTGCCCGAAAACAGTAAGTACTAGTGCGCCAACCGTGCTTTCTTGAGCTAGCGCCAAAATGTCCAATCTCTGTATCTTAAACCCAGGCCCTGAGCAGCAGGCGTGTTTACTAATACCTCATTCGTCTTTGAATGCCAGCCAAAAAAAATTAAAGCCCCCCCCCCTGGAGTCCGATGGGATTCCTACTTGACTTTCTCTGTCTAGGCCCAAAAGGAATATTTTACATTTGTGTTTTTAGGGGCCGATAAAACTTAAAGTGGCATCTTTTGAATGCATTCTTGTTATACTTTCCTGTTTCCTACCCCCATCTGCCCTCCTGTTATCCATCTCCACCCACCTTTGTGTTTCCCACCCCACCCGATTGCCAAAGCAAATAGTTCGTCCATAGGTGAGAGCGGTTGGCTTTGCCAATGCTTGTTCTAGTGGAAAGGCTTTGACAAATTGCACCGGAGCTTTACACAGCTACCAGTTTACCACACTGCAAACCATTGAGGGGTTTTGGCCAGATTCTAATTTGCACATTCAAAATTAGCCTCATAGTAGCCATGACCCAAATAAATGTGGGGTTTGCATCATTATAATGTTTGTCACTAAATACGTTTTTGAATTAAGAAATAATTCTTTACTATCCAAAATTCTTTCTCTGTCGCCATAAGAAATATATCTTTTTTAAATGAAAGCCCTTGTTTTCACAAACAAAGCATTTTAAAAAAAACATAAACACTAGCATTCGGACTCAAATCAGCACCAAGGGTCTTCACAAAGTGCCTAGCAACGGTCGCGGCACACCTACGAAGGGAGGGAATACACGTGTACCCTTACCTGGACGACTGGCTAATAAAAGCAAGATCATACAGGACGTGCAAGGAGCATGCACAAAGAGTAACAAACATTCTGATGAACCTGGGATTCTCCATCCACCGGGGCAAATCCTCAATGGAGCCAGAACAAATAAAGATCTTCCTGGGAGCACAGATCGACACCTTACAGAGCAGGGTGTTCCCGAGCAACAAGAGATTGCTAGCACTGGTGAAGGAGACACTGCTCTACCAGAAGGGGCAAGCTTGGACAGTGAGAACAGCGAGCAAAATTATGGGTATGATGGCATCATGCATACACCTAGTGCCAAATGTGCGGCTGCACATGAGACCCTTACAGTAATGGCTATAGGAACAATGGTCACAAGCTACAGGTCGTTGGGAGGATCTAGTGGCTGTAACGCACGCAGTGCAGAAAGAAATGGCATGGTGGAACATGAGGAACATAACAAGGGGAAAACCTCTAACGCCGCCAACGCCAACTGTGACCATCCCCACAGATGCATCCCTGAAGGGATGGGGAGCTCACATGAAGAAACTCAGAGTGAGGGGCCTGTGGACACCAGTGGATGCGGGCAAACACATCAATTACCTGGAGTTGAAGACAATCCTCCTCGCTATAAAGGCTTTCCAGACAAAACTGTAAAACCAGTGTGTGTTGATCCAGACAGACAACACAACAGCGATGTTCTACATCAACAAGCAAGGGGGAACACAATCAGCCCCGCTTTCAAAGCTAGCACAGTAAATATGGGCATGGGCCATCCCTCTCAACATAGACCTTCTAGCCATACATCTACCAGGGAAGGACAACGTAGAGGCAGATTGGCTCAGCAGACAAACATCGGCATCCCACGACTGGGAGCTCAATGCACAGGAAACAAGGAGGCTGTTCGACTGTTGGAGAACACCGTCGGTGGACCTATTTGCAACTTGCCAGAATGCAATATGCCAAAACTTCGCTGCCAGGGGAGGGGTCCCTAGGGAATGCCCTATGGATAGATTGGTCGAGGAATTTGCTTACGCTTTTCCCCCCGATACCACTGATGCACAGAGTACTCAGCAAGTGCAGAGAGAACAACATGACACGGATACTGGTCGCACCACAGTGGGCCAGGCAAACATGGTACTCGCAGATCATGGAGATGACACAGAGTGCACCCCACAGATTCGGGAGAAGGAAAGACCTACTCTCCATGCAAAACGGGGAGGTGCTGCACCCAGAGCCAGAGAGCCTGAGCTTAGTAGCATGGCTCCTGAGGACATAGAGTTTGCGCATCTGAAACTGCCAGAGAGCACCCTAAGGGTACTTCGGGAGGCACGAAGGCCCAGCACACGAAGGTGCTATGTATCAAAATGGAGGAGATTTACATTGTGGTGCAGGAGAGAAAAACTTCACAACAAAATGCAAAAGGACTCAACCGTGCTAAGATACCTCACACACCTGCTCTACAAGAACCTACGTTCATCCTCATTGAGAGTTCACTTGGCAGCAATAGTCGCTTACACAAGAGGAGAAACTTCACATCACAAGTGATTAAGAGATTCCTGGAAGGGGCATAGAGGATCGCACCACCAAAGCGGGTGCCGCCGCCTGAATGGGACCTTAACCTAGTCCTAACGGAGCTCATGAAACACCCCTTCGATCCATCAGAGATGCTGACCAAGAAAACAGCTTTCCTGGTAGCAATCACCTCACTGCGCAGAGTAAGCGAGCTACAGGCACTAACGCTACAGGAACCCTACATACAGATCCACAATGATAGGGTGGTAATGAGGACGGACCCACACTCATGCCAAAGGCGGTGTCAAGGTTCCACATAAACCAGACCATACAAATACCTAGTTTCTTCCAGAAACCGGCCACAAGAGCTGAACGAGCTCTGCACACCCTAGACGCCAGAAGGGTGGTCATGCATTACATTGAGAGAACAAAGATTTGATTTGATTAGATTTATCCATTTGTAAAGCGTGCAAATGCCCGAAGGCGTCTTGGCGCTAGGAACACTGGAAGACAAAACAGTTGTTTGTGTCCTTCACAAAGAGTTTCATGGGGAAACCAGTAACTAAAGGAACAATTGCGAGATGGATCGCATATACAATACAGTTCTGCCACAGGCAGGCAGGATAGTAACTGGAAGGAGGGACACGTGCCCACTCTACCAGGAAAAAGGGGGCTACAAGAGCCTTCCTAGCTAACACACCCATTCAGGACATATGACTGGCGGCAACCTGGGCTTCAGTGCACACTTTAACGAAGCACTACTGTGTGGATATACAGATGAACAAGGAAGCACAAGTCGGACAAAAAGGGCTTCAGCACATATTCAATAACCAACACTCATCTTCCACCCAGCCGCCACAAACATGAGAAACCGCTACAAAGTCTATGCACAGCATAGTGAATGCCGAAAGATTCACGCTGCAAAACAAATAGTTTCTTACCTGTCGGTGTAGATTTGCAGCTTGAAGATGTTTCGGGATTCACTAGCGAACCCACCCACCTCCGCCAGAAAGATGAGGCTGGAGAGAAAAGGGGGTTTAAAAAAAGACAATACTTGGAAAAACAAACTTTAGAGGTTAAAGCAGTGAATAATTTAGTTGAACATTGCCATAACTTCGGTAACAGAACGAACACGAGAAAAAAGAATCCGAAGATGGCGCCCAAGAGTGGGAGCATCCGCAGGAAGCATGCCGACGTCACCGGAAATACACCAAAAGGTTTGGCACCGACGCCCACCTGGTCTACAAAAAACAAAACAAAGAAAAGACTACGATTCCTGACCCAACCACAAGACCGGGGAATAATGCACAGCATAGTGAATCCAGAAAGATCTTCAAGCTGCATAACTACACCGACAGGTAAGAAACTATTCATTCTGATGGGGAGAATTCTAAGGGCGAATTGTAAGGGAAGGAATCTGTGACTAGACTACGTCTCTCAGATAAGGCATTATAGAAGGTAAGTAACTGGTCTGTTTCTACTGCAATTTCTGTTTTTAGGCTATAGGTGGCTGGTATTTTTGCCTTCTCTTTTAAAATTTGGCATGCCAATCAGAATCTCGCTGCATGTACCTGTCCCCAGGTCATTGAAAAGTTTGTTGTGCGATTAAAACATTTGAAAATTTTGAACGTTTCCTGTCAAGTGGCCACAAATGGGACTATCTGTCTAAATGCCAAATTCCACATCTGGCTGTGCACAGAAGATTCCACTAGTCACTTACCGAAAAAACACTGAGAATTTATTTAAGAACAGCCCTCTAACAACACTACACTCTAGGTCTGGATGTTGGCAGTGAAGCTGAAACTTTTAACTTTTGAATTTGAAGGCTTAGCTCGATACAAGTCAGCTGTAACTGTGCCATTGTCAGATTTAGACCCGACTGCCTAGTGCTTAAATGTAAAATGTATGTTGTGCTCACACTAAAATGAGCAAGATAGGAGTGCTATTTTAAAAATGTATGTGCATTATTTTAAAACCTATTTTCACCAAACTAAGGCTGGGAGATGAGTAGAAAGGTTAATCTTACGACAGATATGTAATACGGGCAAATAAAAAACGTTCATTTTGGTTTTCAATGCTTCAAAAGTGTTTCTTTAAAAGGGTTGCTTTTTTTCTTCTTTGGTTTTAATACATTTCCTGCATTTGAATTTTTTTAGTTTCAATCTGAGGGATGCAGCAGACCAGAAGATAAAGAAAAGTTGGTTAGTTTTTTATTTTTTTTACATTGTTGAAACAATCCAATGTTCCCGAAAAATTATAAAAATGTGAATTTATTGAAGTGACTGTACCTGTTTTTTTTAGCTAGAATGAACTTGTGAAGATTTTGGAGGTTGCCTATAGTTTGCATTGACATGCTAAATAATCTTGGGATTGCTATATGCTCCGAATTTTTTTTCATTATTGGTTGTAATTGAAAGCATTTTTACTGTGGGTATAAATTTGTTCTCATTATAAATAGTTGGAGTGAGAATTCCCCGAATGATTACCAGTGGTGAGATAAATTTCAAACTTTCCTTCCATTACCTTTTGTTTGTTTGATGTACTGCCCATAGTGGGAAGGGTGTCCCCAGACATTGGTCCAAAGCTCACTGTCCTACTGGAAACAATCTACACCTGAACCCCAAACGGGGTAGCAATGCCGGTCTTGCAATGCTTGTGTTTCTGGTCAGGGAAGAACTGGCCTCGCAGTTTGGGCTGGACTGTTCTTTTTGAGCAGGGGCAAGACTGATTTACATGTGGCTGGGTCTAAAATGAGATGACATTGTAGGCATAAGAATGATGTTTGAATTCTGGCCCAAGCTATTGCCAGTGGTTAGGTAAATTGCAAGCATTTCTCTCTTCTCCTTTTGTATTTTGTTTTTAAGAATTCCTTTGTTAAAATGTTATCAGTTTTAGCAATTAACAATAATGGTAAGACATCCTTGGTTCACAAACCTCAACAGAAATTGTAACCTTAACCGTTGTATTATTGCAGAAAATAGGCATTAAGTTCCCAAGGGTCTTCCACCCTCTTCACCCCCCCTCTCCACCCTGCCAAACCTGGAACCGGATGCGTCTCAGAGCTACCGTTCCCCAGCAGATGTTCACATCTTTAGGGAGTCATAGCGAGCCCTGTGTCTGGGTCTTAAACCGCTATAAACCCATCCAGCTCCTCTCATGTTTGCAGATCATCTTGTACTTTCTTTTCCCTTCTGATTATCTTAATCTGCTTTTCCTCTGCTAATTCCCATTCCAGAGTTGTGCTATGCGGGTACTCATCTGTCCCATTGCTACTCGTCTACGCGGCAACACTGATGCCAACCTAAGGAATTCTTAATGCTTGTTTTGTTTCCTTTTGTTTTAGCGATCACTCCCAGTGTACACTGCATGAGACCAGGCTCTCGTGCTAGTGTAGGAAATAGCATCTTCCAGTATTGATGGAGTGAGGGGTGTTCAAATGTCACGTTGAGAAAGGTGGCCTTGTCTGCATGGCATCTAGGGCAGGAATCATTTCTATCTGGATATATATTGCTTAATATTACTGGGATCATGTATGTGTAATGGAGGAAATTAAATTTTATCAGTTTGAATTGTGCCTTACTAGACACCTTCCTCACCAATGCGCAGGCAATTTGCCATAATTTATTGGTGAACTGGTTCCCAGTGTCCATTTCCTGTGCCTCTTTGCCATTAGTGCAAAGTGGGATTGCCTTTTCTTAAGGCATTGTACATATGGGATATTGTAGGAAAGTGCTTCTTTTTGACATGGTCATCCCCACTTTTTGCTGGTATTTGATGCAATTTTGACTGTAGTGCATTGGGCTCTTGCTATCCAGGCCCCCAGTGCTAGATGTCCTTATCTAAAACTGTACAATTGTTCCTCCAGTTGGCAAAACCTTTAGCACTCCCTGTAAGTCCATAGTAAATGGTACTTGTAGTATCTAGAGCAGGGAGGCTAAAGAGGATCCCTAAGGGTTGCAGCATATATTGTGCCACCCTAAGGGACCACTCACTACACTCATGCACACTGCCATTGCCGGCTGTGTGACATGGTGTAGAGAAAAGTGAAGACACAACTTGGCACACCTCCTGTGTGCCATGCGTACAGACACTGCATGTCAAATAAGAAATTCACCCCTACAGCAAGCCTTACAGTCCTGAGCAGATGTCAATGTCGATTCTTGGACATTGCCAGTGAACAGGGAGGGGATACAGAAAAGGGGGTGGTGATGAACAGAGTGTCTGAATTAAGCAGACCACTCTTACCCAGTCCAAAGATCAGGGCTTGATCCATCACCGTTATTTATCTCACTGCACCATCCCAGCTCAGAACCTGGCTATATGCAAATCAGTCTGTCCCTGGCCCAGTGCATCATGGGAACAGGGCAGACTAAACTACCAAGCCAATTCTTCACCAGAAAGGAGACAAGCTACCGGGGACCGGTTTCTGGCATTTCAGCCGTCTTCGGCCCGGCTTGCTTGAATCCTGATGGTGCAGTGAGAAAGGGACTCATGTCTGAGTATACCCTGCCACACCTATAGTGGCCAACAACGATACAGAAAAGGGGGTGGTGATGAACAGAGTGTCTGAATTAAGCAGACCACTCTTACCCAGTCCAAAGATCAGGGCTTGATCCATCACCGTTTTTTATCTCACTGCACCATCCCAGCTCAGAACCTGGCTATATGCAAATTAGTCTGTCCCTGGCCCAGTGCATCATGGGAACAGGGCAGACCAAACTACCAAGCTAATTCTTCACCAGAAAGGAGACAAGCTTCCGGGGACCGGTTTCTGGCATTTCAGCCGTCGTCGGCCCGGCTTGCTTGAATCCTGATGGTGCAGTGAGCAAGGGACTCATGTCTGAGTATACCCTGCCACACCTGTAGCCAAGTTCTGAGCTGGGATGGTCCCTTTTCTGAATCATTTTTGTCCACCATAAGCGTGGAAGAGTATACTCAGATGTGAGTCCCTAGCTCATTGCACCATCAGGATTCAAGCAAGCGGGGCCGAAGACGGCTGAAATGCCAGAAACCGGTCCCCGGTAGCTTGTCTCCTTTCTGGTGAAGAATTAGCTTGGTAGTTTGGTCTGCCCTGTTCCCATGATGCACTGGGCCAGGGTCAGACTAATTTGCATATAGCCAAGTTCTGAGCTGGGATGGTGCAGTGAGCTAAAAAACGGTGATCAAGCCCTGATCTTTGGACTGGGTAAGAGTGGTGTGCTTAATTCAGACACTCTGTTCATCACCACCCCCTTTTCTGAATCAGTGAACATGGAGGGCATCTTCAGCATATGTTCTGGGCATTGGTGATTAGAAGGTCCCCAGCTACATGATGGCTCAAATGAAACTAAAGATGTTTGGTATCAAACATCTCCTATTAATAAGCCACTACTGATGCCATCTTGGGAAACTACCAAACCCACACATTTCTGAAAACTAGACAACCAAGGGAGTCCAGTGAGTCCAGTCTAGACAACCAAGGGAGACCAGGGAGTCCATTGAGGTATGGCTTGCATGGATCCCCCAACGTTTTCCTATCCAGAATCCCCTACAAACCTCACGTTTAGCTGAAAAAAACACATTTTCCACACATGTTTGTGTGGAATCACCATGCTGGCACAAATGTCCTAGCCCACAGCGTTCTCCTTAGTCTCCAGAGTAAAATGATACCTCACTTGTGTGGGTGTCCAATATAGTATTTTAAAAACAATTTAGCTCTTAGAATTCTCAGTGCTATACCCTTAATCCCTATGTTTTGGACTCGTCACAGGCCCTTGCCCCATCCATACAAGTGAGCTATCATTTTACTCAGGAGACCTAGGGGAACGCTGTGGGGTAGGACATTTCTGCTAGCACGGTGATTCCACTCAAACATATGTGGAAAATGTTTATCAGCTAAATTTGCGGTTTGCAGGGGATTCTGGGAAGAAAAACATTGGGGGATCCACCCAAGCCATACCTCGCTGGAGTCCCCGGGTGTCTAGCTTGCAGAAATGTGTGGGTTTGGTAAGTTTCCCAAGATGGCCGCTGAGACGAGGGCCAAAAACTCAGGTGACCCCCTAGTTGTTTTGTAATAGGTAATTTTGATGTCTCCTCAATACGTTTTGGGCCCTTGGCTGTCGCGGGTACTTGACCCACCCACGCAACTGAGGTAGCACTTTTATCGGGAGACCTGGGGAACGCTGGGTGGTAGGAAATTTGTGGATCCACGCAGATTCTAGGACTTACCCACACGGAAATTTGAGAATAAAGTTATTTTTTTCAGCTAAAGTTGAGGTTTGCAAGTGATTCTGGTTAGGACATTGTTGGGGACCCATGCAAGCCATACCTCCCTGGACTCCCCCGAGTGTCTAGTTATCAGAAATGTGTGGGTTTGGTATTTTTGTCAGGGAGTTAAGTCAGGGAGCCATCTTGCGCACACGAGCACTGTGGCGCACGACGGCTCCTGGCTGTCGTGCGCAAGCAAGGGGTTAAATAGCAGGGGTTGTGGTCCGCATATAGGGAGACCAGGTGGGGAATACCCCAATGATGTGAAAGGGTGACTGCAGAAGCAATACGTATGAAACGGGACAAACTTAGAGGCTGATTTGTGGGCATGGGCGACTAGGTTGAGACATTAAGGATATGTAGTATCAGATAACACCTAACACGGATGCTCCCCACTAGTACCAGCACCCACCCAGTAACAAGAAAAAGAGAAACTAGGAAGATGTAGCATATATAGTTATTGTATAGACTTTGCGATATTAGAAAGAGGTTGCCGCTGCAAATGAGACTCTGTTCGGGGAGGGTGGGGGAGGGGAGTTCAGAGGGTAAAGGGGTCTATATGTTAACTAAAGTTATAAAATATGGTTTGGCATTGGATTCACAGATCTGTACTGATAAAAAGTATAAAAATTGAAAGGGGAATGGATATGTCAAAATGTAGTGATTCCAACTAGGAGTGTAACTGAGAATGTCTTCTGTATTACTCAAAATGGCAATAAAGATATTTAAAAAATAAAATACCCCAGTGATGTTGCCCCAGTACGCCAGTTCTACCCAAATTTTTACCGCCGAGGTGATAACCAAGCGTGTTACCCACTAAACTGTCTGTAGGAAAGTTGGTTTCTGTTGCAGTAATCCCCCCACTTTTGCAAGATTTCTGATGCACTTTGACTTGGTGGGCCCTGGGTCCCTGCCAATCAGGTTCCCTGGGCCTGTGTTCTTCCCCAAAACTGTACATTTGCACCCCAATTGGCACCTCTCTGCCACATGTAAGTCCCTTGTAAAAGGTACCATGGGTACCAAGGGCACTGTGACCCGGGAAAGCCTTTAAGGGCTGCTGCACATATTGTTCCACCCTTAGAAGTTGTGTACCTTAACAATTGCACAGCCATTGCAGCTACTGTGTTTTGGTGCAGAGAAAAGTGAAGTTGACATGGCACACATACCTGTGTGCCATGCCTGCAACCCACTGCCTATGGTACAGGTGAGATACCCCTCTAACTGGGTGCACTATACCACTGTGAGAGTACAGTTACATGAGCACTGTACCCCTGCAGTGTCTTAAGTCCATTCTCAGACATTGTAAGTGCAGTAAAGCCATAAAGAGTATATGGTCTGGGAGTTTGTCATTACGAACTCCACAGCACCATAATCCATATACTGAATTCTGGGAAGTTTGTTATCAAACGTCTCAGCATAATAACCCACACTGATGCCAGTATGGGATTTATGATACCATGCATTCAGAGGGCATATTAGAAATGCACCCTGAAAGATGACCAGCCTCTCGTAGGTTACCTGACTGGTAAACACGGCCTCCCACTACGAGACATGTTTCAGGACGCCTGTGGTGGGAGCTGTTGCTCGCTAGACCCAGAAACAAAGCCTTTCCTGGGCGAAGGTTGTGAGAAAGTGCCATCTTTCTTGCATTGGTATGCCCCCACTTTTTGCTGAACTGCTGATGTGCTTTGACTCAGTGTGCCCTGGGCTCCTGCCAACCAGGTGCCCAGGGCCTGTGTTCCTTCTCTAAAACTGTGTTGAACCTAAAACCCAATTGGCATCTCTGGCCACCTTGTCAGCCCCTAGTAAATGGTACCCTCGGTACCCAGGGCATGGTGACCAGAGAAGACTCCTAAGGGCTGCAGAACTTATTGTGCCACCCTGAGGGGCCCTGTACCCTGACACCCACACACTGCCTTTGCAGGCTGAGTGTTTAAGTACAGAACTAAACATAGAGTCGACATGGCACACATCCCTGTGTTATTGAATGTGGGTTACTAGCACACCTAGTTTCTATTAGTTTTCTAACTGGTTTGAAATTAATCAAAAATAAAAGGTGATTAATCGGTTTATTGCGTACCTCTCCGTGTCATAGGGCTGCCTGTCCCTAGGATCTCAATATGGTATGTAATGGATTCAAAACAGAAACTGTTAAGACCTGACTGGGAGCACAGCAGATGCTTATATATTCAAACTAGTGGTTTTGCAGCGTGAATCTTTCTGGATTCACTATGCTGTGCATTATTCCGCGGTCTAGTGGTTGGGTCCGGAATGGTAGTCTTTTTTTTTTTTTTCGTAGCCCAGATGGGCATCAACGTCCCACCTTTTGGTGTACTTCCTGTGACGTCGGCACACTTCCTGCGGAAGCTCCCACCTTTGGGCGCCATCTTCAGATTCTTTTTTCCGCCGTTGGGTCTGGATCATTCCCGAGGGGCTCCAGAGTTTTGGAGGAAAGAAGACGCAGAAAATTCGAATTTTGCACGGAAAAGACTGAGAAGACGACAAGGAACAACACCATCGACCCGGGACGCCGAAGGAGAAGGAGAACTTCGACGTCCAATGGAGAATGCGCACACAGGGGGCCCCCTGAGCGCAAGAAATGGACAAGACACCTTTAAAATTCTGCCGTAACTGCCACCACAAATACACAGAAGGACCAGCACCCGATTTGTAACCTCTGCCTACCGGTCGACCACGAGAGCAAGGATTGCAACGCCTGCTCCGCCTTCACACCGAAGACTCTCCGGGTTAGAGAGCAACAGAGAAGAGCCACCTACAACATGCAAGGCAAGGGACAACCACCGTCCCTTTGAGACCTGGGGCTCTTGAGCGACGAATAGGACAACGTCGCCTGAGAAGACCACTACATGGTCGTAGAGACCGATAAGAAGACTTCTAAAGAGGTAGGAGAGTTGACCCCTAAGCCCCCGACAGACCCTCGAAAGTCTGAGTCAGACTCTCGAAAAACAGAGTCTAAAATCTCGAAGGGAGAAATGGCGCTGAAAATCTCGACGGTCGCAGCTGCATCCAAGGACAAACAGCCCAGCGGATCCTTCGAAAAGGACTCCCAGGCGGCGAAGACTGGCGAAAAGCCAACGTCGTCGAAGCACGTCCCTGTAAAGAAACTTTCGACTTCAAAAGAAAAGGACCTGACGAAGGTCGCTTCGGCGCCGACTAAGGACCTGAAGCCCATTTCGACGTTGACTTATACGTTGAAGAGATCAGCCGAACAGTTCGACGCCGAGCAGGCCGCAGAACTGGAGAGAAAGAAAAGACGGCTCGAGGCCGAAATGGATAACATCCTGCAAAGAAAGGAGTTTCAACGAAAAGATGAAGAGGTTCGCGATTCCGTTGAAGCCAAATACAGTGATCGTTGAAGTAGAAGAAGAGGAGGACTTCGAATCGGAAGAGCCGCCGAAAAGTCCAGAGACCCAGGACCATCCAGAGGAAGAAGCCTTCTACTACGAGGAGGAGGGCGATGACTATCAGTGGACGATCCTCTGCTCGGCATCCTCGGGGACACGGGACCTGGAGTGGCAGGACCTCGATACCGAAAGCCCAGAAGAGGTCGTGGACACGTACCGTTCGAGGCCTTAGCCGCCAGATGACATTGGGGTCTACAATATGGTCATCAAGAACGCTGCAACAGCTTTTGGAATCAAGCTAGATGAGGAAAAACCGAAAGCAGACTTCCTCTTGGAGACCCTGCTCCCCACACAAACTAGGAGCCAGTACCTCCCCATGCTTGAGAGTGCCATGGCTCAGGGAAAGGAGGCGTTCAAGAAACCGGCAACATGCAGGTCAGTTACGCCTAGGACGGAGAAGAAATATAAACACTCCTCTAAGGATCCTCCCTACATCGGAGCATCAGTTACGGCGGGCGCCATTATTGCGGCGACTGCCAGGAAAAGGGCAAATGTGCCAACAACATCAGGGCCACCACTAGACAAGGAAAGAAGGAGGATGGACCTAACGGATCGGAAGATAGAAAGAAATGCAGCGATCCACTGGCGCATGTACCAAATTCTGGACGAGATCGGACAGCTGATGGAGCACCTTCCAGACGAGTACCAACAAAGAGCTTCACACCTTGTGGAAGAAGGGAAAAATGTGGCAAATTCTTACCTCAAAACAGCCTTGGATGGAGCGGATACGTCCAGCAGGCTGATGCCGGGAATCACGGAGAGAAGGTAGGTCTGGGTTAGGATCTCAAGCTTCAAACCAGAGGTGCAGCATAACATTCTAAGCACCCCGTTCAGTGGGGAGACACTGTTTGGAGCGCCGGTCGATGAAAAGCTCGCCCAGCTCAAAAAAGAAATCGAAACTGCAAGGTCCATGGGGGCCTTACAATTCAGGGGGACGAAAAGGGGTACTCCGTTGCGGAGACCGAACGGAAGAGGGGGAAACCAGCCAGGAATGTCACACCAGACTTTCCAACAGTCCCACCAGGGCGACAGCCAAACACATCAAGGACATCAAAAACAAACCTGGCACTACCATCAAAGGGGCCAGTCCTTTCGTGGGAGGGCGAACGGAGGTGGACAAAATAAGAGGGGGCCAACAACCCACCTCTAAGTGACTCCGTCACGCAATACGTTGCAACTCGCGCAACTCCTCCCAGGGTGGAGCACAACAAGACCAACACAGGGTTACACGGACAAAACATCAACGAACATATAACACTGGTAGGAGGCAGGCTGTCATTTCTTCCGGGAGTGAAAGAAGATAACCACAGACAAATGGATACTCAACATCATACAGTTCGGATACTGCATAGAACTGGAAGACACCGCCAAGCAGGAAACCAAAAAGAGAGGCGCAGTCAGGAAATGAGCTAGAGCTGCTTCAAAAGAAAGCGAAGGAACTCCTCCACAAGGAGGCCATCGAACCAGTACCATACAGAGAAAGGAACAAGGGAGTGTACTTAATCTACTTCCTGGTATCAAAGGTGGACGAAACACTGAGGCCCATCCTGGACCTAAGGTTCCTAAACAAGTACATAAAAACACAAAAGTTCAAGATGAGTTCCCTACAAGAGGTCATTCCTCAGATAAGGGACGGAGACTTCATGGCCACCATGGACCTCAATGATGCCTACTTGCACATCCCAATGAACAGGCAGCACAAGCATCTACTGAGATTTACCGTCAACAAAGATCACTACCAGTTCACAGCCCTAGCATTCAGACTAAAATCCGCACTAAGGGTCTTCACAAAGTGCCTCGCAGCAGTGGCAGCGCACCTAAGGAGGGAAGGGATACATGTATACCCTTACCTGGACGACTGGCTAATAAAGGCAAGTTGACACAGGGCTTGCAAAGAACACGCACAGCGCGTGACCAGAACACTGGTGGACCTGGTATTCTCCTTTCACTGGGGGAAATCCTCAATGGAACCAGAGCAAGTAACAATCTTCCTAGGAGCACAGATCGACACCATACAGAGCAGGGTGTTCCACAGCGACAAGAGAACACTGGCCCTGCTGAAGGAGATGCGTTTCTACCAGAAGGGGCGAGCTCTGACAGGGAGGACAGCGAGCAAGGTCATGGGCATGATTGCCTCCTGCATACATCTGGTCCCAAATGTACGGCTCCACATGAGACCATTCCAGGAATGGCTGCAAGAGTAATGGTCACAAGCTACAGGAAGTTGGGAAGATCTAGTGGTTGTAACGCATGCAGTGCAGGAAGAGATGTCGTGGTGGAACAAGGAGAACATAACAGAAGGGAAGCCTTTAACACCACCGACCCCCAACGGTGACCATCACCACAGACTCATCCCAGAAGGGATCGGGAGCACACATGAGCAAGCTCAGTGTGAGGGGTCTGTGGACTCCAGCTGATGCGGTCAAACACATCAACTACCTGGAACTAAAGACCATGTTCCTTGCCCTGAAAGCCTTCCAGACAAAACTGTACAACCAGAGAGTGTTGATCCAGACAGACAACACAACAACGATTTTCTACATCAACAAGCAGGGAGGAACACAATCAGCCCCGCTATCGAACCTAGCACAGGAGATATGGATATGGGCCATCCCACTAAATATAGACCTGCTAGCCATACACCTACCAGGGAAGGACAATGTGGAAGCTGACATCCCATGAGTGGGAGCTCAATACACAGGAAACACAAAGGCTATTCAGAAGGTGGGGAACACCGACAATAGACCTGTTTGCAACATGCCAGATTGCAAAATGCCGAAACTTCGCATCCAGGCAACCAGGGGAAGGATCCCTGGGGAATGCCCTATGGATAAGCTGGTCGAAAATATTTGCTTACGCCTCCTCCCTCCCCCCCCTCCCCCCTCCCCGATACCACTGATACACAGGGTACTCAACAAGTGCAGAACCAGCAACATGACTCTGATCCTGGTGGCACCCCAGTGGGCCAGGCAGACCTGGTACTCTCAGATAATGGAAATGGCACAGGGTGCACCCCACAAGTTTGGGAAAAGGAAAAACTTACTCTCCATGCAAAATGGAGAAGTACTACACACAGAGCCAGAGGGCCTCAGCCTAGCAGCATTGCTCCTGAAGACATAGTTTGCACACCTGAAATTACCTTAGAGCACCCTGCGGGTAGTACGAGAGGTAAGGAGACCTAGCACACGAAGGTGCTATGTGGCAAAATGGAAGAGGTTTACACAATGGTGCGGCAAGAAAAAGCTACACAAGAAAATGACAAGGGAATCAACTGTGCTAAGATATCTCGCGCACCTGCTGAAGGCTAAACGAAGTTCATCCTCAGAGTACACCTAGCTGCGATAGTAGCCTACACAAGAGGAGAAACGGGGAAGAGCTTCTTTACATCCTAGATAGGAAAGAGATTCCTGGAAGGGGCAAAGAGGATCGCACCACCAAAGAGGATGCCGCCACCGGCATGGAACCTCAATTTAGTCCTAACAGAGCTCATGAAAGCGCCCTTTGAACCCATTCATAAGGCCTCCCTACAAATTGTAACAATGAAAACAGCCTTCTTGGTGGCAATCACCTCGCTGCGCTGGGTGAGCGAACTACAGGTGCTAACGCTACAAGAACCCTACATCCAAATACACAATGATAGGGTGGTGATAAGAACTTACCCACACTTTATGCCAAAGGTGGTGTCAAGGTTCCACATCAACCAGACGGTACAAATGCCAAGCTTCTTTCAGAAACCGGCCACAAGCGCAGAGAGGGCTAGAAGGGCAGTAATGCACTACATAGAGAGAACCAAGGAATACAGAAAGACAAAACCGAACTTTGTGTCCTTCGGAAGCAGTTTCCTGGGTAGACCAGTAACAAAGGGAACCATCGCACAAACTACAATTCTGCCACAGACCGGCAGACCAAGAACTAGCAGAAGGGGCACTGGCCCACTCTTCCAAGAAAAAAGTGGCAACAATAGCCTTCCTGGCTAACACACCCATTCGAGACATATGCCTGGCGGCAACATGGGCTTCTGTACACACGTTCACTAAGCACTACTGTGTGGATATACAAATGAACAAGGAAGCACAAGTAGGACAGAAAGTGCTTCAACATATATTCAACAACCAACGCTCATCTTCCACCAAGCCGCCACAAACATAACAGACCGCTACAAAGTCTATGCACAGCATGGTGAATCCAGAAAGATTCACGCTGCAAAACGAATAGTTTCTTACCTGTCTGTGTAGTTTTGCAGCTTGAAGATCTTTCTGGATTCACTAGCGAACCCACCCACCTCCGCCAGAAAGATGAGGCTGGAGACGCAAGAACAATACAGAAGCACTTGAAGGACAAGGCGGATAAATCACTTACTTGAAAAGAAGTACAGAACATTGCCAAAAAATTCGCAAAAGAACATAAAACCAGAAAAAAGAATCCGAAGATGGCGCCCAAAGGTGGGAGCTTCTGCAGGAAGCGTGCCGACGTCACAGGAAGTACACCAAAAGGTGGAACGTCGACACCCACCTGGGCTACGAAAAAAAAAAAAAAGAAAAGACTACGATTCCAGACCCAACCACTGGACCATGGAATAATGCACAGCATAGTGAATCCAGAAAGATCTTCAAGCTGCAAAATACACCGACAGGTAAGAAACAATTTTTTAACAACGACGGTAGTAAACAACAAATTTTAACAACGGCCTTACCTGAACAACGACTTGATTAAACCACGGCTTACATGAACAACGAAATAAACTTACTAGGTACGATCTCAGTAGTGGTTCATGGAGTCTCCTCTCCCACCCCTATATCCTGTTTTTTTCTTCAAAGTTCCGGTGTCTGGCAGCTATCTGCAACACCTGGATTCTTCTCAGGATACTTTTCGGATGGATTGCGTCTAGTTTGGGACTTGTGGCTGCTTTTGATTTCTTTTTGTTTGCCTGCGATCTTGAAGCTTCCTGTTCCGGACATGTGCGGCGCATGCCTGGCAGTCCAGCTGTGCTAGTGGGACCTGGAATCAGGGGGGGCGTTCCCACAGCCTACACAAACGGCCACCCTCTCCACGGTGCATTGATATCTGGATGTTCAGTGACAGCCGCGTAGCCCCCCGCAACACCAACACTGAGTGCCAGGGGAGGATCTCAGCGCTGGAATCTGCATGGAAAGACGTGCGAGATGGTAAATAACACTTCTTTCTATTCCCCTGAAAAAAACCTGAGAGTGAAACTATTGCAGAAGAGTTTTAGAAGAAAATACCAAATGTAGTCTCTCTAATCTCACAATGTCTCTGCAACCGTATTTATCATTTTACTACTCTTTAAACGTAGAACTCTGCATTTGTTTTTAAGCACTTTTGTTTTTTTATGAATCGTCCCCACAGGCCAACCATTTTCTTTACAAGGGATTAGGCTTTTCACTCATTAGTTTTTATCGAGTGAGTACATTTTAAATAATAAAAAGCAACTTGTGCCCAATAAGTGAATTTGCCTATCTACCCAAAGAGTCATTTCCAGTGTTGGTTGGAGGACCACTGCAAACTTACTGAACTGTTTTGTGTTAGTTTCCTCCACCAGGGCTGTGATTTTTCTCCCGAGTGATCCGTAGTTGGGTCAACAGTGCCCTCTTAGCCGCATCCTACTGGTTTGCCACAGGCCTGTGGTAGTCCTCATGCTCACTGTCTCTACCAAGGCTCAACAATTCCGCACCATTTTTTGCTGGCTGGAATCGCCCTCTATAACTCCAGAAATTGTATCCCTTGTTTTCAGTTATTATATTGTTTCTAAGTGTTTATTACTGTCGTTTTGTAGTTTGTCCGGTATTGAAAAAAAAAGAAAGAATAATGTATTCTTTGTTTTTCTGGATGTTTCAAATATGCGTTTTTTTAAAGCACTGAGTGGTATTATCAGGTAATGAGCTAATTGTATATTTTTCGTGGTTCAGGAAGTCGTTGTTAGGAAAGTAGTGGTTTAGCATTGTTCGTGGTTCAGCATTCGTGGTTTAGGACTTCGTCGTTAAGGAAGTAGTGGTTTAATCATAGAACCAACCAGGCTTTACAGGGCAAACCTCATGCCAGAGGGAAAGCTTCTACTACAGCTCTCCTTCGTAACATTCCGATATCTGAGATTTGTAAGGCGGCTACATGGCGTTCAGTACATACCTTTACCTGCCATTATTGCCTAGATTCAGATGCACAGGGCGATGCCCAAGTGGGACAGGCCTCTTTGAGGAATTTGTTTGCATAACTGCATTGTAAATGTGATGTTGATTCATATTTTTGCTGTGTATTTGATTGGTCCTCTGCAAGACTTTGGGTATGGGTTTGCTAATCGATTCATAGATTGACTATTGATGAGTATCCCCTGGATGAGAAGGATTAGTTACTTGCCTGTAATCCTAGTTCTCATCCAGGGGTATACTCATCAAAGTCATAAGCGACCAACCCACCTCCCCAGACGAGCATTATTGCAAAGTTATATGTTACTGTGGATCTATTCAGGTGTTTATGCACCTCCAAAAAGAACTGACCTAACTGCCACCTGTGGTGCATCATGGGAGCAGGGGGTCGCCTTCAGGTCTTAAAGCCACGGTACCCCTACTGTAATGCCTTAAAGGCAAGGTGTCAGTTTTTCTTTGTTTCTTTATACTCTACTTCAGCCTACTGGCAAATGCCTTTAATTACAGCTTTTGCCATAGCAATAAAGCATTGTTGTATGCAAATGTTTACTGCTCTCTTTCTTCATTAGGGGTTGGGAGAGTATAGCTAGTATTATGCAAACCTATGTAATTTTCAGCATCTTTGCCATTTTGGAAATATTTTAGGCTGCATGTGTATATATATATATCTATATCTCGCTCCAGGACCCTCACATGGGCAGGGATTATTTATAGATTATGACTTTGAGTATACCCCTGGATGAGAACTAGGATTACAGGTAAGTAACTAATCCTTATTTCCCCACCCATTTTTGGATGGTATGTTCATATATCCTTTTACGCTCTTACACTCTGATTCTTCCTATGTGGGGATTACTCATGTTCTTCTTCCCTCCCACCTTCCCCTGTCTTCTCTTCATTTCTTGATTCTGTTACAGTCAATCGGATTGGGGTCTCTTGACTGTGCCTCAGTCAATAGGTCTCTGTAGGGTGTATGGTTACACATTCTCTCTTGTTGCCGACTTGCGGTAGCTTATCGTGAGGCATATTGCTCCGGTCTTGTTGCCCTTCCGAGTTTCATCCTGTGGTTGCAGGCTTCTTGTTGTTTGCCATGACATTCATTTCCAACGCTGTTCTGCCTCATGGGAGGGCACAGTTTTCGCTTTAGCGACACTGTTTCTAGGAGCAGCTACTCTGCTCTTTCCTTCAATTCATCTCACTATACAGTGCTGTTTCACTGTCCTTTATGGTGATGCTTCTCATCCGTCTATTCTTTTTGTCATTGTTTCAATGCCGTTTCATATTTTTTGGCACACTGTTCCCATTCTCTCACAGATTTAATGGTGGCTCTGCTTTGTTGCGCGGAATATTTTCACTGAAGAAACCCAACGTCAGCGCACCAGGAGGGACTTGTATGGCTCCACTGACATCATGTCTGTGGGCAGCGTCCGGGCGGAGCCATGAGGCGCCGTCTCCCGGCGCGCAGAGGTACTGCTGGTAAAAATCCTCCGGATCCAGTCTTACGCCCGGGGGATATTCCAAGTTAAGAAATCTACAGCTAGACTGTGTCTCTACCAGATACATCGTTACCGAAGGTAAGTAACTCATTCATCCAACACAAAAAGTTTCCCCTGCATCCTCAGCTCTCCGGTCTTGGGGATCACAACAGACTGTACCTCGACCTCCCCCAGCCCTCCAACTTACGTGCCTAGCTGGTGGTCACCTTCAACCAGCCTCCTGGTCTGAGCCTGCAGCCTCATTGTGCGATTGAGAACCTCCACTGACCTGAGCTCGGGCCATGGACGGTGGGTGCAGAGTGGTGCGGATTTGTGCTTTCTAGCCAGAGGTTGCAGAAGAACAAATCTGGTATTTACGGGAGACCAGGTCTTTGTGGTTGAAGGCAGGCAGGTCCTCTGGGGTTTTCAAGGTACACCCTCCATCTTCAAGATGTCATAGACTGAGAGTTGTGCTTTTCTTGTTGTTGCTGGATCTAAGGAAGGAAGGTTCAGGGTGCCTCTAAATACTAAATTTAGGGGTGTTACAGGTAGGTAAAGGGCAGGGACCAATGGGTCCCTTCCCTGGGGTGGGTACACCTCTTATTCTGCTGCTCTCCAGAGAGAGGGGGGCAGGAGCCTGTCCCTGGTTGGCTGGGTCCCCCCATCCTCAAGATGTCAGGGATTCGAGGTTGTGCTTCACCTCGCCTTCCCCACCTGAGTGGTAGAGTTGGCATAGGTGGGCCTACCTCTCTTCCTCACTTGTTTTACCCGCCGGTTCTCCCGCCCTAACTGGGGGTCAGAACCAGTGGGGACCAGTTGTTGAGAGCAGCAAGTGGCCTGAGGAAGCTCACAAAGGCGGCAAGCCTTTGAAGCTTCCCTTAATGAAACCTCCCCATCCTAGGGGAGGAGGCTTGGCATCTCGTCCAAGTATGTGCATTGTTTGAGGCCCCAGAGAGCAGCAGGCTCTCGACCGAGGGGTCCAGAAACATGGCTGGTGGTGGCACCTGAAAGCAGCCACTCAGCCTGGACACTAGTGGTAGGTTAGTTTTCAGGGGCCATCTCCAAGATGCCCTCTGTGTGCATTTTTCATTAAATCCCACACTGGCATCAGTGTGGGTTTAATATGCTGAGAAGTTTGATACCAAACTTCTCAGTTTTCAGTGTAGCCATTATGGTGCTGTGGAGTTCTTAATGACCATCTCCCCGCATCATATACTTTTAATGGCAGCACTGCACTTATAATGTCTAAGAATGGACTTAGACACTGTAGGGGTACAGGGCTCGTGCACCTGTACCCTCACCACTGGTATAGTACACCCAGCTAGAGGGGTGACTGATCTATGCCAGGGCAATGGGTTGTAGGCATGGCACACAGAGATGTGTCAAAATGTTTCAAAGGTGGTGAGATGCACACCAATGTGCTCCAATGTAAACATGCTTAACTGTTTCAGATCTGTACTGACGTGCTCACTTGCTTCGAGCCCCGCCCAATTAGCACTGTGTAACTGAACAAAATGCGAAGGAACCTCATGTGATTCTTTTTCAAGGTGCACAGCCAAATTCCTCACTGAATGAATCCAATAAATCGAAATGTATTTGTTTAATCTTAACTTTTTTTTCCGTTTCCTCCTTCATTTTTCTCCTTGTTTAATTCATATGTAATTGATTCATTTTACTAATTTCTGTTTTGATAAAAAATTCTCCATACAAACACAGGAACTGCATCCGAGAATTTTGTATCAAAACGGAAATGAGTAAAATGAATCCATTACATATGAATTAAACAAGCAGGAAAGTGAAGGAGAAAACGGAAAAAAGTGAAGAATAAACAAATACATTTCGATTTATTGGATTAATTCAGTGAGGAATTTGGCTGTGCACCTTGAAAAGTAATCACATGAGGTTCCTTCACATTTCACACAGAGATGTGCCGTGTTGACTCTTCACTTTGTTCTGCACCAAAACACGCAGCCTGCAAAGGCAGTGTGCAAGTGTAATGGTACAGGACCTCTAAGGGTGGCACAATAAGTGCTACAGCCCATCGGATCGGATGCTAAGCATGGGCAACACGCTATACTAATCTTTGCACTAACGGAAGATTTTCCCTGATGAAGGGCCCCCTATGAGCCCGATATGCATTGGAATCATTGAAAAAGATTTTGAGTGACGTTGCTACTGGATGACATTATCATTGTTGATACAAAAGGAGCATATCTGTATAGATTGAATAAAGATTCAATACAACAGTAAAATCAGCCTTTTCCAAGTGTCCCCTAACTCACTTTTCACTGGGAGCAGTGATGTCTTAACCCCTTCTATGTTCACGACGAGCTCAGCTCGTCATGAGTTACGCCTCTCGTACACTCATGACGAGCTCAGCTCGTCATGTAACGCAGGTTTTTCAAAAACCCAGCGCACAGCGGGAAAACTGCTAGCGCGCAAGGTGTTAATTGGTGCTGTTTGGGGATCTGCTGTGGACCTCTGCCAGTTTGGCCTACTGAGCCTTCAAATCCCTATTAATTTGCCATTGAACCACATAGATCAGGCCTATATATTTTCCTCAGTCACCACCTTGATGGCTTCCCATTCAATACCTCAGGAAGTGCTGGTGGCTCGTTTCAATCAAAATATTCTGTTAGGACTGTCCCTATATCCTCAAATGCAGTGGGATCCGAAAGCATTCCAGAAGGCTGTCTCCATGAGGTAGACGTTCTGGGGCTACTTCCATGATGATGTCCACCATTAATGGTGCGTGGTCTGATCAGTATCTACTGAGATATTACGTTTTTTGAATAGCCGGGGCAGGGTGGGTCGCAACTAATATGCAATACAGTCTACTGTATGAGTTGTGGGTTAAGGATCGGCAGGAGATTTCCTGTGTCAATGGGTGAAGTGCCCACCATCTATCCACACATATCCGGGTGTTCTTTGCCTCTCTTAGTTTTCATGTCATCCAAAGGTTTTGTGTCTTGTCGTGGTGGGGAATGACCAAGTGTATGATCAAGGAACCAAATGAACATGGTGTCATTGTATATGGCATAGAGGCTTTTACATCTTGTGGGTAAAACCCATGATAGTCTTTAGTAGGGGCATAAATGGTAGGATGGTGATGCCCCTTTCATCCACCATAACTGATAACAAGAGGTACCTGCTTTCAATATCTGCTTTGGAGTAATGCAATTTAAACAGTACGCCGGGTGCAATTCAAATGGTTACTCCCCTGGAGTAGACCGAGTACGTGGAAGATACCAATTTCCCACCATTTATTTGGTGAGCTTCGTGACCTCAGAATCAGTTAGGTGAGTCTCCTGGAGACAGGCTATGTTGACACCAGTGCATTACAAAAAAGAGAGTACTCTTATCTCCTTTTGAATGTACTTTGTCCACTAACATTTCATGTTATTATTTTGTTTTGCATTCTGTAGCTTGTAGGAGGCTGGCTTTTTATGTAATATATCAAAATGAGGTATACTATGTAGAAAGTTCAGATGACCCTTATTGGCTTACAGGGCTACTCTTTTGGACATGTCCTTTGATGGTCGTTGCTTGTTTGGCGACAAGCCGGACAATGCGCTTGAGCCCTTTATGGATTCCAGGGCCACGGCCAGGTCCTTGGGCCTCGCATCCACCTCCTACTCAGTGCAGTCAGTCTTTTTTTATCCAGTATTTGGGTGTCTTTCATAGATTCACATGCCTGAATCATTCCCCGTCGTCGAGACGGGAGCCTCCGGTACATAAAAAAGTAATGTCCTAAGACATACATAAAGAGAATAGGTCTAAGGGTCTAACCTTAGTAACCTATCTAGGTCCTTATGCAGGAAGGACCAAATAGAGTAGGCTCCAGGGTCCCACCTTGGTAGCCTATCTGTGTCCTTTTGTAAAAAAAGGACCAAAACAAAAGGAACAACCAATCAGCTACTACCTCCCTCTAGAACCTTCCTGTGAGGAGCCTCAGTCTCTCAGATTTTCTACCGCACGTTGTGCTAGGGAGTCTCCACCTGAGTTCTCCTCAGGAATATCGTATTTTCTCCAAACTTCACAGTTTTTTCGACTTTCTACTATGGCTGACGTCAAGAAAAGAGCACTTTTCCGTCCCTGTGCCTCCTGTGGTAAACTAAGGCTCCACGTGGACGACGAACATGAGGAATGCCTGTATTGCCTCTACCCTCACCACAAGACCATCGACTGCAAGATTTGCCGTAAGTTCTCCGTCAAAACCCAGAAAGACCGGGAAGGGAGACTTCTTATCTGGCTGAACAGGCTCAAAGACAAACCGACCGACCTCATTTCCGAGGGTGGGAGCATGTCGGTCGCCTCACAACTTTCCCTGAAGAGGCCTAGGGCTTCCTCGCCTGGCCACTCAGCGACCCCTCCTAAGAGGTCTAAAAAGGCTTCAGAGGGCAAGCCTGCCGTATCTAGCAAGGACCTTCCTGTCCCTAGGAAGCAACCACTGCTTACGGTGACGACGGCGCAATCGGCGACCACCTCATCGCCTAAAACCGTCTCAACATCGACGACGACGGTATCGACGACGATGGCATCGTCGGCGTCCTCCTCATCGACGACTCTAACCTACTCGTCGTCAGCAGGACGACCGATTTCATCCTCCGCACCGTCGACGACAAGACCGTCGACGAGGACATCGACGACGGCACCGTCGACGAGGGCGTCGACGACAGCACCGTCGACGAAGACGTCGACGACGACACCGTCGACGAAAGTCACACCGTCGACGAAGCCGTCGACGAGGGACACTCCGTCGACGAAGGGCGCTCCGTCGACGGCGGCGCCGACGACGAAGCAGTCGACGAAGGAAACGCTGCTTAAAGCTCCGTCGACGAGAGGGTCGTCGACGGATGCACCGTCGACGAAGACTATACCGACGGCTACTGGTACCTGGAAAGAATCCGAGCTCTTGTCACACGCAATGGACGCTCAGACTTCCCATGTCTCCATTAGGATCACCAAAAGGCAGATCACTCCGGAGATGACCTCACCTAGTAAGGTCCAACAGCTGACACCATCCTGCTTCTTACAGGACCAGGAGCCGGAGGAGGAGGAGGAGTTTACCCAAGCCACTAGTCCTTCCGACCTAATTGTCAAGTGCCAGAGTACGGACGAAGAGCAGGAGGTTGAGGAATCGACCCCTCCAGTAGTGCCTACCCAAGTCCACACCCAGGTGACCCCAATGGTGTGCTTGCCGGCCTCATTGGTTGCAGACTTGAGCTTTCTCGTCCAAGACTACAAACTGCGGTTTCCGCAGAAAGCCACCCCTACTGTCCCACCAACCCCGCAGCCATCTGTGCCCGTTCCTGCACAAGGGACAAGACCTAGGCCCCCTCCACTGGTCCTTCCTAGGACACAGGACCCTGCTCAAGACCCTATCTCGTCCGAGGAAGAGGACAGAGAACATGAAGAAGGGGAAGTCCGAGATGATGATACGGACGTGGATGCGGACCAGGACTATGTTACTCACTCTCCAGCCTCTCCGGAGCCACAATCTTCTGAGTCTCCACCTGCTGATATTGGAGGTTTCCATAACCTCATGGAAAGGGCTGCCAAAAGGTTCCATATGTCAATGGAATCTCAGGAAACTGAATGTTTCCTCTATGACTTTAAAGAACCAACTAAGAAAACTACTAGATCGATTCCGATCATTGATTATCTACTCAAACAGGGCAAGCAGCTCATGCAATCTCCAGCTTCCCTACAGGTAATCGTACCCAAACTGGATAAAAAGTACAGAGCTACGTCTTCAGCTCCAGCATGCCTCACGGGTCACCCCAAGGCGGACTCTGTGGTCACCCAGGCGGCGCAGAAGAACTCGCGTAACCCTGCATCACCTTTATCGACACCACCAGATAAAGAAGGCAGGAAGTTAGATGCAGTTGGGAAACGCTTTTCCACTACCTCTGCGACAACGGTGAAAATTGCCAATTCCATCGCCCTTCTTGGGCGTTACAACCGCCAACTCTGGGCGGACATCGCGCCCTACATTGCCGACCTGCCGGAAGATGCTAAAGCGGAGGCACACTCGCTCCTCCTTGAGGGCCAAACATCGGCCTCAGAACTGATAGACTGCGCCATTGACGTGGCCATGACTGGATTCAGACAGCTGGCGGGAGCTGCTGTCCTGCGACGCCAAGGCTGGCTTAAAGCCACCTCTTTCAGACAGGAGGTCCAGACCAAGATCTTAGATATGCCCTATGATGGCGATCACCTATTCGGCGAGAAGATTGACGAAGCCCTCACTGCAATTAAAAAGGACACTGACACAGCCAGAGCCCTGGGCACTCTGCAATCTCGCACTCAGTCCTTTCGTGCCAACAGGGGGAGGGGACAATCCTCCTATAGAGGATCTTATCAAAACAAGTCCTCTTACTCTTACTCTCAGGGTAAAACGCAATTTCAACAGCGCCAAAACCAGTCGGGACGTCAGTCCTCCTTCAATAAATCGTCCTACAGAGGGAAAGGACAGAAGAGACCAGCAGGCAATCGACAATGACTTTTCCAATTGGCCAGCCCCTCCACCATCGCTTCCCTTGCGACTTGGAGGGAAGCTTTCCTTTTACCTTCAAAACTGGCGGCAAATAACGACAGACCGGTGGGTTCTACAACTCCTTCAATTCGGCCACTCTCTAGAATTCCTCTCAAACCCTCCTCAGACACCACCTGTCAAGCGTCCTCACAGACACCTGCGGCTGCTTCGGCAAGAACTAACATCCATGCTCCAGAAAGGCGCGATAGAAAAAGTTCCACACGCCCAGATGGGGGAGGGCTTCTATTCCCACTTCTTCCTCATCCACAAGAAGGGGAAGAAATGGCGTCCAATTCTCGACTTAAGAGCCCTCAACGTGTTTCTCAAGAAGCAATCGTTTCGAATGGTCACGCTACAGGAGATCCTGGGACTCCTGGAAAAAGGCGATTACATGACATCACTCGACCTACAGGACGCCTATTACCACATCCCTATCCTCAAGGGTCACAGAAAGTTCCTAAGGTTTGCAGTCGCAGGGATACACTACCAATTCCGCGTACTCCCCTTCGGCCTCAAATCTGCTCCAAGGATCTTTACGAAATGCCTTTCTCCGGTCGCAGCCTATCTCCGCCAGCAGGGACACCAGGTCTTCCCTTACCTGGACGACTGGCTGGTAAAAGCTCCGTCGAGAGCAGCCGCAGCTGCATCTTCCAGCGCCTGTCTGCATCTTTTCCGCCGCCTTGGACTGACCCTCAACAGGGAAAAGTCATCCCTGACACCAGCTCGAGTCATCACCTTCCTAGGAGCTACCCTGGACACGGATTGCACGAAGGCCTTTCCATCACAGGAGAGAAAGTCGAAACTCATCTCCTTGGCCAAGTCAGTGGCATCCAAACAGTCTCTGACCGTCCGCCTCTTCAAATCGCTCCTTGGCATGATGTCGTCATGTATCCTTCTCATCCCTCACTGCCGCCTAAAAATGCGCCCCCTTCAGGAAGAACTGTCAAAACAATGGACACAAGCGAAGGGATCCTTCGAGGACCGCTTACGAGTCACTCAACATCTAATCAACAGTCTACAATGGTGGACTTCAGACAAACACCTGTCGCAAGGACTACCGTTCCTGCTTCCGGCGCAACCACATATCATCACCACGGATGCATCCTTGGAGGGCTGGGGTGCAGTCCTACAAGAACTGCAGACCAACGGAAAATGGTCGCCACAGGAGTCCAAGCTCCACATCAACATTCTAGAGCTACGGGCGGTCTTCCTGGCGCTCCAATCGTTCCTCCCGCGCATCAGAAACTCCCCAGTGCTAGTCAGGACGGACAACACCACGACTATGCACTACCTGAACAAACAGGGTGGGACGCGCTCGCTATCTCTCTCTCGAGAATCTCAGAGAGTTTGGAACTGGCTTCTACAACATGGCATCACCCTCAAAGCCGAATACGTTCCAGGCAAGGACAATGTCCTGGCGGACGCCCTCAGCAGAGAACAGTCCCTATCCCACGAATGGGAGTTAGACGAGAGTGCATTGAACCACATCTTCACGAAGTGGGGGACACCACAGATAGACCTCTTCGCCACCAGGGAGAACGCCAGATGCCCAAGCTTCGCAAGCAGGCTTCCCCAACCAGGAACTCTAGGGAATGCATTTTCAATAGCTTGGCAGAACGTGTTTGCTTACGCCTTTCCGCCATTCCCACTGATACCCAGAGTAATCAGGAAAATGAAATCGGAGCCCTGCACTCTAATCCTCATCGCCCCATCCTGGCCGAGGCAGCACTGGTACACGGAGCTCCACCGTCTATCCGTCCACCCACCTCTTCGTCTTCACAGTCACCCAACCCTGCTCACGATGTCTCACGGGCAGGTTCTCCACCCGAACCTGGGCCCTCTGAAATTGTCAGCCTGGCTCCTGACTACCGTGAGTTCAGCCATCTAAACATCCCACAAGAGTGCAAAGATGTCCTGTCCAACGCCAGAGCTAACAGCACAAAAAAGACCTATACTCTCAAGTGGAAACGCTTCTGCATCTGGTGTGAAAAGGAGGGTCTACACCCCTTCCGGGTCACTCCCCAACAACTCCTGCCATACCTTCTACACCTGGCGCACTCAGGCCTGGCCCATGCGTCCATCAAGGTCCACTTGGCAGCGATTTCTAGGTTCACTCGAACTTCTAGGGGCCCCTCTCTGTGGGCGGACAGACTCATTAAGCAATTTCTGAAAGGCCTCTTTAGGTCCTTCCCTAGACCAAAACCTGTCCCTCCAACGTGGCAGCTCAACATAGTTCTTCACCAGCTGATGAAACATCCCTTCGAACCTATCCACAAGTCTGACATAAAATTCCTGTCGTGGAAGACAGCCCTCCTACTTGCTCTGACCTCGGCCAGAAGAGTAGGCGAGCTACAGGCCCTTTCCGTCCAGGACCCATTCCTTCAATTCAAGGAGGACAGAGTCATCCTGCGTACCAACCCACGTTTCATACCCAAAGTCCCTTCGGACTTCCATCTTAATGAGCCGGTGGTTCTTAAATCATTCTTTCCGAACCCATCTACCCCGGCTGAGAGATCACTGCACTCTTTAGACCTTCAAAGATGCCTAAAATTCTATCTTGACAGAACAAGACAATTCAGGAAGTCATCCCAACTCTTTGTCGCATTCAGCAGGCCTAGGAAAGGCATGCCCTTAACTAAACAGAGCATATCACGACGGATCTCCTCAGCCATAACTCTCTGCCACGAGAAGGCAGGAAGACCTCTGGACTCACGGGCCAAAGCCCACTCCACCAGAGCCATGTCTACGTCTGCGGCACTATTTGCTGGAGTGCCACTCCTAGACATATGTAGAGCGGCGACCTGGAAGTCCCCGCATACCTTCACCAGGCACTACTGCTTGGACGCTGAGCTGACGAAAGACGCAGCAGTGGGCAGAGCAGTGCTTCGCCATCTATTCCAGTGAGGTGAGCCCTCCTACTTCCCACCATCCTTGACTGGTATGCACATTTCTTTGTTACTAGATTCTGCATGACATTGTATGCTGTTGTTTTTTTCCTACAGTCACAAATGTTCATTTCTTGCAGTAATATACTGTCTGTATCTTCACAGAATGTGCATATTGTATTGCTTGCTACTCTGATTCAGGCATGTGAATCTATGAAAGACACCCAAATACTGGATAAGAAATGCGTTACTTACCTGTAACTGCAGTTATCCAGTATTAGTGTCTTTCATAGATTCACATGCACCCTCCCGCCTCCCCTGGAAGGACTCACCTCTCTCTACAGGTTTACACCTATCCAACTTGGTGCGTACGAAAATCTGAGAGACTGAGGCTCCTCACAGGAAGGTTCTAGAGGGAGGTAGTAGCTGATTGGTTGTTCCTTTTGTTTTGGTCCTTTTTTTACAAAAGGACACAGATAGGCTACCAAGGTGGGACCCTGGAGCCTACTCTATTTGGTCCTTCCTGCATAAGGACCTAGATAGGTTACTAAGGTTAGACCCTTAGACCTATTCTCTTTATGTATGTCTTAGGACATTACTTTTTTATGTACCGGAGGCTCCCGTCTCGACGACGGGGAATGATTCAGGCATGTGAATCTATGAAAGACACTAATACTGGATAACTGCAGTTACAGGTAAGTAACGCATTTCTTCCTTTTCGTGGCTACGGATGGGGTGCCCCACCATACCCCGCCCAGAGCCACAGGCCTGCGCATGCTGTCCAGTCTCTATGTGGCCGGAAACGTGGGACCCACCGTCGTGGGTCTGGGACCCAGTCCACCATCGCCCCCTCTTCAGCAGCCTCCAAGCCCTTTCAGGGCCACCGTTTGCCAGTGGGCAGCAGGATTCGACATAACCTCCCCCACTGGCTCAACATTACATTGGAAAGGTGGGTTTTGCAGATAGTCCAAAGGGGCTACTCCCTCCCCTTCGAGACTACCCCTCCATTCATGCCACCTCAGGCCCATTGCATGTCTTAAGATCACTTGGCTCTTCTCCAACAGGAAGTTACGGCTCTGTTGGCCAAGGGATCCATCAAGCGAGTTCCTGCCCCAGAAGTAGGTCATAATTGTTATTCCCACTACTTTCTGGTACCCAATAAGGACAAGGGCCGGTGTCCTATCTTGGATCTCGGGAACATCAACCGCTTCCTCTGGAAGGAGAATTTCAAAATGTTGACACTAGCTCAGGTCCTTTCTGCTCTAGATCCTGGAGACAGAATGATAGCGTTGGACTTGCAGGACGCCTATTTTCACATTCCCCTCCTGCCTGCCCACTGGCGTTAACTGCGGTTCACAGTAGGCCACGAGCCCTTTGTTTACTTTGCTCCACATTGGCCTTACCAGTGCCCCTTGGGTGTTCAGGGAAGTGATGGCAGTGGTAGCAGCTCATCTATGCAGATCAGGGGTTTCAGTCTTTCCCCTATCTCGTCGTCGACTGGCTGTTGAAGGCGGGCTTGCCCCAGGCTGTCATCTCCCACCTCCCGACTACGGTCGTCCTCCTGCGTTCGTTGGGGTTCACCATCAATGTGACGAAGTCACACCTGATTCCCTCTCAGAAGCTCCTTTTCACAGGACTGATTCTGGACATCGCGCATTTTCAGGCATATCCTCCTGATCAGCGAGTCTGGGATATTTGCGCTATGATTCATATTTTTCAGCCTCTATCCTGGGTTTCGGTCAGAATGACCCTGAGACGACTGGGGCTCATGGCCTCCTGCATCTTGCTGGTCGACTATGTCAGGTGGCATATGTGGGCTCTGCAGTGGGACCTGAAGTTCCTGAGGGCACATCATCAAGGTCATTTTTCTGATAGCGTCCAGATCTCGGAGGGCACGGCACGCCAATTACAGTGGTAGGTAGCTAAGAAACCAGGATTGGGTCAATGGCAGATGACCTATCACGCTCCCTTCCCCAACCAGAGTTCACAGTGGTGACCTGAATCACTGCTGGGGTGGTGTGGACTCATGGGAGAGGCGGAGATCAAAGGCCTCTGGTCTCAGGCGGAGTCTAGGCTCCACATCTGCAACAAACAGGGCGGTGTAAGGTTGTGGACCCCTTTTCAGGAGGCTCTCTGCCTTTGGGCATGGCTGGAACATCAGGGCATATCTCTGGTAGTTCAATACCTATCAGGTTCTCTGAACGCCAGGGCAGACTAACTCAGCCGCAGGTGCATGTTGGATCACGAATAACGTCTTCACTCGGAGGTGAGTCAAGGTCTCTTTCAGCAGTGGGGAGAGCCTTGGTTAGATCTATTCGCCACCGATGAGAATGCGCAATGTCAGCACTTCTGCACGTTGGAATTTCCACGGTGGCACTCTCTAGGAGAAGCTTTTCATCGCAAGTAGAGTTGGGGTCTTCTATACGCCTTTCCGCCTATACCACTTCTGCCCAGAGTGCAGAAGAAGATCAAGCGCGACTGGGCCCAAGTCATTCTTGTTGCTCTGGATTGTGCACGAAGAGTATGGTATCCCGAGCTATTGCACATGGCCATAGATCCTCAGATCAGACTGCCTCTTCGGGAGGATCTTTTGTTGCAGCATCAGGGGATGGTCCTCCATCCTAACCTGTCCAGGCTCCACCTCCTTGCATGGAGAAGGAGCAGAGGAGTTGACTGCATTCGACCTTCCTCTTAAAGTCTGTAATGTTACCTTGGCAGCCAGGCGTCTCTCCACCAAAACCGTATACGCCTGTATTGTAGTGGGGCTGAGCCTTGCATTCATACAGTGTTAAGTTAGCATGAGCTTATTAGAAGGTTAAACGCCATTTTACCTTTTGCATTCTTTTGCACACAGCACACTTTAGCTATTGTTTAGAGTTAGGCTGAGTGTTTTGCTTCACATGAGAATAACTTGTTTTTCGACATTGCTTGTCTTGCATCATAAGCTTAGTCTGAACAGTGAGTGCCGAGGCCTTTAAGGTTATATCAACACTGTTGTTATTGTTCGAACTGATCAGCGCACGTTCTAGCCATAACATATATGCAGCTGTGGCCAACTCATATACTGGCGCATTTAATAATACACTGTGTAGGCATGATTGAACACACTTGGAGAACATTCGTATGCTGAGAGCTTGTGCAAAACTTGATGTGAATCACTCCTGCTAATCTTTGAGGTATGGGGTCGCCTATGCAAACCAAAGAGACCTTCTTTAGTTATAAAATAACCTACTAGCAAGGGAGGGTGAAATATAGGTATATATTTAACCTGTTTCCATTTAGCATAACATGCTTTCTCCCTTTGACAACCTTATTTCTTATCATATGTACGGTTGTATTAGCTAAGATGCTGCACCTGAGATAACGGCGATAAAATAAACATTTTACTCGTGTCTTCCTTTACTCCCTGTTCTGGACTGGTATGAGAGTATAACGAAAGAGTGCTCATGTTTCCCACCTTACCTGAGGTGACCTAAGTTGCATGTTCTGGGTTGTCTAATCATTGGCTACTTTGCTATAGGACGAAGAGCTAATGAGACACTGATGCTATTCTGGTAGAGGATTTTGGGTACTAAGGTGAGTTTTTGGCACACTCTAATACACTGAGGTCCTGAGTCTCTGTGCACAGTTCTGTGTTTGAGCAGAATCCCTGCAACAGTAAATGAAACAAGTTTGTGGCATGGTGCTCATCAAAGGCTGTGGATCCCCTTTCTGCCCCCCTTTCAGAGGTTCTCCTCTTAATTCTTTCTTTGGCCCAGCCGTTCTCTGCTCTGGGCTCTCTCAAAGGCCCTTTCTGCATGCCTTCGGCTGCCTGACCAGCCTTCTCTTTTCAAGTCTTTTATTATAAATCGCTTCCTTAAAGGCATTACTCACTTGTTTCCTCCAACCCCTTTTGTAATGCCCCAGTGGGACTATAACCCTGTTCTCACCTATCTTATGTGCGCTCCTTTTTAGCGGCTACATAACTGTCCTCTCAGACTTCTGCCACACTTAAGACTGCCTTTCTGGTTGCCATCACCTCTGCTTGCAGGGAGAGTGAGTTTCAAGCCCTTTCTTCTAAATCTCCTTTCCTGGCTGTTCATCCAGACAAAGTTGTACTTCGCACTATGCCTTCCTTCCTTCCTAAAGTGGTTACCTCCTTCCACGTAAGACAGACCATTACTTATCCCACCTTCTTCCCATCCCGCATCCTTCTAAAGAGGAAGCGAGGCTCCACCATCTGGATCGACGATCGCTTTAATTCTGTCTTGATTGCACAAAACAATTCCGGGTGGATGACCAGCTCTCTGTTGGCTATGTGGGCGCCAAGAAAGGTCGGGCTGTGCAAAAACGAACCATCTCCCGATGGGTCGAACTATGCATCAAAATCTGCTATTCCTTAGCCAAAAAGGATCCAGCGGTTTTGCTCTCCCATTCCACCAGGGCGACGGCAGCCACTACTTCCTTGGGACGAGTCCCCCTTCTTGACATCTGCCAGGCACCTACGTGGGCTTTTCTGCACACGTTTACCAAACACTACCCCCTGGATAGCCAAGTCCGGAGAGACTGCATCTTTGGCTGTTCATTTCTCCAGGACTTTATGGTGTTAACTTGGTTCGCAGACCCACCTCCGAGGTTGGTATTGCTGGGGTATCTATTTTAACGTGAGGAATCTACAACTAATAGTCTCTTTCAGATGAACAAGTTACTTGCCTTCGGTAACGATATATGTGTAAGAGACCTAGATTAGTTATGGATTCCTCACCGCCCCACCCACCCTCCTTGTTCTGCAAACTGACTTATAGGGTAAGGGCCTCCCTTTCAGGGCCCTAGTTTTGTGCACCAGTAGTCAATGTCTTGCATTGCTCTGCGCTTCTGGCGTGGAATGTTGTGTACAGAACTGACGTCAGCGTGCGAGGGTGACGTTTAAGTAGATACCGCAACTTAATTCCTGCAACCATGACGCCAACGACGAACAAGCGAGTCGACCGACGCCACCTATCGACGCGCAGGGGTACTGCTAAAGAAAAAATTCTCCGGATCCAGTCTGATGCCTGGGGGTAATTCTAAAAGGTGAGGAATCCATAACTAATCTGTCTCTTTAGAGCTTTCTCGTTACAGAAGGTAAGTAACTTGTTCGTCAGTAGTATTAAGGATAAAGTCATGTATTTTAATTGATTTTTATTTATGTATCCAACAGATTTTTTGCAGTTTAGCCTTCATTTGAATGTTTGATGAACCCAAAACAACTGGGAAAGTGTGCCAACTTGTTTTTGTTTCATAAACAATACTCAGCCATGTAACCCTAGAGCAGGCTGTTTTCTTCTTCAATTGCTGATATTTGTTTGAATGCAAATCTTTAAATCTGCTTAAAAATTGAATATTTTCTATAGGTTAGTAGTTAGGAGAGTTGGTCTGAGGTCTTAGTCAATTTGTTTTTTTTATTGGGTTGAATTTGTGCCAATTTGTCTTTTTATGAAATGTTCTAGACTCTTAGGAATGATTGATTGTTGATCTGGCTAGAATGGCTCTGTTCATATTGAGGCCTTTGTGTTTGAAAACATTAGCTTGGCATTGGGTCACTCGTGATCCTGAGATTTTTATACCTCGTGTTCCAAGGACAGTGTTTGATTTGTTTTTTTGTAGTTCTTCCCGGTCAAGGCTCCTCGCACCTCTGGGGGGGGGAAACTTAAACAAGTCTCATTTTTTGTTGAGACTTGGAACATTTTCAGTCTAAAACCTCTTATCTCTAGTGTGAGTAACTTGCTTCAAGGATCTGGCCTTAAGTTCCACAGTGAAGGCAGCCCTATCGGGGAGGATTTTTTCTTCTCAAAACATGAGAAAGTACCTTTTTGCGTTGGGCATTAGAAACATTTTTGACTTCAGACAGAGCTCTATCGCGGTCAGCCTTAAATTCTGTGAAAGTCCTGGGCTACTGCTTCCATAGACTATTACTGGAGCACTGTGCTTTTTTCATTTTAAGAATTAATATTACTGAGTACCTTTATTGGTTTTCTCGTTTAGGTCTTTCTTTACTCATAAACATTTTCTCTTTATTTTAAAATTAGTTGTGAAGTTTGTGTGTTTCATGTTACTTTTTCTACAGTGTTTGCACTACTTAAATACATTAACATTGCTATTGATTTGACCCTGGCTTCTTCGTCTCCTGTTACCAGGGATTAAGCAGAGATTTATTTAATTTGTCCTAACCAAATATTAATCCACTGTCGTGTTTATATCTAGGACCCTTATTCGATATTCCCGATTTATGCCCTTGTGAGGTTATAATCAATAATATCCTGATAAAGGCATAAGAATCAGATCCATATTCAGTAATAGCCCATGCAGTCCAAAGCACCGCACAGCTACTCCCATCGACTCCTAGAAAGCACAACGCGTTCTTTAAACAAACCAAGCCTCCAGCAGCCCTGGAAATCCCCCTGATTTTGTTTAGCTTTGAACAAGAACTCCTGAAGTCCAGAAAGAACTGTTAGTTCTTAGTGACGTCTTATGTCCAACCTTACGTCAAACCCGGCACCTTCCAGGTATAAAATACCAACAGTTGCCTTAAGCATACACACAGTGGTTTTGAGCAGAGCGGCCATCTACTTGCCCAAGAGCCCAGCTGATGCGAGAAGCCCACGGAAGCCGCCCCTCCCGTTTGACGCACTGAGAGAGACGCTGTCTTTTTCTCCAGCCGAGAAAATTCAGCTCCGGTGCTTCCAGCCTACCCTTACGGGTTGCTGGAATATCGAGTCCTGAGGAAAGAGATACCAGACCTCCCACATTCTATTACCAAGGTATGGAGCTGACTAAACCCTTAAGAGAATTCTTGATGCAGATTCTTGGCAAAAATATCTTAACCGACTTAACTTAAACTGCTACTTACTCATCCCCTCCCATGTGTTAGGATTAGGTCAGGTACACCGGGGTAGGCTTATTTAGAAGCACCAGTTGAGTACGTTAGTCAATGTATTTAAGTATGTATCTATTTTTTCTATTTTAAAGTATCATATGGCTAAGAAACCATATCAATGCTTTTACCGTATTATTTCCTAATACTACTTTCACTGTACGCACTTTACTTTACTTTAAGTATTGCAATTGTGGCAATTCATTTCTCTTGCATGAGGAAGAAGACTTCTCAATAAAGAACACCTTTTATTGAAAACGCCCGTCTCTCTATTTCTCTGCATTCTGGTGAAACTAAGTATGCACTGCTGACTGAGTGAAAAAGCCGTCTATTGTTTTCACACGACTCTAGAGATACACTCTTATTCTGAGGGAGCAAAGTTGTCATGTTTATGCGGTTGTCGGAAACTGAATCCCTTCTTGTCTGAGCCAGGGAAGTTCATCCCTCCCTATTCATTCGAGAAAGTTTGCAGTGACCTCTCAGCTAGCTGGCGCAAACCTAATTAAGTTTAACATATTCAGTAGAGATGTAGAAGTCCTCAGTCCTACGTCTACACAGCTGTTTGTTATTCCAATGCGCAGAGCCTATTGGGAAAATAGGAACTACACTACACCACTTTCTTGCAGTGACCAATTCGAATACGGTCAGACTTGAGATGCCTCGACTTATTTGCTGCTTTTCATCTAATTGCAAAGGAAAGCAACCTGTGGATTGTCCTCTTTGTAATTGAGAATCATTAAACCAAGCTAGCTTTGCATTTACTTGCTCTCACAACTACTACCCACTAGGGATTGACTGAGGTTCTTGAAACCTTTCAAAGAGGAGATTCCAGAAAATTTGTTTTTTGGATGTTTTTGACTTCTTCACGAGAAAGTAAATGCATTTGTAATATGTCCTGTTTCATTTCTTCTAGGAAGTACTGTTTAGTTGTTTGCTTGGTATCACAGACCAAGTATTGCTCCCTTCTTTGTCATTGATGGAGGGCAATGCATGCATGTCTGAGGAACTGTGGGGAATGTTCAAAACATTTCCATACCAGTACAGGTAAGCATTTGAAAATAAATCTGTCAGTGTCTTTTTGAATAATTAAATTTTTCTTAAATAGTGCTGTGTATGTTTTAAAGATAAAATTAATTTCTTAGATTCATGTACCACATTTTGGTCTGTTTCTTATTATCAGAGTTGGAGCGAGAATTAACACATACAATGATTCCAGTATGATTTCACTGGCCGAGCTAAATTCTTTGACGCCATCAGTCCTGACGTACAAAATATCTGAAGTGACCACTACCCAAACGGGGTTTTTTAATGTCCGCCTTAAAAGGCCAACTTGCCAAATAAACTAGCCTTTAGCTTCTTAGTGAAGTCCAAAGTTTACAATACCTGTCTTATGTCATTTTCAAGTTTGGCTCAGGGCAAGGATGCCTGAACTGAAAAGGAACAACTTCACTTAGTGAAGATCCAGAATTTGCAGACTGTTGGAACTAGATTTTTGGAACAGCCTCCCCCTGTGAAGAACCAAAATTGGTGGGCTGTCCGTAAGCTTGATTTCTGCTGCAAAGTACCCTGGTGGGAACATGGGGCTTGAGTTTAGAGGTTACATAATGGGGTGCCAGCTAATTGAAACTTTTGAATATCAGTCACCTATTATTGATATTGAAGGGTGGAAATGGTCTAATTGCTGCACCTAACCCCCTTCCATTTTAAGCCATTTTTCTTTTGTTTCAGCAATTTTCTTTTAAGCATTCCTAACTTTTTAACGCACAGGGCAATTCATACCACATCTGTGTCCCCCCAAGCCTGGGATCGTAAAGGTACCCAGACTTTGTGGATCGGATCCCAATGAAGGAAATTGAGAAAGTAACCAAAATGTAGCAAATACATTAAATATATCAACAAAAGGTCTGCTGTCCTAGGATCCCCACTCCCAAGTTTCAGGAACACTCAAAGTTTTAAAGAAAAGAAAAAAAATCCTACAGTTGTGAAATTTCCGAATTTCTAGTTTTTACTTTGTAGTTTGTGGAGGTAATAGGTGTGAACCCACGGTTGAACCTGGAAAGCTATTTATTTATTAAATTTAGACAATATTTGGAACTGAGAAAGGTGTTATTTCTGTAGATTGCGCATGGATTTCCCAAATAATCTAATGACTGAGAACAAAGATCAATAAAGGTATGTAGGAAAAAACAGAAATAGCTGAATATCCATAAAGTTATACAGCAAATAACAAAAATGGCCGACAGTATTTTAATCTGCCCCCTCCGTGAGAAAGTGCCCTCTTTCTCACTTCTGCCCCCACTTTTTGCTGAATTGCTGATGTGCTTTGACTGAGTGTGCCCTGGGCTCCTGCTGATCAGGTACCCAGGGCCCATGTTCTTTCCGTAAAACTGCATTGAAGCATAAACCCAATTGGCATCTCTGACCACAGGTAAGCCTCTGGTAAATGGTACCACAGGTACCTTGGGCAGTGTCCAGAGAAAGTCCCCAAGGACTGCAGCAGTTATTTTGCTACCCTTAGAGGTCCTGTATCCTGACACTCACACACTGCCTTTGCAGGTTGCGTGTCTTAGTGCAGAACAAAGTGAAGAGTCGACATGGCACACATCCCTGTGTGCCATGCCTACAACCCACTGCCCCGACATAGATTAGTCACCCTTCTAGCTGGGTGCACTTAACCAGTGATGAGGGTACAGGTGCATGAGCCCAGGACCCCTACATTTTTCAAGTCCATTCTTATGAGAATAGCGCTATCCTCTGCGATAGAGGGGCGACCCCAAATTCGCACTTGTGCAATGAATTTTCTTAATATTTAAACAAGACTTGACATTTTTTTTCTTCAATGCCCATGTCCAGGTGGGCCACCGACCCAGAACAGGTCTCCAGCGAACTTGACCTCAAGTCCAGCATCGACTTGCTCCTTCTGGGCTCCCCAACGACACCTGCAACCTGAATCCAGAGGCTCCCCCTGACTGCGACCGATACATAACCTATGCTGTGTGTGAATATAGTGTATATACTCCCTTGCATTACGTAGACCACTCTAGCAAACTGGCCTTTAAACCTCTCCATAACCACCAGCTCCAAGATGCTGTGACCCTGAAGAACTCAAAAATTGAGCAGGCTCAATGGTGTACCATCTCTGGCACCTTGCTGTGAGAAAATGCCCTTTGAATTGTTGCCCCCACTTTTTTCTGAACTGCTGATGTACTTTGACTGATTGCGCCCTGGGCCTTTGTTCTTTCCCAAATACTGTATTGAAAACAGAACCCAATTGCCATCTCTGGCCACAGGTCAGTCCCTGTAAATGGTACAACAGGTACCCAGGACACTGTGACCAGAGAAGACCCCAAATGGCTGCAGCACTTATTGTGCCACATTTAGAGGCCCTTTACTAGACTCACACACTGCCTTTGCAGGCTGTGTATTTTGGTGCAGAACAAAGTGAAGTCTCGACATGGCACACAGTCCTGTGTGCCATGCCTACAAACCACTGCCTTTCCATAGATCAGTCACCCCTCTAGCTGGGTGCACTATACCAGTGGTGAGGGTACAGGTGCATGAGCCCTGTACCCCTACAGTGTCTAAGTCAATTTTTAAACATTGTAAGTGCAGTGCTGCCATTAAGAGTATAGGGTACTGAGAGTTTGTCATTACGGACTCCACAACACCATAATGGCTACACTGAAGACTGGGTAGTTTGGTATCAAACTTCTCAGCACATTAAACCCACACTGATGCCAGTGTCAGATTTAATGTAAAATGCAGAACAGAGAGGGCATCTTAGAGATGCCCCTGAAACTCTACCACCTTTTAGTGACCTGACTGAGTGGCTGCCTAGGCTGCCACCACCAGACATGTTTCTGGACCTCTGGGTCGTGAGCTGCTGCTCTCAGGGGCCTGAAACAATGCACATCCTGGGACGAGGTGCCAAGCCTTCTCCCCCAGGATGGGCAGGGTTCACAAAGGAATCTCATGCTATCAGCAGACTTCTTCCTCACAGGTTGGAGTGCCCATTTCCACAATTTGACAATTCAAGGTCTGTGGCACAACAAGCACAAAAGTATTCACATCGACTATCTAGAGCTTCTAGCTGTGTATCTAGCACTAAAAGCTTTTCATTCTCACCTCATAGGGAAAGTTGTCTTTGTCCGCACGGACAATGTGACTGCTGTGTACTATGACTGCAGTGTACTAAAGGGGGGGGGGTGTAAGCAAGTGGATCTATATATACTGGACCAAAGTAAGGTACATTGTGTATAGAGTCCCCAATCCCCAGAGGTATAACAGAGGTCAAAGTCAGACCTGACCTTACTCTCTATAGTGGTAGCTAGGTCGAGCAGTAAAGCAGTATCTGAGTGTGTACAACAAATGCTTTACACTGTCCTCTGTCAGCAAAAAGTTTCACACACTCAAGGACTGAACTCTAGGCCAATTGTCTTTATATCAAAAGATATCGTTTTATTTTGGAACCAACAGGTATCTAAATATACTTTTCTCAATAGGAGTAACTTTAGGTAAGTACTTTGCAGAAAGGCAATAGACTTTGTAAGTACAATAGCTACAGTGGTTGCAATTAGCAACATAATTCTAAACACAATTTAACATTGAGCTCAATGGGGTTTTCTACATAAATGCAGTGGATTACTTTATAGATTACTTTTGGAATTCCAGGACTGGATCCTAGATTCAGTACCAGTACTAAACAGTTAAGTAAAAGCGTTTTGGTTACAGTTGTACTTTTTAAGGGATATAAATGTATTTTCAAAGTTGACACTTAGAAACTTTTCAGAGAACAACTAGCAATGTTATCCTATGGAAGGAAACTCATGTCACAGGTAAAGTATTGTATTGTATTGTAATTGTATTTATATAGCGCTTACTACCCCTGACGAGGCGTCTAAGCGCTTTTTCGGCGAGTAGCACTCTACTCCGGGACCCCTCGCGGATTAGTGTTGAATTAGTATAGTGAAACATGCAAGTACATTTTAAGTGGTGAATAGGTTAGTCCGTTAATTGGATTTGGAATGATAGCAGAAGGATAGAGGAGGACAAAGGTTTGTATTGATATAGCGCTTGTTGACGCATGCTATTCAGGAAGCCTACAAAGGATTAGTGGTGAATTAATATAGTGAAATATGAAGTAATTTCAGTGTTGGATATTAGTCAGTTACTTGGAGTGAGAAGGATAGCGGAGGGATAAAAGGGGAAGAAAGATTTGCATTCATATAGCACTTGTTACCCTGTGTTGAATCGCTTTTCTGGCGAGTAGCACGCCACTCCGGAACCCATAAAGGATTACTGTTGAAAATGAGTATAGTAAAAAATAAATGAAGTAATTTGAGTAGTGGATATGTTATTCAGTTATTTGGGTATTATATTAGTATAGTTTAATATGGAATTTGAGAAGTGAACATGTTAGTCTGTTAGTTTAGATTGAAAAGGATAGTGGAGGGATAAAAGCTTGAAGGATTTTTTTTTAGGTCTTAGCAGTAGGAGGAGGCTTTTGGATGAGTAAAAAGGAGTTTTGGAGGGGAGGGCTCAGAGGGAAGAGTTTAGAAAGGTTTGTTTTAGGGGATCGGTATAGTGAAAGAGGTGTCAGATGATGCAAGGAGGGGTATAGTTGGAGAGAGTCTTGAAAGGGTTATTTTGGCAATCATAGTAGTGGTATGGGATTTGGGATAAATGAGAGTGGATGTAGAGGATATATTGATAGATGTATAGGATGAGAGATAGGGTAGTGCATTGGAAGGAGTAGTAGAAGAAGTTTGAGATGAGTCAGAAGGTTGGGCTAGAAGATATATTGAGCGAAGTATATGCTGCGAAATAGGGTAGTGCATTGGAAATCCTAAATTAAAAGAAAGTGATAAATATTTAGATCCATAATTACTTTGAAAGTATATAGATAAAGGAGGTAAGTATATGTAGATTAAAGATATTGATAGAGGCACAGGATGAGAAATAGGGTAGTGCATTGGATATGCTTTTTCAGGAGAAAAGTAACAAACACACAGATCCAAGGACATGGAAGGTTAATAGATGCACAATGGAAGTATGTACACATAGACCAAATATGATTTTTATTTATTAATATTTTTTTTTCTCTTTCAACAACATAATTATTTTACATGTTTACACAAAGTAATACACAAAGATAGGTACATATCTAAAGTGAAAAAAAATGCTTGTCTACAGAGGGATATGCTGTACATTTCTGTCTGCGTATTGTACTTATGTGGGGAAGAGCCAAATCTTGAGTAGTTTTCTGGTTGTCAGTGGACCTTATGTTGGGGGGTAAAGAGTTCCATAGTTTGGCTGCTTGAACATAGAAGGATGTGCCACCCATGGTTTTTTAGGTCGAGCCTGGAATTAGCATCCGAAGGATGCGTCCAGGTGGAGACTTATAGCTAGCTGACTCTGGGGAATGAAGGACAAGAAAGTGCCACGCGCTTCTCTTCGGTTGGATTTCACTGCGTGCACGCGCTTTCTCCTTCAGCATGTTTCTTTGTCTGTGTGAGCGTGCTTTCAGTTTCGTTTCTTAGGGCGCGATCGCTTTCGTTTATTGCTGTCGCTTTTTAGGCTTTAATGAAGTACTCATTGTATTATATGGGCATTTTTATATAGCACAGACTTTGCACGAATGCGTCATTAGGCATTTTTATATAACGCGGACTTTACTTAAAGGCGTTAAAGTATTTCGTTCCTTCTTTTCAGTGCGCGATTGAAGGTGTCATTCTTGCAAAAGCACGCACACACACATACAGAGACCCTCCCCTCCCGCCACCGCCGCATACATACAAGCGCCCCCCTGCCGCCGCCGCATACATACAAGCGCCCCCCCTCCCCCCCGGCCGCCGCCGCATACATAAAAGCGCCCCCCCCAAGCCCCACTTACCGCCATTACTTACAGCCTCCGCGGGGCTCTCGCGCACGCTCAGTCAGAGAGATAACCGTGAACCCTGCCCCGGGACGGCTGCACGTGACTGTCGGCTGACGGATCCAGGCACTGACCAACCACAGTGCCAGCAGAGACGTCCGTCACACCCTCTGTAGAACCCTGGGCTGTGATTGGACAATCGTTTGAATGCTCTTTGTTTTCCCCTGGCTGCGGGTGCCTGGAGTGGTGATCTGTCTGCTACCTCCAGCGGTGGGTGCCCCGGTCCAGCCTAGTCTGTGTGCTGGAGTTGTGAGGAGCCTGCGCCCGGGAGTCTAAAGCTGCGGAAGTCCTGTTCAAACAGACGAGGAAGAGCACGACCGTGCTGCGTTAGCCGTGCAGAGTAAAAACTGATAGGAGGCTGTGAAGTTCTGAGCACGGCACTCGTTGATCTGAATCCAGACCAGGTAGTGATGCCAGAACCGAAGCTGTGGAAGTTTGAACCGAGGCAGTGAAGCCATCCGCCTGGGCAGCGATCGAACCATTTGAGGTAGAAATATATATTATTTTTTTAGGAAAATGTGCAGATTATTCAGCAAATGGTGGATAACGTTCAAGTGCATTGACTCAGTCATAGCGGAAGTGACTACCTGACATACATTCAGCTGTTTAATGTTTTTGACACACCTTGTTCCACCCTACCAACCCGTGATCCCCCCCACGATCCGGAGCATATATCCCCTCCTTGCTAGGTGCACCTTGACATTACCATGTAAAATGTTCGCTTCCGTGTGAAGCGCCTTCATACATCTCGGGGCTCAAGGCGCTATATAAAAACTTGAAGTAAATAAATATGCAGAGTTTTCCCTGTATCCGCTGCTTGGCACTGGTGTTTGCTGCTTGGTGCGGGACATTAATGCTGTGAGCTTCTTGGCTCTAGCTTTTCTTGCCAAGTGCTTGTTTGCTGCTTGGTGCGGGACATTAATACCTTAAGCTTCTTGGCACTAGCTCTTATTGCCTGGTGCTGCCTGTGCTTGCAATGTGACCCTATTCCCGCTGTTGGACTCTTTGCCCAAGCGGGTGCAATATGACGTCGAAGCCCCAAGTAGACCTCGCTTCATTTAGCTCCTTGGGCCATGGAGAATCGCCTCTGTGCGCTATTTCCCCGCTGACCCTTCTCGCACCCATGGAGGCCAGCATGGCACTTGCTGACACTCAGCGCAGAGTGCAGTCCCGTGCTGGTCCGGGGGAGGGGGGACCCGAAGAACCGTCTCTAATTGCCCGGTTGAGGGTCAGAAGCGGCCATTGACATGTAAATGTGCACGCGGACACGCATTGGCGAGCATCCCCTCCAGGCCGCGCGCCTCTTAAGATCCTCGACTAATCCAGGCTTTTCACTGGGACAAAGAAAGGCCATTGATGGGATAACGCTCGACTGGAGAGAAAGTGGCTTTGGGAGGTAAAGATGTAATGTGCGTTGCGTCTAGGTTTGATGGGGTGGTGGCGTAAGGGCTACATTGTCTAACGTAAAATCACGCCAGACCCGTTTTTAACCACCACGTGCAAACCCGTGGCACCCGTTGCCACGCGACATGACGTCGTGGCCTACTAATCGGCTTAGGTAGCGTTTTAACCGGGGGGCCCCCTTTTGTTGGGTGATGGCCAGTCATGCAGGCCAACTGAATTGTGCCAACTTCTTTAAGTGCATACAAACACACATTCTCGCAGATACTGGCACAGACACGCCTGCATCCAAACACCACCACCTGCCTACCTCGACTCCAGCCAATGAGAATCCAGGACCCGAAGAGGGCACATGACTCGCAGAATGCCACCAGACCAGTGAAGTGGTAGAAGAGTTAACTGCGCTGGTAACAAAACCTAACGTTAACATGAGAGCGAGCTGTAAACAAAACTCGTCTTAGAAGCAAGCTATCTGTGCTTTTCATTGTTTTTGTTTCGTTTAGGGTTTGAACTGCAAACTTGTTTGTCGATGACGTCATTCTCACTAAAGCACTCAATCTCGTATGGGCAGGAAGAACCCCTCGGGTGTGACTCCACCCTCTAAATGTGCACGTCTACATGTTCCAGCTTCGACTAGATTTACTACTTACTTTCCTGCGTACAGCTACACAATTGTTTGACCGACCTCTTATTTCTCAAACTAGTTGCAGGACAACTATGACCTATTTTGTGACGTTGTAGTGGGTCAGAGAGGAGCTGGCGGCCCAGTGACGTTCCAAACTCTGAAGATGGGGAATATTCTGTACTGTGGGTGGGCAGTCACCGCAGCGCCACCTATCTGCACTCTGCTGCATTGCTTTGATGGTGTGGCTGATTATGTTAGCCTTGGCATTTGAATTTCTCTTTCTCTGATTGGCAAAAGCACATTCATGGGCATCCTAAAAATATTGCCCTTTAAAAATTGCTTTTCGAAAAAGACCAATGATCATTCATTCAGACTTGCAACACTACAGTTCATAGGTCAAAATACTCATTATTACACCGGTACAAATGTAAGTGATGACATCAGTACTTACTGCCCCTTAGATGTCATGTTGCTTGCCTTACAGAGGAAACCAAGCTCACAGGGCTTTGAGATCTGGTTAAATGTGTTTGTTTATAAGGAATGCATTTGAATAAAACTGCATAGTGTAACCGTATATATGCAGCAGGGCATAATATGATGTTTATTACCATTGTAGAGGGTAGAGAGTGCAATATGCTTTGTTAAGAAAGAGCAGAGAGATTACCCTCTGTGTAAAATACACTGTTTATTTAAAACGGTATCAGGCGGGAAGGGGGGGGCAGTGTAAGGTGAATCCAAGAAAATGGGTGCCTGCCCTTACATTGTGGTAAACCTCCACCCAGGCAGCAGGCCACCAGGAGTGCAGCCGGTAAGAATTCTACAACCGTATGGATCGCGCTCCCAGGTGCTGCAAGTGCTACAAGGCCATACCGATTATAGAAGTGTGCTACATTGATGCTGACGTAATGACGGTGGGGTCAGGAAAGGGACATAGCAAAGTGTCCTTATCAAACTCCCGACTCGCCCCACCCTGTCCTAGAAGACTGGGGTCCTTGAAGGATCAGGTTAATTTGGTATTACGGCAGACGCCCCCGTGACCCACCCCTCCCTCTCACCCCAATCACACACACCCCCCTCTGCGGCCCAGGAATGCCTCTAACCGCGGCACTCAGCACCTCACCACGTGCAAGGAATTATTAGATATTAGTGGTCGGGTAGGACCACCACGGCCTGGTCCCCCGTGGCCTGACCTCCGCGGTTTCTATGGCAACTGCATGCGGTTGGAGCGTTGTACGGTGGGTTCAAACAGTGCAACCGGGAAGGGGAAGGGGGGCATGAATGCATCATAAATCAAGCGAGCAATAACCGGGGGCGGGGACTTGGGGGTCCTGGGAGCCCCTTGGAAATGAAATGTTTGAGATTCAGTGTTGAGAAGAGCGAGTGATGTATGTATAGGCATTTATATAGCGCACTACTTACCCGTAGGGTCCCAAGGCGCTTCGACCGCTGCGAAACCCTTCCTGGCTTCCCTGAGAGATGGTCCCTTAATGGGTATCTCCAGGGTGAGACCAGGCATCCCCGGCGGTCTGGTGGGGCCGTTAGTGAAGATGAGGCAAGCTAATGCCCAGAGTTGCCGAGTGTGATCGCTGATCAGAGTGGGCACCGAGGCGAGAGAATTATCGAGTCCGCTGACCCTGGTCCAGAAACCTGCTGCGCCGGGAATCGAACCCTGGTCCCGGGCCGTCCTCTGCTCTCGGGGCTGCCGCCTCTAACCGGTGAGCCACACTACTTCAGTGATGACACGCTGCCCATAATGATGCGGATGCAGGGGCGCCAACCCTTTCATTCATAGTGCATGGGTGTCCCCGGGGCTTGAGCAGTGAGTGTGCACCCCTCTGCGGCAAGGAGCCCCCCTTCCCCAGCCCCTACTCAACCCGTCCCTACAGGTCTGACATTAAATAGCAGTCTGGCCTATGACTGACCGGTTTAGGTGTGCTCGGGGGCGCGTGAGTACCGCAGTGAGGGTGGGGGTGGTAATTATGCGGTCGCGGCCGAGGCTTCGCTCGGGAATGATATTATAACAGATGCTTCAACTTGCAGGCGTGCGTGTAATTCTACTGCATGGACGGGTGGGTGTGTCCGTGAAGGCTAGGGCGCTTAGAAGCACTCTGGTGAAGTTTCCATCTGGCCAGATGGATTCTAAACGGGTTTGATTAATTTATTGGCTCTTTGCTTTATATTCCAGTGAACGTGACAAATAGGACTAACAAGGAATTACTCACGAACACGGATTTCGCCAACGGGCTCTTAAAAATAATTCACATTATTAGAAGTTGGTTGTGAAAGTGGACGCATATTCACCAAACTGTCAGGGGTAGCTTAGGTGACGTCATACAACCATTCAACCCTCTTCCCCTGATGACTACACAATGCTGCCCCCCCCCCTCCCCCCTTGTCACCTTTGGTGCTTCAACAAAGAGGAAGGGCTGCTCTTTCCTGTATACCCAAGCATATTGTATAGTGCTATTAAAACAGAGACTTTTTAGGTCAATCCTGAGCAGCGCATGTGCTGCTCTTCGAAGCACGCTGTATTCAGGTATGGACTTGCTAAGATAAGCTTGCAGTTTTGTCCTATCGCTGAAGGTTGGTAGGTTGGGGAAGAAGTGTCTGGGGCGTCCGTTAAACAAGCATTTGCAATGCAATAGGTCTCACTTTTGCGAAAGTTTAAGCTATTAGCATAGAATGACAATGCCTTTTATTTATGTTTTAAAAGCAAAAACATAAATAAAAGGCATTGCCATTTACAATGCCAATAGCTCTAACTTTAATAATGCGAGACCTATTGCATTGCAAATGCTTGTTACAGCGTGCTGCTGGGGTCCTAGATAAGGACATAGAGTTCGTGGCATGTCGACTTTCTCGTTCTCCAGCAAAACTTGCTCCCCCTTTTATCCAGTCCCCAAGTGATTCAGTTTCAGCTTTACGCCGCCCAGAGTTGGTGGAAATGGCTTAGCCAGTCAGGGGGCTCTCCAACTTGCTCATCCCTGTCCAGGAAGTAGTAGGTTCTTTTGATGCACTTGTAATTAGGGATGACGTAAGCAGGGGCAAAACAGTATCAGTGTTCGTGCCCGTTTGTAGTAAGATCACTGCCAAGCTAGTGGCTCCCCGCTCTCTTGTTTCAGTGTGGGAGGGGGGTACTGGTGAGGTCATAGGCAGTTCTTTAAATGGGCCGTTACTCACCGGTACGGAGTACCAGCACTTCTTAGATTTGTCACTCTGAGTACCTGCACTTCTCTTCTGCCAGAGGAGAGTACCGGTACTCATGACAAGGGAGGTCACTGGCAGAGAGTGCGAATGAGAAGGTGGGGACGTTTCTGTCAGCCCAAGGCGCCACTTCTGTAGCCCCCATCTGAGCCCCTGCTGAGCTAATCGGCAGGGCTCACTTGAATAATGTGAGCTGCTCACGGTCACGCTGTGCTAGACAAAACAGGGTGGAGATTCATTTTACCTGCTAGTGTGCGCGTGTGATTTTCAAAGCGCAGCACTTCAGAAAGTGAAAAGTACTTTAAACATATACATTTTAGCAGTGGCAAGGGCGGCGGATTCTCACACTTTCTGTACTTTCTGGATCAGAGGGTTAATGCCCAGACAATGCGATGGAAGAGGCTCTTTGAGCGCTAATCTAACAGCGTTCTGCACTGAGAAACCCACCTTCCTAAAAAAACAAGCACTGGCGTTGCCAATAGGTCTTGCAGTAGGAAAGTTGGAGCTATTGGTTTTGTAAATGACAAAGCCCTTTATGTTTTTAAAATGAAAACAAAAACAAGTCATTGTTATTTGCAATTGTAATAGCTCCAACTTTCCTACTGCGAGACCTATTGGCAACGCCAGTGCTTGTTTCTTGTATGGTGGGATTTTGAGGCAAGATGCTCCTTTAGAGCAGAGGGTCCTTTTTTGAATGTGTTTGGTGATTTTATTCCTGATGAAGATTGGTCCCATTCCGTGTATTGCTTTGTGGGTGATACAAAGCAGCTTGAACGTGGATCTTCTGGCAACCGGTAACCAATGCAGGGCTTTCAAGGCAGGGGAGATGTGGTCTCGCGGTTTGATATGCAAGAGTAGTCTGCAGCAGAGTTCAGAATCCGTTGTAATCTTTTCATGGTTGTTGTGAGAAGTTGGCCTGATATATGATGTTCACTATTCTTGTAAAGTTAACCTTATAAACCAGCTATCCTAGAGATTTATTTATTTATTTATTTTCATATAGCGCGAACAAGATCTTCGCAGATATCAGAGCGCTTTACATAGACGGGTACATGAGGGAACAAAGTCAAATAGGTAGATCAATAGTTCACACAGTACAGAAGGGTACATGAAGGAACAAAGTCAAATAAGGAGATCAGTAGATCATACAGTACAAATAATACAATTCGGTGACTGCAAAGCAATCAAGTGGGTGATAGGACAGCTCGTACAAATAGATAAGGGGTCAAGCAAGTAATACAGATCATTGCAGGGTGTTGATAGGGTTCGAGATAGTAGTACAGGTGAATTTAGCCATGAGGATAGCTTTTACTTCTTTTTTGAAGAGTGTAGTGGAGGATATGAGCCTGGTTTCAGGAGGGAGTGAGTTCCAAATCCTAGGCGCCATTCCTGAGAAAGAGCGCTTGTATGTTTTCTCCTTCCGGAATCTTCGAGGTTTCAGCAGAAGATTGTTTGCGCCTCTCGTGTTCCTGATTCCCCCAGAGATTGTCAATTTCTGAGCAAGGTAGCCGGGTGAGTTTAGGTGTACCGCCTTGTGTGTCATGCAGGCGATTTTCAGATGTGTTCTGGCTTCAAACGGCAACCAATTCAGGGATTTCAAGTCAGGGGTAATGTGGGAGTGCTTTTTTGACCCAGTGATGAGTCTCGCTGCAGCATTTAGAGATGCTTTTAGTGGTGCGGTTGTAGTTAGTGGGAGTCCGCAGAGGGCGGTGATGCCGTATTCAATTCGTGGGATGACTAGTGCTTGCACCGCTGTTTGGAAGTCTTTGGCTGGGAGGTAGGGTTTAAGTTTCCTCAGAGTATTGATCTGGAAGTTCGCTCCCTTTGTTGCTTTGCTGATATGTTGCTGCATGTTGAGATTGGTGTCGAGTGTTATGCCTAAAGATTTTGCCGATTCCACGATGGTGGGTTGGACATTGAGTGCGGTTAGGAGTTTAAGCCAATGTTGAGTGGTGGATATCTTCGCTGGAGGTGCGATCAGAAGGAACTCTGTTTTCAGGGCATTGAGTTTGAGGTGATTGTCGGCAAGCCAGGATTGGGTGCATCTGATCGTTGAGTTCAGGAGCAGGATGTCATTGGGTGATTGCAGTTTGAGGTAAAGTTGGGTGTCATCGGCATACATGTGAAAGTGTACATTGGATTCTTGTAGCAAAGTGGTGAGAGGTTCCATGACTAGGTTGAACAAAGTTGGGGATAGAGAGGATCCTTGGGGGACGCCTAGCGTTACAGGTACTGGCGTGGACATCAGGTTGTTGCCTTGAATTTCTGCGACCTGTTGCGGAGAAAGGAAGTGAACCATTTGAGGACAGTTCCAGATAAGCCCATTCTTTTGTTTAGTAGTTCTAGCAGATTCTCATGTTTAACGGTGTCGAATGCGGAGGAGAGATCAAGAAGGATGAGGAGGCAGGTGTCATTTTGGTCTAGCATTTGAAGTGCGTCGTCAATTATGTGAGTCATAGCAGTTTCTGTGCTGTGTCCTGCTCGGAAGCCTGACTGGTGAGGGTTGAGGAGATCGAATTGCTCAATGTGTTTAGTCAATTGTAGTTGTGCGCATTTTTCCAGCAGTTTGGCGAGAGTGGGGATATTGGTGATGGGACGGTAGTTGTTGAGATCAGAGGGGTCGGCTGTTGGTTTCTTTAGTAGAGGTGTGACCTGACCAACTTTGAGGGAGTCAGGTATGCTTCCTTGTTGGAGAGAGCTGTTGATGATTTTAGTCCAGAGAGGGAGAATCAGTGGGGTAAAGTCTTTTACTGCGAAGGCAGGGAGGGGGTCCGTGAGGTGATTGGATGGTTTCAGGGTGCTGAGTAATTTGCCAATTTCTTCTTCCGAATATGTGTCAAAGGTTGACCATGTCGCATTGTTTTTTGGTTCAACGGGTGCTGGGCATTTGGGTTTGGAGTAGAGGCTTGCATCAGTGAGGAGATCGCTTTTTATTTTGTCAGTTTTTTGGATAAAGAAAGCAGCGAAGTCTTCACATGAGGGTGCCTCACGCCCAGTGTTGAGTGGTTGTGGTTGCTCTTTGGATTGCGATTTGATTAGCTCAAACAGTTTTCTCGGGCGGTTCTTTGCTTGGTTAAGATAGCATGGACAAAGCAGTCTTAGGCTAAACTCAAGAGGGCATGTGAAGCCAGCTGTTTTACCATATGCAATCCCTTTAATACCAAATGAAAGGACACCACACAGGATATATATTCAAAATATATATGTATTTATTTCTAAAACGATCCCCATAACTCCTTATGAGCACAGAAGCACAAGCTCATAACAAGTAACTTAATATAACCTACAAAGGTTGCACAAATATGGATAGGGCCAGGTGGCCCGCTAAACCATACACTAAAAAAGTGGTACAAGTACCATGTCACGAACAATGGTAAGGCCTAGGGCCTTGGGAATCGCTGGGGCTACACTGGACTAACAATGGTTAGGGAGCAGGAGGCCCACAGGATGCGTGTGCAGTGTCTAAAGGCACACGTGTGCACACATAGAAGTCAATGTGTGCGTAAAAATAGAAAGTTAAAGGTTTGGGAGTCTTCCGACTGGACTAGAAGCTAACCACTTGAAACTAGGAGAGTTACTCTTTACAGGAGCACCGCAGTACTCTCGTTACCTAACCCACAGGAGGCGGGTGCATAGGTCCCAAAGTGTGTCTGGTTTCGTCGTGGAGTTCTATGGAGCCTTGGAGAAAAGATGCTGCAGGCGGCCAGGAGAGAAGAGTCCGGGTGGATCCAAGGGTGGATTGAAGATTTAGAGGACCTGAAAGCAGAGGGGAGAGAGTCTGGGTCCCTAGCCAGTGACCAGGAAGGAACCAGGCGATGTCGCGAAGCAATCAGGTGCTGATGGGAAGCTAGTCTCTGCAGCCACGTGGACCAGGAGGCGTTGACGACGACCAGGAGTCAGGCACGGACTGTCCCAAGAAGGCTCTCGCTTTCGGCAGTGTCGGCTTCAGGATTGCAGTCAACAAGCCTTGGCAAAGGCAATCGATGTAGGCTTCTTACTCGGAACCAGCAAGGTCTGAAGGGCTGCTTCTTTTGAGGGAAGCAAGGGCCAGTCTGGAGCAACCAGACCAGCGGTGTAGATTTAAAGGATCGTCGCCAAAATGGCCACTAGCCAACGGGCAAGTGACCGGGCAGACGCGTCGAGCAGGAAAATACAAAAGGGCCCCACGCAGAAATCGTGGAGGGTGCAGGGCTGATCTTTGGTGCAGATGCGGCTCGGGGCTTGGGCTTCTCAATCCCCAATGCACAGCTTGGAGGAGGCCTCGGGGGCTGCACAGTTAACAGGTCGCAGACGTTTTAAGATGGCCAGTCCCACGTCTCTCGTCGTCTCCACGGGTCTCAGCTCTGCAGGGACTGTGGATCAGGCTGTTGGATGTCTGGGAATCCGGTTCTTATCAGGCTCTGTGCTCGGGCTCCAGCGGGAGGCGGCGACAAAGCAAGCCGTTGATCGCTGGATGGTGCCTGCTTGTGCAGGATGGTCACTCCATGACCACAAGGGAGATTCTTCAGTCGTCTTCAAGTAGATCATTGAAGGTCCAGAGTTTCGTTTCAAAGTTTCAGTCAGGATTAATCTAAAGTCCTGTGACTCCGCTCCTACCTATATACCAATCTTAGGGGCTGGATTACCTGCTAGGTCCCTCCTATGGGTGGGACCAGGGAAGGGGCTGGTTACTCCCCTTTACGTTTGTCCAGTTTCGTGCCAGGCAGTGTCTCAATCCTTTCAGCCCTCCCTGTCCCAATACACAAAATCCTCTCTGGGGTGGTGCTAGCACCTCCCATGGCAGGAAACCTATTGTCCAAGCCTCCCTCGCTGGAAGGACTCCCAGCAGCAGGAGGTCCGACTTGTGTCTGTGGCAGCAGCATCCATTTTGTGATGCTGAGGCTCTGGTTAACTTTAACCGGGAATAGTAGGAACACCATGTCTTACCCCTCTAGAAGGGGGAAATGCTACCCCCGTCGCCAGAACTGGCGAGGGGGTAGTATTCCAAATCGTATGACACCTTACTCGACATGTTTTGATAAAGCTAAACCAGAGTTAGCATTTAACCGGGAGGTTCATAATGCACTTAAGAGTATATGGTATGGCCATATCCTAGAACAGCTATAAGGACATTGTTCTGAAAGCTGCAGACAGGCTCAGTTTATGCTAGAGCACCATCTCACATAAAACCAAGCACTCTGCCTCCAGGATTGTTAAGGCCTGCCGTAGGAGTGACTTATAGGTGTATATGTGTCTAGATATAAGGTTAGATATTGGTGTACTATATCTAAAGCAAAGGGTGATTACACCACCTTGCCCCAGCTGAGTGATCAGCCAGTTGTGTCAATTTGGGTGGCCAGCCAGGGGTGGCATAATACATGCTGCAGCTCCTGGTAGGCCTTGGATGCACCTATGCCCTGGGTACCTATAGTACACTGTACAGGGGCTCATAAGGTGACCCAGTATCCAATTGGAGATGTACCTAGAGTACATGGAGTCCATTTTAAAGGGAGAGCAGAGAGCCTGGGGCCCTGAATAGCAGGATCCCTGGCCAACTAAGTCGAAAACCAGCTAAACACTAGGCAAAAAATCTGGGGTAACCATAGTCGGGTATCCACCATCCTACAGTTGTTTAAGGTGATCCGTGGTAGAGGCTATTGGCGTAATCGAGTTTGAACAGAACAAGGGAGATGGTAGCTTGGGCCTTGTGTGGAAATCCCAAATGTGGGAAAATTAGTCGCAGCATTTTTATAGTAGCAAAGCTTGATCTTTCTAATTTATCCACTTGGGCATTCATCGACAGCATGGAGTCCATGGTTATTCTGAGGTTTCTTACATTCTTTGATACTTTAGGCAGCGATCCCAGTTCATCAGGCCATGCGGCAAGCGGGTTGTAATGTTTCCAATCGCCACACATGAGTATTTCAGTTTTTGAAGCATTCAATTTGTGATGGCTCCAGGTCATCCACGGCTCTGACAGCTGAAAATTGGTGATTTTCCAATGTCTTTGGGGCATACCAGTTAAAGGAGTATTTGCGTGTCATCTGCATAGTTATGGCACGTGAGGTGAAATTTATTGATCAGTACTGGTAATGACTTCATGTAGATGTTGAAAAGCATGGGCGAGATGGTAGAACCTTGAAGGACCCCTGCTTTTGTGAAGTATGGTTTGGACGAGAAAGGTGGGGTATGGATGACATTAGTTCTGTTTTGAAGGTAGGAAGTGATCCAGTTTAGAGCAGTGCCCTCTATGCCGGCTTCATAGAGTCTTTGTTTGAGTGTCATGGTCAACCGTGTCAAAGGCAGCTGAGAGGTCTAAGAGGAGTAGCGCAGCAACCCCGTTGCGGTCAACTGCATTCTTTAGGTCATCCCAGATGGCAAGGAAGGCAGATTGAGTGCCTCTTCCAAAACGGAATCCTGTTTGGAAGTCTGAAAGTATGTCATTCACTTCAATGAATTGTGACGTCTGGGCGAATGCTGCTCTTTCTATCAGTTTGCCCAGGAACGGTCCATTTGTAATGGGTATGTAGTTGTCAGGGTTCAGCGGGTCCAAGTTTGTTTACTTCAGTAAAGGGTGTATGTATGACTTTATGAGTTCTTCTGGAAATATTCCAGTAGTTAAGGAATTGTTGATGATTCTTCTTACTGGAGTGGCAGCAGAGGTTGTTCAAAGAATTGTCTTAAAAGTTTGTGGCGCACAGGGGTCAGAAGGGCTGCCGGCAGGCCTGCTTGCTTTGACCAGGTCCATAAATTCATCATGTGAGATGTGTCGGAAGGAACGGAGAGGCTTGATTAGAACATTCTTGGATCGTTGTTTTGTACAAGGGTTAGTGCTGGTGCTTTGTTTCTGTTTTAAGTATGATTCCAACGTGTCTGCTTTGTCTGTGTAATTTGCCACTTTGTCTGTGAAATCCTGAGTAACAGGATGAGTTCCTTCTAGGCAATTTGGTTTGCGAAATTCATTGAGTATTTTATAGAGTTCTTTATTTGCAAATTTAGCGTTTTGAATTCTGTCTGAATAGTACTTTTTCTTAGCTTTTTTGATAGCAGACTTGTATAATCTGTTAATTTTCTGTCGGTAAAGTTTCTTGTTTGGTGTTTGTTTTGAGCCCGGTACTTTGCAGGTTTCTAATTTGTTGTTTTATGTCTTTTATTTCTATGTTTCTCCAAGGCGCTTTTTTTCTTTTGTTCTGTTGTGTGGTTTTGAGTTGCATCAGAATGTCAAAAGCTTCCTGCAGCCACTCATATAGATTTTGAACAGAATTTATGGTTTCCAAATTTGTACTGGATGTTAGTTGTGTTTCAAAGTGTGCCAAATTGAGTTTGTTCCACGGCCAATAGGTGGATGGATGTAAGGTAGTTTAGTCTAGGCCGGTGATTATAGTTTTTGGATGGGTCATATTGGGTTTATCAAACCAAATGTTAAGGTCACCCAGAACGCATAGGTTGGAGCGTATTGTTATCAGGTTTGAAACTGTGTCTAGAAGTGTGTCTGGGAATGTTGCCTTGCTAGGTGGAGGTCTGTAAAGAAGCAGGAAGTTACAGGAGGAAGACGGTGTAGGATTGCATCTTGTTAAAAGAGCCTCACAATTCTTTATGGAGATGTTGTCAATTCTAGTGATATATATTGTTTGGCTGAATACAACAGCTTGACCACCTCCTTTTTTGGCTATACGATTTTGGGTAATTATTTGATAGCCTAGAGGAATGGCTTCATGCATGACTGGAGCCATATCTTCTCCCAACCATGATTTGGTTATGAATTGTGTGTCTGGTTTTGCATCGCTGACAAGGTCATAGATGTGATGCTTGTTTTTAGTGAGGGATCGAGCATTTATTAGTAGACAGTCTAGTGAGTGGCCTTTGGGACTTTGTTCGGTAGAAGAGTGATAAGTATTGTGTGGGTTTGTAGCAGGTGTGTTTTTAGTGCTGGTATTAGCTGTATTAGGATAGCAATTGTAGGAAGGTACATCCTGACTATGGTTGCCCCCAACTTTTTGCCCTGTGTTTTAGCTGGTTTTTGACATAGTCGACCTGGGGCCCTGCCAATCAGGACCCCAGGCCTACTGCTCTCTCTGTAAAATGGATTCCATGTACCCTAGGTGCATTTCCAATTGGTACTGGGCCACCCTATCAGACCCTGTAACTCAGGGCATGGGTGTACCCAGGGCTGCCAGGGACTGAAGCATGTATTATGCCACCCCTGGCTGGCCTCCTAAATTTGACACAACTGGTTGCATGACAGCTGGGGCAAAGTCGTGTAATCACCCTTTGCTGTAGGTGTAGTATACCTATACCTAACCCTAAAATGGACACACAGATTCCTATCAGTCACTCCTATGGCAGGCCTTGACAATCCTGAAGGCAGAGTGCTTGGAATCGTGTGAGATGGTGCTCTGGCATAAGCTGAGCCTGTCTGCAGCTTGCGGAACCAAGTCCTAATAGCTGTTCCATGATATCGCATACCATATACTCTTAAGTGCATTATAATCCTCGCGGTTAAATGCTAACTTTGGTATTGCTTTATCAAAACATGTCGAGTAAGGTGTCATACGATTTGGAATACTAACCCCTCGCCAATTCTGGCGACGGGGCTAGCATTCCACCCTTCTAGAGGGACACGACATGTATGTAACTGTGAACCCCGGTTAAAGTTAACTGAAGCCTCAGCTCCACAAAATGGATGCTGCCACCACAGACACGAGTCTGACCTCCTGCTGCTGGGAGTCCTTCCAGCGAGGGAGGCCTGGACAAAGGGTTTCCTGTCCGGGGCGGTGCTAGCACCGTCCCAGACATGGTTTTGTGTATCCTGGGTAGGCAGGGCTTTACAGGAAGGTGACTGCTGAGTGGCACCCCGGTGCTCACTACGCATAGGCCGGTCTGAACCAGTTCCAGGGGCACACCAGCCCCTGGCCTGGGGAAGTCCGGCATGGCAGAGGGGTGTAACCACCCCCCTCCTAGTCCCACCCATAGGCAGGACCTAGTCACCGGGTCAGCCCCCTTTTTTAGTATAAAGATGGGAGCGGGCCCCCTGTTCAAATTAGATCATCTTTGGAATCAAGACACGACTTTCTTCGAAAGGACTTCACGATTTCTTCTTCAAGATTCTCCCTTGTGGCTAAGGAGTAGTCACCCTGCATCAAGCGGGCACCATCCTAAAGAACACTGCGGTCTGCTGCAAGTCCTTCATCACGAATCCGACGACCCAGCTCGACGAGACCCGGCTTCCCTGGCACCTCTGACCTCTACAGCCAAGCTGAGAACCGTGAGTGCGACGAGACCTCGAGGGACCGACTATCGCCAAGACTGCACGACATCTTTACTGCAAGCCCACCGTGTCCTCCACGGGTGAGTGCTTTGGGGTCCGAGAAGCCCCGACCCTGCGCAGCTCCAGCACCCAAGATCAGCCTCCCTGCATCTCCACGATCTGCGTGGGGCCCTTCTGCTGTTTGCTGTGCACCGCGTTGTTTGGCTACTAGCCGGCTGGCTTGTGGCCTTCTGAACGACGCCCGACGACATCACTGCTGCTGGTCTGGTTGCTCCAGACTGGCCCTTGCTTCCCTCTTGAAGAGAGGCACCCCGGACCCTCCTGGTCCACTCCAGACGCCATTTTAGGTCCACCGCGGGGGCTTGAATTTGCCAAGGCTTTGTTGCCCAATCCTGGGTCCAGCGACGCCGACAGCTTCTATCTTCGTGGGACAGCTCGATCCTCCTTCCTGGTCGCCGACAACGCCTCCTGGTCCGCGTGATCTCTGAGCACAGCGTCACCCACACGCCTTGTCGAGGTGGCTACCATCCGGTGCCCTCCTGGTGCCCACTGACTACTGGCTAGTAGTCTCGAACTTGGTCCCCTCTGCTTTCAGGTGTCATCTTCCATCGATCCAGGCTTGGACCCACCGAACTTTCTTCACTGGTCGCCTGCCAGCAACTTCTTTCTTCCAGGCTCCTGGTCCGTCAACGAGGATTCCCGATGTCTTTTGAGTCCTATGCAGCTGCAGCCCCTGGGCTAGGTAACTTCGGCATTTCGGTGCCCCAGCATAGCCTCACTATCCAAGGGTCAGAATCTACTTTCGTTTTCTCCCTACCAGGTCGGGTTCGCCCGAGAACACTAACTTTGCAAATTCTAGCTACCATAGACTTTGTCCCGCATCTCGCGTGAGAGTGCACACACTGCACCCGAGTCCCCTGGGTCTCCTAGAAGTAATCTAACGATTCTATAGTCAAGTCCTAGCGATTCCAAAGCCTATTAGTACTGTACTTACCTGCTAGTAATTTCGCATTCCACTTTTCAAGTATATGGTTTTTCGTGCCCCTCGGGCATTTGTGTATACTGTGCTAACTTAAGTATTTTTGTAAGAGTTTTGGGTTTGTGCTTAGTACCCTGTCCTCATAAAGAGTACAGGGCTGTTGTGATCTTTAATAAATAACTGTTTATTTTCATAACACTTGTGTGGTGTCCTTTCACTTGGTGTTCAAGGGGTATATGTGGTATAACAGCTGGCTTAACACGCCCTCTCGAGTCTTTAGCCTTAGACTGCTCGTATCCACGCTACTAGGATAGCTGGTCTATAAGGTTGACTTACAACCAATCATCAATAAGGGTTGCTGGACTGATACATAGTGTTCACTAGAATAGTGACCACTGCATATCAGGCCACCTTCTCACATTGGTGAGCAGCGGTTGGGATTTGAGCTTGCTGTTGTTTTACCACACGTATCCTAAGAATATCTTGTTGAAAGATCACATAAGTACTGTTAGTACATATAACTAAGCTTAGAATACTCTGAGTTCTACTGAACCAGCTGTTGCAGCTCCTCAAGGCTTAGCACACCTTGGCTGCAACTCTTAGCAAGGGATCAGTAGGTAAACACATAGTGTAGGTAGGTGCATCACTTACACCACACTAGAAACAGTATGTCGGACAAAGGAGGAAACTTTGAGTATCCCCTTGTGTCAGTGGACCCTCCACAGGTCCTTACTTCAAAATATGCTGCTCTTAGCTTCCATGAGATGAGACAAGTGTGCACTCTCAGGAAACTAAAACAGGGGTCTAACCCCACCACTTTCTTTCTGATTAGTCTCTTATAGGCTTATGATGCCAGTAGGGCTGGTAACCCAGACCCTTCTAATCCAGAAGGAAGTTTGCCCTCCTTACAGGGACCCTTTGATAACCAGGACCATCCCCTCCAGGAAGCAGATGATGCTGAGGATGAGGATGAAGACCAGTTGTCAGGGGATGAGGCAGATAAGGGACAGGTAGAATTCATTAGACTAACCAGGTCCAACTTAAGCAGACATGAGCGTGGTACTGGGGGACTCCTGGGCCCACTCTCAGGTCAGCTTAACATTGGGAATGGACGAGTTAGGTCTCTATCAAGAGGCTCTAACAGATCCTTTCGAACCAATGGCTCTCTCAACTCTTCTCACAAAGGGATGTCTTCCCCTAAGAGGAGAGTGTATGAAGCTGAAGAAAGGGCAGTCAAACTGAGGATTGAAAGGGAAGAACTTGCCCTGGCCAAAGAGAGACTTGCCCTTGCTAGAGAGCAAGAATTATGTGGGCTACAGCCCACTGGTGGCAGCAATAAACCTAGCAATAGGGAAAGGAGTTTTGATACAAAGCACCTGAATAAGATGGTGCCCCCCTTTAAAGAAGGGGATGACATCCACAAATGGATTACTGCTTTGGAGAGAGCCTGCACTGTGCAGGGTGTTCCCCAAAGTAAGTGGGCAGCTATCTTGTGGCTCCCCTTTGATGGTAAAGGTAGAGATAAGCTCCTCACCACAAGGGTGGAGGATGCTAACAATTACCAAATCTTGAAGAATACACTGGTTGATGGGTTTGGTTTAACCACTGAACAATACAGGATGCTGTTCAGAGACACCCAGAAAACTCAGTCTCAAGATTGGACTGACTTTGTTGATTGTGCCACTAAGGCTTTTGAAGGCTGGCTACTGGGTAGTAAGGTTACTGATTTTAAAGGATTGTATAATCTAATTATGAGGGAGCAAATCTTAAATAATTGTCAGAACCAGTTATTACATCAGCACCTGGTAGACTCTGATCTGACCTCTCCACAGGAATTGGGTAAGAGGGCAGACAAATGGGTCAGAACCAGGGTCAGGCCTAAAAACCAGGGTGGTGACCAGAAAAAGGAATCAACCAAGCCTCAAGAGAAGGGTGGGGATAAATCCACAGAGAAGACTTCCCAAGGGCCCCAAAACTCCAACAAGGGTGGTGGGTCCCAGAACACTCCTTCAGAACAGAAGAAACCTTATTGCCATACCTGTAAACAGGTGGGTCATTACAAAAGTGATGCCAGTTGCCCTAAAAATGGTAATAAGGGAAATATACCCCCAGGTAATACTCCTAAACCTCCTGTTACCACTAGTGGTAATCCCCCAGGTGGTGGGAGTGCCCCCAAGAATGTGGTGGGCATTACTTTGGGCAATCAGGAGGACTATGGCCTAGCCAGGTTCCCTGACCACACTCTTGTCTGTGAGACTGGCATGGGGTTTGCCAACTTCACTACTGGACCCCACATTTTGGGAAAGTATAGACAAGAAGTTTTAGTGAATGGTCAGAAAGTTGAGGCATTCAGAGACACAGGGGCCAGCCTCACCATGGTGAGTGACCATCTGGTCCCCTCTGCTCAACTGACCCCTGGTTTTACTTATCAGGTGACAGACATTCATGGAATGAAGAGAAGGCATCCCATGGCAGTAGTCAAGCTCAGCTGGGGTAATGTCACAGGGCCCATGAGAGTGGCAGTGACAGATAACCTACCTGTAGATTGCTTACTGGGGAATGACCTGGAACTCTCAGCCTGGGCTGAGGTGGAACAAGAAACTCATTCCAGAATGATAGGCCTATCCAGACAGGTTAGTGGGGCAGTAATAGCTACAACCCCAGTCCAAGCACCATTCCTCCCTGAAAAGGTTGGAAGGGCAGTGGTAGCCACTGCCCAGGCTCAGACAGACTTTCCAGAACAGGATAGGAGGGCTGTGACAGTCACAGCCCAAACACAGACTGAGTGCCCTCCTGAAAAGGTTGGCAAGGTTGAAATGGTCTCAGCCTCTACTCAAACAGATAGTGAGGTTGTGAAGCCTGAAACAATGGATCACTCCACTCAAACAGAGAGCATTGAGGAAGAAGAGTCTTCCCCCTCCCAGACACTAGGTGAGAGCCAGCCTCCTCAGGGAACTGACTCTACCCCTGTTGAAGGAACTGCCCCAGAGGTAGTCAGGCCTAGCCTGGCAGAGCCCCTGATGGCAGTGGACCCTTCCCAGGTGGGACCCAGTCTGGAGCAGGTAACCTGCACCTCTCTACCCTGCCTCAGTCAGCCCAGGGCTGAAGAGATCAGGGAGGCCAGTGGTGGACCCCAAAGGGCCCCCTGTCCAAAAGAACCCCTTAATCAGCAGATTAGGATCACTGAAGCTGGTAAACCTAGCCAAGTGAAAATAGAACAGACTCCTGAGGGATCCCCCTTAAAAGTAGTTAGGGAACTCCCACAGCTGGACACTGTTGGGCACAGCCAAACATGGGGCCTAAAAACCCCAGACCTGACCTGTCCCTCCAGTAAGCCAAACAGAGGGACTCAGCCTCCAGCTTTAGGTAGCCAGAGGCTGACCCTGAGAGCTCAGTGCATCTCAGCTAAAGAAAGAAAGGCACACATGATGGATGGTGATTGGAGGAATTTGAGCCCAAAGGTAGAGGAGCCTCACTTCAGTACTCCATCCCAGCATCAGCCTTCTTCTTTCCCAAGACACACCAGAGACAGAGATTCCCTATGGTGGAGACCCTCAGATACCCTTAGGGTGAGGGGTTGCCTAGTGGACCATGACACAGGGGGAAACCAAGCCAGAGCTGGTCCTTCCTTCTATGGCCACTTAGGTAATAGAGGCTTACCTGGACAAGGATAGCCTTATCTCCTTTCGTTTGGGGGGGGGGGGGGTTGTGTAGGAAGGTACATCCTGACTATGGTTGCCCCCAACTTTTTGCCCTGTGTTTTAGCTGGTTTTTGACATAGTCGACCTGGGGCCCTGCCAATCAGGACCCCAGGCCTACTGCTCTCTCTGTAAAATGGATTCCATGTACCCTAGGTGCATTTCCAATTGGTACTGGGCCACCCTATCAGACCCTGTAACTCAGGGCATGGGTGTACCCAGGGCTGCCAGGGACTGAAGCATGTATTATGCCACCCCTGGCTGGCCTCCTAAATTTGACACAACTGGTTGCATGACAGCTGGGGCAAAGTCGTGTAATCACCCTTTGCTGTAGGTGTAGTATACCTATACCTAACCCTAAAATGGACACACAGATTCCTATCAGTCACTCCTATGGCAGGCCTTGACAATCCTGAAGGCAGAGTGCTTGGAATCGTGTGAGATGGTGCTCTGGCATGAGCTGAGCCTGTCTGCAGCTTGCGGAACCAAGTCCTAATAGCTGTTCCATGATATCGCATACCATATACTCTTAAGTGCATTATAATCCTCGCGGTTAAATGCTAACTTTGGTATTGCTTTATCAAAACATGTCGAGTAAGGTGTCATACGATTTGGAATACTAACCCTTTGCCAATTCTGGCGACGGGGTTAGCATTCCACCCTTCTAGAGGGACACGACATGTATGTAACTGTGAACCCCGGTTAAAGTTAACTGAAGCCTCAGCTCCACAAAATGGATGCTGCCACCACAGACACGAGTCTGACCTCCTGCTGCTGGGAGTCCTTCCAGCGAGGGAGGCCTGGACAAAGGGTTTCCTGTCCGGGGCGGTGCTAGCACCGTCCCAGACATGGTTTTGTGTATCCTGGGTAGGCAGGGCTTTACAGGAAGGTGACTGCTGAGTGGCACCCCGGTGCTCACTACGCATAGGCCGGTCTGAACCAGTTCCAGGGGCACACCAGCCCCTGGCCTGGGGAAGTCCGGCATGGCAGAGGGGTGTAACCACCCCCCTCCTAGTCCCACCCATAGGCAGGACCTAGTCACTGGGTCCGCCCCCTTTTTTAGTATAAAGATGGGAGCGGGCCCCCTGTTCAAATTAGATCATCTTTGGAATCAAGACACGACTTTCTTCGAAAGGACTTCACGATTTCTTCTTCAAGATTCTCCCTTGTGGCTAAGGAGTAGTCACCCTGCATCAAGCGGGCACCATCCTAAAGAACACTGCGGTCTGCTGCAAGTCCTTCATCACGAATCCGACGACCCAGCTCGACGAGACCCGGCTTCCCTGGCACCTCTGACCTCTACTCACATCTACAGCCAAGCTGAGAACCGTGAGTGCGACGAGACCTCGAGGGACGACGATCGCCAAGACTGCACGACATCTTTACTGCAAGCCCACCGTGTCCTCCACGGGTGAGTGCTTTGGGGTCCGAGAAGCCCCGACCCTGCGCAGCTCCAGCACCCAAGATCAGCCTCCCTGCATCTCCACGATCTGCGTGGGGCCCTTCTGCTGTTTGCTGTGCACCGCGTTGTTTGGCTACTAGCCGGCTGGCTTGTGGCCTTCTGAACGACGCCCGACGACATCACTGCTGCTGGTCTGGTTGCTCCAGACTGGCCCTTGCTTCCCTCTTGAAGAGAGGCACCCCGGACCCTCCTGGTCCACTCCAGACGCCATTTTAGGTCCACCGCGTGGGCTTGAATTTGCCAAGGCTTTGTTGCCCAATCCTGGGTCCAGCGACGCCGACAGCTTCTATCTTCGTGGGACAGCTCGATCCTCCTTCCTGGTCGCCGACAACGCCTCCTGGTCCGCGTGATCTCTGAGCACAGCGTCACCCACACGCCTTGTCGAGGTGGCTACCATCCGGTGCCCTCCTGGTGCCCACTGACTACTGGCTAGTAGTCTCGAACTTGGTCCCCTCTGCTTTCAGGTGTCATCTTCCATCGATCCAGGCTTGGACCCACCGAACTTTCTTCACTGGTCGCCTGCCAGCAACTTCTTTCTTCCAGGCTCTTGGTCCGTCAACGAGGATTCCCGACGTCTTTTGAGTCCTATGCAGCTGGAGCCCCTGGGCTAGGTAACTTCGGCATTTCGGTGCCCCAGCATAGCCTCACTATCCAAGGGTCAGAATCTACTTTCGTTTTCTCCCTACCAGGTCGGGTTCGCCCGAGAACACTAACTTTGCAAATTCTAGCTACCATAGACTTTGTCCCGCATCTCGCGTGAGAGTGCACACACTGCACCCGAGTCCCCTGGGTCTCCTAGAAGTAATCTAACGATTCTATAGTCAAGTCCTAGCGATTCCAAAGCCTATTAGTACTGTACTTACCTGCTAGTAATTTCGCATTCCACTTTTCAAGTATATGGTTTTCCGTGCCCCTCGGGCATTTGTGTATACTGTGCTAACTTAAGTATTTTTGTAAGAGTTTTGGGTTTGTGCTTAGTACCCTGTCCTCATAAAGAGTACAGGGCTGTTGTGATCTTTAATAAATAACTGTTTATTTTCATAACACTTGTGTGGTGTCCTTTCACTTGGTGTTCAAGGGGTATATGTGGTATAACAGCTGGCTTAACACGCCCTCTCGAGTCTTTAGCCTTAGACTGCTCGTATCCACGCTACTAGGATAGCTGGTCTATAAGGTTGACTTACAACCAATCATCAATTAGGGTTGCTGGACTGATACATAGTGTTCACTAGAATAGTGACCACTGCATATCAGGCCACCTTCTCACAGCAATCGTGTAGCTGTTCTGTATCGTGTTCCTCATCCAGCATGCGAAGAAGGCATTTTGATGGGTCTGCATGTGTATGAGTTGGAGATGGTGTTTGAGAGTGAGTTGGAGTGCTGTATTGCTTTTGTGGTGTAACACTGTTGTGAAGTAGACATGGGGAAGCAAAGTTGTGAGGTGTGGCTTGTTGCTTATATTTGTTGCATGTGTTTAAGGTGTTGTAGGAGTCTGGGGAGGTGGTGCAGCATGATGGTCATGTAGTAAAGTTCTAAATTGTCCAATGGATGAGAGGCGGTTAGAAAAGAGGTGCTGTATTGCTGTATCTGTGTTAGGTGTGGTGGAAGAGTGAAAGCTTGACATTGGAGTTTGTTCCTTTGTGTTGTTTGAAAGGTGGGTATATGTTTGTATTTTGTGATGGTAAGTATTATGAGGTGTGCTTTGAAGATCTTGTTGTGCTGGTGTGTGTGATATGATTTGCTTTTGAGGAGTAGTGAAAAAAGGTGCTGATGTATATGTTTCATGCAATGGATTTGGTTGTGTAGTATTGTTTGTGAGAGGAGGTTGTGACGTAGAGGGGGTGGTGATGTGTTTGAGTAGAGTGCATGTTGTGTGTAGGAGGGAATGAAGTAGAGGTGAGAGTGTTTATCTTAGCATGGTTTGTTGCTAGAGTTACAAAGTGTGGTGGTGTGCAGTGTGTGTGTTGTGCGTTATTGTTATTATGGTAGAAGGGAGAGGAGGGTGTTTGTTGAACAACTGATGGAATGATGAATATATGTTTGTTAGTGATAAAAGGTGGTCTGTTAGGTGTAATTACAGCAGGGAGAGTGTGTCTGAATGGGATGTAGTTATGTATGGTGTTGATTGGCGTTGTATTAGTGATGAATGTATTGGTAGTGGTATAGGATAGAGTTGTGTACTGTTTGTAGGCGATAGTGGATATGTGTGGTATTTGGGATAGTAGGGTGTGTAGATGTGGTTTGGTTGGCTTTATGGTGCATGCTGGTATATTAATCTGTGCATTGTGTTGTGCGTGGTGTACATGTGGTGTGAGTGTGTTGCTCTGTTTGTGGATGTGGATGGTGAGGGGTGGGTATTGCTAAATGAGAAAAAGGGCAGCATTTCTGGCCCTAGTCCCGACCAGTCTAGAACAGCTTCAAACAGGCAACTGCCCTTGATCTCTCTGCCCTTAGCCTCGATGCCGGGGCTGAGACACCCTGACCGAGGCCTTTTTTAGCCCTAGTAATCAGGTGACCCCTTCAGCCAATGGGAACCCTAGCCCTAACACTATCCAATTACAACACTAGCCTTAACATCTAGAACCAATAGGAGACTAGGACCTTACAGCCAATCCTAGCCCTAGTTCAAGCACCCAATCAATTCAAAAACCCTTATCTCTATGTCCAATAAAAGCCCTAGCCCCACCAATAGTCCCACACCTAGTCCAGCAACCAATCACACCAGAAGCCCTAATCGCTACTTCCAATTAAAGGTCTGTCCTAGGTTGGGAGAGGGTGGAGGGGGCGGAGTAGAAGATATGGAGTCAGAAACTCTCAGGAAAGTTTTGAGTGAAGGTTTTATTTTTATATAGGATTTACGCCTTCTGCTAGCAAGTCTCTTGTCGAAGCTGCTGGGTCGTGGGGTGATCTTCTCGAGGAGTCCAGCGTGTTCGGGCTCAGCCGGCCGTGTCTCACGCTGATCCGGGAGAGTCCAAGAAAAGAAGAGAGAAAGGACTATTTTAGAAGAAGGTTTTGGGGCTAAGAAAAAGGGCCGGGAGTGAGGGTAACCATGGTGCACAGTGAATTAGCTAACTGACGTGAGGAGTGCTCGTGAAAGGTACGGGGAATTCTTTTGACGCGCAGCTATCACTGTATAGGTCACTCGTTAGGCTTTCGCATACGCCCAACCCAGCCCGCCACTTTGCCCCGTACCTGATGGAGCCACGCTCCTTCCACGGGTACGTGGCGGGGCGGCTCGTAGGAACGTTGGCCTCCTGGCTTCGCCGAGTCCCTCCTAGTCTGCTGGGCAATTTCTTCGGTCTCCGTGTAGCATACTCCGATCTCCTCCTCCTGGGAAACGCTGTCCGTCCTTTCCTGGATCCGCCGTTCTTTTGACGTCGTGCCGCATACAGAGGGTGTGTCATCACTAGTCGGATACTCCCACTTCAAGGGCTCCGTCCACTCTTTGCTCCGCCAGCATGGGTCCGGGTCTTCTACTTCCCACGCATCTTGAGGGCCGGTTTCAGGCTGCTGAGAGAAGGGGAGGGAAGTAGGTGAATGGGGGGTGACGGACCACCAATGCTGATCCGAGGATGCTGTGCCCAGGGAGGAGCCCACCCCGTCACACACCTCCCCCCTGGATTCTCCCATTCGGGGAGAGGGAATACTCTGGATAGAAAGTCTGCATTCCCATTCTCAGACCCCTTTTTATGGCATACCGTAAAGGCGTACGGTTGGAGGGCCAGGAGCCATCGGAGAACCCTGGGATTCTTACTGCTATTCTGGTGCATCCACTTCAATTGGGCATGATCGGTATGAAGGATGAATGGCCTCCCCTCAAGATAATAGTTTAGTTTTTCTATGGCCCACTTAATAGCTAACCCCTCCCTCTCTATCGTGGAATACCTGACCTCTCTAGGGAAGAGTTTTCGGCTTAAGTATAGTACTGGATGTTCTAGACCATCTGGGCCTGTCTGGGACAACACTGCGCCTATGCCGACAGTGGAGGCATCTGTGGCCAGTATGAAAGGTTTATCAAAGTCTGGGGACATCAACACAGGGGCAGTTGTCATGTAATGTTTTAGGGAATTAAAGGCTTTTATCGCATCAGAAGAGGGCTGGTTGAACTCTCTGGGTTTCACGTCTTTCCGCAGTAGGTCTGTTAGGGGTGCGGCTTCTTCCGCGAATCTGGGGATAAAACGTCTGTAATATCCGATGAGACCTAAGAATGCATGTAGGTCTCTTTTGTTTAACGGAAATCGAACTTCTGCTATTGCTTTCACCTTTTCGCTTTGAGGAGCAATAGTGCCGTTCCCCAACACATATCCCAGATAGTTTACACAGGTAAAGGCGGCTCTGGACTTTTTTGAGTTGATGTGAAGCCCTGCTGTACGGAGAGCTGATAGAATGAGTCGAGTATGTTGTAGATGTTCTTCCCAAGTGCGACTGTATATTACAATGTCGTCCAGATAGGCTGAACTAAAAGCCAGATAGGGCTGTAGAATCAGGTTCATCAATCTTTGGAACGTAGCAGTCGCCCCGTGGAGTCCGAAGGGAAGCACAGTAAATTCGTAGAGTCCTTCATCTGTCACAAAGGCTGTTTTCTTTCTGTCCTCCTCCCTTAGGGGCACTTGCCAGTAGCCTTTTGTGAAGTCTATGGTCGTGATGAACTGGGCATCTCCTATCTTCTCAATTAGTTCATCAACCCGCGGTATAGGGTATGTGTCAAATGTGGATATGGCATTTAAAGCCCTAAAATCCATACACAAACGTTTGGAACAGTCTGGTTTTGGAATCATAACAATTGGTGAAGACCAGTTACTTTTCGAGGGTCTGATGACTCCCAAGGACATCATGTCTTGCACTTTTTTTTTTAAGGCTGCTCTCCTAGCCGCAGGGATACGGTAGGGTCTTTGTTTGATCACTTTGCCTGGAGGAGTATCTATATGATGCTCGATTAAGTCAGTCTTCCCGGGTAGGTCCGAAAAGACGTCTGCAAAGGAACGTACTAACTTCTCCAGGTCTTGTTTACGTTGTTCTGTCAGGTTAGGGTTTACCACTAATTGTTCCACCGTGGAGGGGACCTCACTAGCTGAGGGTACTGCCAAATGGGTTCCTTTAGGTGGAGGACCTATCCACTCTTTCAAGAGATTAATATGGTAACATTGTGTCTTCGTCGGGGATAGTCGTAGTCGGTAAGTAGTGTCCCCTATGGTTTCCACCACCTGGAAGGGTCCTTGCCACTCGGTCTTCCGTTTCCCGCCGAGATTTGGTTGAAGCACAAGTGCCCACTTGCCCACAACGAGGCGACGTAGTCTTTTGCCTTTGTCAAAGTTTTTCTTTTGTCGTTTTTGGCTGCCTTCTAAGTTAGAGTAAGCAAGATCCCTCAGTATACCTAATTTTGGCTGTAGTTGCATGGTGTATTCCAGTACAGACATCTGGTCTTCTGTTTCTTCTGTTTCCCACAGGTCTTTGGTCATCTCCATGAGGGATCTTGGCAGGCGCCCATAAAGGAGCGCGAAGGACGAGCAATGTTTCTGTGCTCTCAACACGTAGAGGGCCAATGGAAGTAGTCGATCCCAATCCTGTCCCTCTGAGGTCAACATTCTTTTCAAGGTGGTCTTTAGAGTCTGATTGTACCTTTCCACCAACCCATCCGTTTGAGGGTGGTAAACGGATGTTTTCAGGTGTTTAACGTCCAGAGACTTGCATACCTCCCTCATCAATCTGGAAGTAAATGGGGTTCCTTGATCAGTCAGGACTTCTTTGGGAAATCCGACTCTTGAAAACAGTTCAACAAATTTCCCTGCTATGGCGGTAGTGGTGGGGGCTCTCAAAGGGAAGGCTTCAATGAACCTGGTCGCATAGTCTACCATTACAAGAGTGTATAGATTTCCTCTTGATGATTTCGGCAGGGGGCCTATTAGGTCCATACCCACCCGTTCAAATGGGGTGCCTATAATGGGCATTGGGTGTAATGGGGCTCCCATAGGTCTGTGAGTGTTTCGTCTTTGACATATCTCGCACCGTGCACGGTATTCTTGCACCTGTCAGGATTCATCGAGTAGCCACTGTAGCTCCCTCAAGACTGTTGTTCAAATCCTTGTCATGGCCCCGTTCTGCACGATCTAATGTGTGGTTTCCTTATTCCTCTGGCAGACTGAGAGATTCCAGAGGTAATCCGAGTCATTGAACTAAAGAACTGCTGAGATTGTATATAGTTCCCCTCCCTAAGATGGCCGCTCAATGTTCCATTTAGAGTACTCGATAGATGCGCCCTCTAGTGGACTTCTGGAAGGCGCGCGCTCCTAACTGCGCACTTCAACGAAGATTCCGTTCGAGAAGCTTGTTCTTGTCGCTGCTCCGCGTCAACTATTCATGACGGGAGAATAACAGCAATTATCTAAGACATTCAGAGTATCATAGTACTTGAGTTTACAGAGACGTTTGTGAGAGAAATCCTTGTCGTGCGCTCTCACTGCTCAGAGAGGCACCTCTGTCCAGACGAAGCTCCCGGCCGCTGTCCCAGAGCGGTGACAGCTGGCATCCAGATATCATAACTGCTCTTCAGGAGAAGGCGAGTGTCGAGGAAGACTTGACCAGACACAACGAAGTTGAGTATTCAACTGAAGAGATTCCCGAACTCTACAAGTAAGGTGTTACATCTTCTCGTCAACCCAGCAAGTACAAAAACTGTATTGTCAGCACTCGCATTTACCCCTGGACATTCCCCCTTGCGTTTTTCCTTGCCTTTCCTCCCCCTTGTTCCTTCCTATATCCTTTTTGCGTGCTACGGAGATTCTGTTGAACTCTTGCTCGCACTTCTGACCAGAAGATCAACTCTGCATAGAACCCCCTAGACCAAGTCTGACGAAGGGCTTCACAGGTACTAGTTCAGTCCGAGAGAGAGAGTGAGCGAGAGTGGAGAAATATTCTGGGTGGAAATATTAATGTTCGTATATGTCTTCACTGCAGGAAGCTCAGTCAGATAACATTCCACAATATAGAAGAGAGGCAAATACCTGGGCAGAAACTGGTAGGACAAGTTTCGTTTACCATTTAAGAATAGTCTGCATAGTGAAGGAAGGTTTGTGGTATATTCTCTGTCTCTCTCCCTTCTGTGTATTAGGCACCTACAGAGTCGACGTTGAGACGTATAGCAGTCGCTAGAAGTAGGGTGCCAGTCGAAGTACAGGTATTCTCTTCTCTGCCACTTCCCCTTTCCCTGCTGCTGGTGGTCTTGCTCTTGAAGCGAGGGTACCGGTGGAAGGGTGATCGGGACATTCGTCAGTACTGCCCCTGCGAAGCGTTGGAGCATCTGGTCACCGTGACAGCACCTCCTTATAAATTCCAGGCCAGAAGAAATGCCTTAAGATGCTTTCTGTGGTTTTTTCCTTCCCTGCGTGTCCTGCCGTGAGGTGCGTGTGTGCAAAGAAGAGCACCTGCTCCCTAAAAGGGGTGGGTACTAGCAGTTGGGGTTCACTTCCTTCTTGTGCAACCCTGTATAGCAAATCCCGTTTGATAAGAAATCGTGGAGTATGGGTGGTGTCTCCCTGAGTTCTATGTGCTGTTTCCCAAGCATTGTACAAGGACCTGTCCTCGCTTTGGGCAAACTTGAAACTGCGATCCTTCGCCCAGGGTTCAGGAGATATGTATGCAGGAATGGCTCCCTTGTCTGCGTGATGCGGCTGCCTCAGTTTATTCCGAAACAGGGACAAAAACTCTGGGTTATCTACCCCTAGGATCATATCTTCAGTGAGTGTAGCTACTACTCCTACTCTAACTGTACTCAACCCTTTGTCGGGGATATTCAGGGTAATCGAGGCTAAGGGGTAAGGCTTGACGTCCCCATGGACACATCTTATGTAAACAGTGGCTTGGGGAACAAACTGACTAGGCAGAACAAAACGTTCCTGTACTACGGATTGTTTGCATCCGGAATCTAGGAGAGCTTTTATCTTATTGCCATTCATCTCCATACTTACATAAAACGATGCCCCCATTTCAGATGAGTATAGCACTGTTTTGGGTAGATACCCCACTTCCATAGGCTCCTCCGGGGGACGTTTGCAGGGGCACATCTGAGCGATGTGGCCCAAGTCCCCACACTCAAAGCATTGCAGTGCTCTTCCTAACGGAGAGAAGCCTCCTGGTGCTTTTGGATGCGGATTTTCCCCACTCTGTCTGGCCTTCTTCTCCACTTTCAGGAGCGGTGTCTGTTTGCTGGTTTTTTCACTTTCCCAGGAGGGATTTCTGGGTTGGGCCCTGGCAAACGTAGCGGCCATCTCAATGGCCTGTCCAATATCCAACTCTGAATGCTGCCCTAGCCATCTATGGGAAGCATAGGGGAGGGAGTCTATGAATTGTTCTAGATATATTTTATTCAGGATCTCCTCCTTGGTACATGCCTCTGGCTTTAACCATTTATCCGCCATCATTTTCAGACGAAAGAATAGAGTTTTGGGGTTCTCCCCGGGGGTCCCTTCCTCTTTCCGGAAGCGCACTCTATAGGCCTACTGATCCAATACTAAATGGTCCAAAATAACGTCTTTGGTTGCATAGGGGGCGTTCCCTAACGGATTGGCCGCTTGATAAGCCGCTTGGGCTTCCCCCGTGAGGAGGGGCGCAAGAAAGAATGGCCATTTTCTTCGGGCCAGCCCAGGGCTTGAGCGGCTCTCTCGAAGTTCATCATAAAGGCGTCGAGATCCTCACCCGTTACATACTTTTGTAACGCAATACCGAAGGGTGTGGGGTATTTGTGCGAGTCTCTCCGGTGACAAACCCTGGTGGAGGCGGCACGTGCTTCATACTTTCAATGTGGGCCGCAATTGTGGTTTTAAACATTTCTCTGTCTTCGTGAGCAGAAGACATCTGTTGTTCCACCGCCCACTTAAGCTTTTCCTGACTTTTGATCACGTGCTGAATCAGGGTCTCCATCTCTTTTTCGCAGAGGGATTGTGATGTTAATCCCACTTCTGACACCACTTGTCCTAGGTTGGGAGAGGGTGGAGGGGACGGAGTAGAAGATATGGAGTCAGAAACTCTCAGGAAAGTTTTGAGTGAAGGTTTTATTTTTATATAGGATTTACGCCTTCTGCTAGCAAGTCTCTCTCTTGTCGAAGCTGCTGGGTCATCTTCTCGGAGTCCAGCGTGTTCAGGCTCAGCCGGCCGGGTCTCACGCCGATCCGGGACAGTCCAAGAAAAGAAGAGAAAAAGGATGATTTTAGAAGAAGGTTTTGGGGCTAAGAAAAAGGGCCTGGAGTGAGGGTAACCCTGGTGCTCAGTGAATTAGCTAACTGACGTGAGGAGTGCTCGTGAAAGGTACGGGGAATTCTCTTTACGCGCAGCTATCACTGTATAGGTCACTTGTTAGACTTTCGCATACACCCAACCCAGCCCGCCACTTTGCCCCGTACCTGATGGAGCCACGCTCCTCCCACGGAAACGTGGCGGGCGGGGTGGCTCGTAGGAACGTTGGCATCCTGGCTTCGCCGAGTCCCTGCTAGTCTGCTGGGCGATTTATTCGGTCTCCGTGTAGCATACTCCGATCTCCTCCTCCTGGGAAACGCTGTCCGTCCTTTCCTGGATCCGCCGTTCTTTTGACGTCGTGCTGCATACGGAGGGTGTGTCATCACTAGTCGGATACTCCCACTTAAAGGGCTCCGTCCACTCTTTTCTCCACCAGCACGGGTCCGGGTCTTCTACTTCCCACGCATCTTGAGGGCCGGTTTCAGGCTGCTGAGAGAAGGGGAGGGAAGTAGGTAAAAACGGGGTGACGGACCACCAATGCTCATCCGAGGATGCTGTGCCCAGGGACGAGCCCACCCCGTCACAAGGTCTAACCCTAGTCCCACCCTACTCCCAATAACATAGGAAGCCCCAGTCCCTACTTCCAGTAAAAATCCTAACCCTAGCCCTAGTCCCAACCCTACAATGATTGAATCACAGACCCAGAAACCAATCAGAACCCTCAAATACCCAACCAATGAGGACATTAACCCCAATCCAATAGAAACACCAGATACAACCACCAATCAGTGTAGACATGTACCAACCACTAGCGGACCATATAAGGTCCCAGCGACCTCGAACAAGGTTTGCTGGCTAGGGAGTTGGAAGCTGCTTCTCCTGTTCAGAATCTCCTAGGAGACAGGCTCAATTCACACTTTGGAGTTCAGCAGGTAAGGGCCTCACTAACTTGAAATCTAACAATACTGTTTGAATAAAACTTTACTGCCTCTGCTGGCCAAAAAACGAAGTGCACAGGCCCTAGTAAATACAGTTTAAACAGCTCACAGAAGCACCCGCTGATGTAGAAAATCCCTGTTGCAGGGGGGCGGGGAGGCAGGGGGACTGGTCTCACTGGCCTGTGAAAGCAAAATGGTGGCTGGGAGTGCACTGTTTTAACATACAGGTCTTCGCACAGACCAAAGGAGAAATTTGGAGGGAAAACAGATTTGTCACCAAGGAATGAGTGGGACAAACTACAGAGGTTGGACTGCAAATCCCACAATTCAACACTCTAAATAGAGGCAATCATGAGCAGGGAAAACTACAAGTTTAAAACACAACACAGGTGATCAAATATGCAATTACAGGCAGGCTAAAACTACAATGTTTAACTGTAACAACCACAGGCAAAGTAAAAACAAAGTGAAAATCGTTTTTTAAACAACTTTTTGTCTTGGGAAGAGACAGCACTAGTCTGTCTCCTTACCACTTCCTGGACTCTGCTCACTGCAATCTGGGGCACAGGTCGGTTGCAACTCACAAGATGGAGGAGAATGATTTGGGGTGCACCCAGCAAGGCCTTAAGGGGCCTGGGCAGGTGTGAGAGGAGGGCTCAGACTTGCCTGGTAGCTGAATAGCCAATGGTCGTCTGGCCTGGGGGCTGGGCAGCTGCTTCTCCTGTTCAGAATCTCCTAGGAGACAGACCGGCTCAATCCACACTTTGGACTTCATAGAAAATCCCTGTTGCTGGGGGGGAGGCAGGGGGCTGGTCTCACTGGCTTGTGAACACAAAGTAGTGGCTGGGAGTGCATTGTTTTAACATACAGGTCTTAGTGGGACAAACAACAGAGGTTGGACTGCAAATCCCACAATTCAACACTCTAAATGGAGGCAATCATGAGCAGGGTTTAAAACACAACACAGGTGATTTTAGAGGAATATTTTAAAGTTGCAAATATCGACAGAAGAAATTTCAGTGAAAACCAGTTAATGTTAGCCTATGGAAGGAAAGTGAGGTATCAGCTTTCAGGTGAGTACTCGACTGATGAGGTTAAGGATCTGGGCATAGACTTAGGGGGGTCTCCCAGGGTCAGAAAGGTACGGTTGTTACACCCTCAGTGGCACAGGGGCAGCCGGATGCAGAGAGAGCAGGCCCAATTCAATCCAATAGAAGGTAGGGGGCCTTTGGTTGGTGGCTGCAAGCAGGCAGGCCACACGGCTTTGGGAGCTGAGCTCCTGGTCCCTTACTCAGGGCAAGTAGAGAAGGGTAGTAGTTGCACTCCCAGCGGCACTCGGGCGGCTGAGTGCAGGGTGCTTTTGAGCTGTCGGGTGCTCAATGTTATCCAATGGAAAGTTACAAAGTGAACAAAGGCTGCAGGCTCGGGGACGGAGATTCTTCAGGTGCGACCACCAATTCGTGAGGCAAGTTGGGATCTTGGAGAAGAGGAGGGTACCCCCTAGGAAGGCACAGGGGACCGTTGGGCGCCGGGTGCAGGGGTGTCTTTTGGCATCGGGAAATCTTACCCTCAGCTGGTCGCGGTTGGAGGGGTCCCTGGTTCTGAGGCTGCAGGCCTCGTCTGGGTCGTCGAGGAGGGTCTTTGGGCACTGGACTTCGGGTCCCAGTCGCCGGGTGGACCTCCTCGTAATTGTGGATCACTCTGGCACTGGCCGGGCTTGGCGGGTGCAGAGTGGGCTGGATTCGCGGTTCCTGGCTGGCACCAGGGCAGCTGCATGGCGGGTCTTCTTGATCTTCTTTCTTGTTTTTCTATCGGGATCTGAGGAAGGAAGGTTCAGGGTGCCCCTAAATACTGAATTTAGGGGCGTTACAGGTGTAGGAAGGTACCTCCTGACTATGGTTGCCCCCAACTTTTTGCCCTGTGTTTTAGCTGGTTTTTGACATAGTCGACCTGGGATCCTGCCAATCAGGACCCCAGGCCTACTGCTATCTGTGTAAAATGGATTCCATGTACCTTAGGTACATTTCCAATTGGTACTGGGCCACCTTATCAGACCCTGTAACTCAGGGCATAGGTGTACCCAGGGCTGCCAGGGGCTGCAGCATGTATTATGCCACCCCTGGCTGGCCTCCTAAATTTGACACAACTGGCTGCATGACAGCTGGGGCAAAGTCGTGTAATCACCCTTTGCTGTAGGTGTAGTATACCTATACCTAACCCTAAAATGGACACACAGATTCCTATCAGTCACTCCTATGGCAGGCCTTGACAATCCTGAAGGCAGAGTGCTTGGAATCGTGTGAGATGGTGCTCTGGCATGAGCTGAGCCTGTCTGCAGCTTGCGGAACCAAGTCCTAATAGCTGTTCCATGATATCGCATACCATATACTCTTAAGTGCATTATAATCCTCGCGGTTAAATGCTAACTTTGGTATTGCTTTATCAAAACATGTCGAGTAAGGTGTCATACGAATTGGAATACTAACCCCTCGGCAATTCTGGCGACGGGGTTAGCATTCCACCCTTCTAGAGGGACACGACATGTATGTAACTGTGAACCCCGGTTAAAGTTAACTAAAGCCTCAGCTCCACAAAATGGATGCTGCCACCACAGACACGAGTCTGACCTCCTGCTGCTGGGAGTCCTTCCAGCGAGGGAGGCCTGGACAAAGAGTTTCCTGTCCGGGGCGGTGCTAGCACCGTCCCAGACATGGTTTTGTGTATCCTGGGTAGGCAAGGCTTTTCAGGAAGGTGACTGCTGAGTGGCACCCCGGTGCTCACTACGCATAGGCCGGTCAGAACCAGTTCCAGGGGCACACCAGCCCCTGGCCTGGGGAAAGTCCGGCATGGCAGAGGGGTGTAACCACCCCCCTCCTAGTCCCACCCATAGGCAGGACCTAGTCACCGGGTCAGCCCCCTTTTTTAGTATAAAGATGGGAGCGGGCCCCATGTTCAAATTAGATCATCTTTGGAATCAAGACACGACTTTCTGCGAAAGGACTTCAAGATTTCTTCCTCAAGATTCTCCCTTGTGGCTAAGGAGTAGTCACCCTGCATCCGCAGGCACCATCCTAAAGAACACTGCGGTCTGCTGCAAGTCCTTCATCACGAATCCGACGACCCAGCTCGACGAGACCCGGCTTCCCTGGCACCTCTGACCTCTACTCACCTCTACAGCAAAGCTGAGAACCGTGAGTGCGACGAGACCTCGAGGGACCGACGATCGCCAAGACTGCATGACATCTTTACAACAAGCCCACAGTGTCCTCCACTGGTGAGTGCTTTGGGGTCCGAGAAGCCCCGACCCTGCGCAGCTCCAGCACCCAAGGTCAGCCTCCCTGCATCTCCACGATCTGCGTGGGGCCCTTCTGCTGTTTGCTGTGCACCGCGTTGTTTGGCTACTAGCCGGCTGGCTTGTGGCCTTCTTCACGACGCCCGACGACATCACTGCTGCTGGTCTGGTTGCTCCAGACTGGCCCTTGCTTCCTTCTTCAAGAGAGGCACCCCGGACCCTCCTGGTCCACTCCAGACGCCATTTTAGGTCCACCGCGTGGGCTTGAATTTGCCAAGGCTTTGTTGCCCAATCCTGGGTCCAGCGACGCCGACAGCTTCTATCTTCGTGGGACAGCTCGATCCTCCTTCCTGGTCGCCGACAACGCCTCCTGGTCCGCGTGATCTCTGAGCACAGCGTCACCCACACGCCTTGTCGAGGTGGCTACCATCCGGTGCCCTCCTGGTGCCCACTGACTACTGGCTAGTAGTCTCGAACTTGGTCCCCTCTGCTTTCAGGTGTCACCTTCCATCGATCCAGGCTTGGATCCACCGAACTTTCTTCACTGGTCGCCTGCCAGCAACTTCTTTCTTCCAGGCTCCTGGTCCGTCTACGAGGATTCCCGACGTCTTTTGAGTCCTATGCAGCTGCAGCCCCTGGGCTAGGTAACTTCGGCATTTCGGTGCCCCAGCATAGCCTCAGTATCCAAGGGTCAGAATCTACTTTCGTTTTCTTCCTACCAGGTCGGGTTCGCCCGAGAACACTAACTTTGCATTTCTAGCTACCATAGACTTTGTCCCGCATCTCGCGTGAGAGTGCACACACTGCACCCGAGTCCCCTGGGTCTCCTAGAAGTAATCTAACGATTCTATAGTCAAGTCCTAGCGATTCCAAAGTCTATTAGTACTGTACTTACCTGCTAGTAATTTCGCATTCCACTTTTCTAGTATATGGTTTTCCGTGCCCCTCGGGCATTTGTATATACTGTGCTAACTTAAGTATTTTTGTAAGAGTTTTGGTTTGTGCTTAGTACCCTGTCCTCATAAAGAGTACAGGGCTGTTGTGATTCTTAATAAATAACTGTTTATTTTCATAACACTTGTGTGGTGTCCTTTCACTTGGTGTTCAAGGGGTATATGTGGTATAACAGCTGGCTTAACACGCCCTCTCGAGTCTTTAGCCTTAGACTGCTCGTATCCACGCTACTAGGATAGCTGGTCTATAAGGTTGACTTACAACCAATCATCAATAAGGGTTGCTGGACTGATACATAGTGTTCACTAGAATAGTGACCACTGCATATCAGGCCACCTTCTCACAACAGGTAGGTCAAGAGCAGGGACCAATAGGACCCTGTCCTCGGGTGGGTACACCCCCTAGCCTTCTCTGCTGTGGGAGGGGGGCAGGAGCCTAGCTGTGATTGGACAGGGCTCCCCATCTTCAAGATGGCCAGAGCCCGGGGTCGTGCTTCACCTCGCCTCTCCTACCTGAGGGGTGGGGTTGGCACAGGCTGGCACACCCCCCTTCCTAACGTAGGGTATCCTGCCAGCCTTCCCACCAGAGTGGGGGTCAGAACTGGTGGGGGCCGGTTGCTGAGTACAGCAAGTGACCTGGAGAAGTTCACAAGGGCGGCAGGCCTTTGAAGCTTCCCCCTGCCCATCCTGGGGGAGGAGACCTAACACCTCGCCCAGGATGTGCATTGTTGCAGGCCCAGGAGAGGGGCAGCCTAGGTAGCCTCTCAGTCCAGACGTGAATTGTAGGTTAGGTTTTTAGGGGGCATCCCTAAGATGCCCTCTGGTGCATTTAACATTAAATCCCACACTGGCATCAGTGCGATTTTAATGTGCTGAGAAGTTTGATACCAAACTTGTCCGTCTTCAGTGTAGCCATTATGGTGCTGTGGAGTTCGTAATGACGACCTCCTAGTACCATATACTCTTAATGGCATCACTGCACTTACAGTGCCCAGGAATGGCCATGGGTACTGTAGGGGCGCAGGGCTCTTGCCCCTGTGCCCACACCGCTGGCAAAGGGCACCCAGCTAGAGGTGTGACAGGTATGCCAGGGCACTGGGTTTTATGGGTATGACACACAGGGATGTGTGCCATGTCGACTCTCTGTTTAGTTCTGCACTTAGACACTCAGCCTACAAAGGCAGTGTGTGGGTGTTAGGGTACAGGGCCCCTAAGGGTGGCACAATAAGTAATGCAGCCCTTAGGGGTCTTCTCTGGTCACCATGCCCTGGGTACCTAGGGTACCATTTACTAGGGACTGACAGGTGGCCAGAGATGCTGATTGGGTTTTGGTTTCAACACAGTTTTAGGGAATGAACACAGGCCCTGGGCACCTGGTTGGCAGGAGCCCAGGGTACACTCAGTCAAAGCACATCAGCAGTTCAACAAAAAGTGGGGGCATACCAATGCAAGAAAGATGGCACTTTCTCAAAAGGGGGCACTCTCTCTGAAACTGTCACGCCTCTCTCAGACAATTTGGCGCTGGGCAATCCATCCCAGAATTCATCTTCTGGCCCAGCACCTACCCGGAGTGAACAATCAAATTGCCGACCTCAGCAGGATGCAGCAATAAATACACGAGTGGGAACTTCATCCCCAAGTTCTCCTTCCATACTTTCAAGAATGTGGATTACCACATATAGCTTTGTTTGCCACAGTGGACAACTCAACATGCCCAAACTTCACCTCCAGGTTCCCACACCCTACATCCAAAGGCAATGCCCTATGGATGAATTGGTCAGGGATATTTGCCTATGCTTTTCTGCCTCTCCTTGCATTTTTGGTTTGGACACTCAGGCAAACATCGCTCACACTAATCTCAGTGGCACCCACATGGGTTCGGCAACTGTGGGTTACCACACTCTTGGAACTATCAGTGGTTCCACATCAAAAGCTGCATCTTAATACCAACCCTCTCACTCAGAACCATGGAGAAATCAGACACCCAAACCCCAAGGAACTCAATTCAGCGATGTGGCTCCTAAAGTCATAGAGTTTGGAAATTTACAGTTGCCACCAGATTGTATGACCATTCTTAAAGAAGCAAGAAAGCCTACTACTAGAGCATGTTGTGCAGTAAAATGGAAAAGATTTGTTGTATATTGTAACAACAATATTGATCCCCTCGATGCCTCTATCCAAAATATTATTGGTTACCTTTTACATCTACACTGAGTTGTCTAGCTTACATATCCGTTCGATTGCACCTTGCGGCAGTAGTCACATACTTGAAAAACAGACATGTATCATTGTTCAAGGTTCCAGTAATTAAAGCCTTTATTGAGGGCTTTAAAAGAGTAATACCGCCCAGAGTACCTCCTGCACCAGTTTGGAATCTGAACATAGTGCTTACAAGACTCATGGGTCTACCTTTTGAGCCATTACACATTTGTCCATTACAGTCTCTTTCTTGGAAGGTTGCCTTCCTCATTGCTAATACTTCCATAAGGAGAGTTGGTGAGCTACAAGCATTAATCTTAGAAGACCCTTCTTTCAGCTTCATAAAGATAGAGTAGTTCTTCGCACCAACCCAAAATTCCTTCCAAAAGTGGTTTCTGCTTTTCATATTAATCAATCAGTTGAGTTACCTGTGTCCTTCCCTCAAACTGATTCAGTAGCAGAAAGAGCTCTTCACACTTGATAACAGAAGAGCGTTATTGGACTATATTAAATGGACAAATGGTTTTCGTAAGAAAACACAACTATTTGTTGCATTTGCTACACCTCACAAAGGCAATCCTATCTCTAAATCTAGTATTTCAGGATGGATTGTTAAATGCATTCAGTCAGTCAAAATACTCTTTATTCGATTTTTGTTAAAATCATAAAAGGCATAAGACAATCACAATACAGTATTTAAAAACATCACTAAATCACGTTAAAAAAGGATGGTTTTCTGCTTATTGATTACATTTCATCAAATTGTTGCATGCAAGCATACAAATCTATTTACAAATTTTTTAGGAGGTCAAAAGTAAAAACAAAATCGAATAAAGAGTATTTTGACTGACTGTTAAATGCATTCAAACTTGCTTTGCTAAAGCTAAAAGAACGTTATTTATACCTCCTAGAGCACATTCCACTCGTAAAACAGGATCATCTATGGCCTTTTTAGGTAACATTCCTATAGCTGACATTTGTAAGGCAGCAACATGGTTTAAACGACAGATATTTACACTATTGTGTGGATGTTAGCACGTCAACAAGCCAGTGTAGGGCAAGCAGTGCTAAAGACACTTTTTCTAACAACTCCAACACCTACCGGTTAGCTCCTGCTTTGGGAGAGTACTTTAATATAGTCTATGCAAAGCATGTGTGTCTACAGCACACATGCCTCGAACGGATTATGTTACTTACCAAGTAAGCATCTGTACTTGGCATATAGGTCTGTATATTCACATGCGCCCTCCCATCTCCCCGGGCTCCTGTAGTTGTTGCAGTTCTCATTATTTACATTACATACGCATGGACATCTTTGAACTACACTCACTTACTCCATTCTCACCCTCTTGCGGGAAAACAATGTAACAATGGAGTCGATGCCGATGCACAATATCACCGAAAGGAGGAGTCACCTTACCTCGTGACTGGAAAAGACTTCTTAGAAGAAAAATAACTTGCAAACTTCTGGACCCAACACTGTATGGCAGGAGTATGCAAAGCTAGATGCTTACTGGTTAAGTAACATCATCCTTAGTCATCTATAACTTTGTTTGACCTCCAGAATCATCTGTCTCTGCTTTTAACTGCTACACAGGGGCAGAGATGTGATGGGGAGCCATAAATAACATGACCTTTTCTCCCTGACCTAAATGTGAAAAAAATTACTTCACTGCTACCCTTAACCGCCTTAACCTTCCCTGCTTTTTTTCCCCCTCCTGCAGCTCTGCTTTTTGCTTTCAGTTAAAGCAGACAAGCAGTGCTACGTTAACAGGCTATCCGAGATCCCTGCAGCTCGGTCTGGAAGGCCTTTATGATGTTTCAACAGTTGGTAACAAGTTTTGTTATCAACTTTGTTATCAACTACTGCTATGTCATAGCAGTGATTTACGAGATTAAGAATCTAGTGTAAACGATAGAAGCTTCCCATGGAAGCCATGCATAACACATGTTTTTTATAATGGCCTGGTGTGATAGTGATTTTATATTGTTACTTTTAAAATCTGATTAGTCCTATTTTGTTTTTTATTCGGATTATTGTGTAATTGCCTGATGTTACTGTAAGCTTGCCTAAAGGTGATGCGAGGTGACAACAGATATTGAACAGTGAGAACAGGAGATTAGAAAGAATAAAGAATGAAGACATAGCCTAGTGGTTGGAATGGTCTTCCTAAAAAACAATAGTATCTTGTTATGGTAACCAAACTAGCGATGTGGGTTCGTCCTTCGATGTGACTAGAAGGTCACGGCGAACAGAAGAGTATTGGGGAATGCAGAACAGCAGAGTAAATGGGGAGAACAGAAAAAAAGAATGTTGAAGTTGGATATTGGTTTTGGTGGAAGGAGCTGGGCATTGCATTGGTAGAAGCTATGGAGTTATGTTCTAGAGATAGTAACTGACCAGAGTGACAGGATTGGTGCTCCCCCCAACCCAGCACCCCTTGGCCAGCATCTTAAGTCTCATCTCCCACGCAAGGTTTTATCGAAGTACAATTATTTATTTCCTAATCTTTTTCTTTTAAGGTATCTGTTTTTGGGCAATGGAAGAATTACCTAATCTTTTTCTTTTAAGGTATCGTCTTTATGGACAATGGAAGAATGACACTTATAACAGTCATCCGCTGCTGGTGAAAGTCAAAGCTCAAACTATAGAACGAGCCAAATATATCATGAAGTAAGTTGTATCAACCTATTGACCCATGAGCTTAAGATTTCTAATGTAAACGGGCAATGTGTAATTAAAGGTATATTCTTTTTCAACCTCTCTGCATTCTGTGTTTAAGTAGTATCAAAAACACAATGTTTCTTGTTTTGTTGTCGCTTTCATTGGCATACAACCTCCTAACATATTTATCCAGAGCTATTACCTTTATTGTAAAGACTAAATGTTCAGTAAACAGGAGAAAAGAATCCCCATTTGTCAGTCACAGATATTTATTAAATAAAGATTGATATGTCTGTCTATGCAGGATCCTGTAAACAATTTTTACCTGCAAATAAATATACCAAAAATTTAAAAGAGAACTATGGTCATCATTCAGTTAACTTTTGTTTTCTTTAAGTATCGCGAGCAATATTAAATCTAGCTCTAAAATAAATGGTGTGTTTTTAGCATTTAAGTTTTTTTTTTTACACAGGTTTAAAAGCAAACCGGTTAAATGGTTAGCAGAATGACTTTAGTTGCGAATCCCTTAATACACTACAGCGACAACTAGTTACTTTTGACCTCTGTGTATTGAGAAATCCCTTAATGCTGGGCATTTGACCTTCCATCTTTCTGTTGAAGTGTTTTTATTTGGTTTGCTGAACATGTCTTGATGTGGTGTTTGTTTATTTATTAATTTTTTTAATGGAGGGACAGTAGAATTTATATAACTTTCTAAAAGGATTATTATTAGCTTGTTAGACTGCCACAGTAGGACTTTGTTTTTTCACAGGTGTTCATCTTGTGTTGGATACGAAGTTCAATGGGTTCTCCAGTATTAGGGGTGTCTTTCATAGATTCACATGCTTGAATATTCCCCGTCGTCGAAGTGGGAGTCCCACGGTACATAAAATAGCAATAATGCTAAACATATATATGTAAATATATGTGAAACAACATAATCTATACTACTATAATAAAGGAAGAACTTTGAGGCTTTGAGGTGGGTAAACTCTGGAACCACAGTGCCAATCCACACACCTGATACACCCTTGTAATCGTCAGGGAGTGCAGATGGTTATAGGCTATATAAATAAAAAAAAAAAACGTTACTTAAAAAATTTACATTAAAAAAAAAAAGTAGTCCATCCGAAGTAGCGCCGGCCGCGACGTGCGTGCTCACGTCATGGGGCGGGGAGGAGCGGCATCCAGGAGCGCGACGAGGAGCGGCGGGCATGGCGCGGGGGAGGAGCGGTGACATTAGGAGCAGAGGACAGGCGGGAGTTGTGGTGAGGTGACGACCAGCGGACAGGCGGGAGGAGCGGTGGCCAGCGGCGGCGAGGAGCGGCGGAGCGGTTAACTGAGGAGCGCGGGGGAGGAGCGGCGGCTGAGGTAAGGGGACCCACGGACAATGTCGAAAAAGGCACGGGTCGGGCAGGCGGGGGGCGGGCCGGGCAGGGGCCAGGGCTTCTGGACAATGGGCGGGCGGGGTCGGGGAAGCCTGATTGCTCCCGGACAAGGTCGGGACGGGCTGCTAGTACATAATAAAAGAAGAGGTAAATACAAATGAAAAAACCTCCAGAACAATTCCTACATAGGAATACATGGTAAAGAGAAAAACCACTTGTAACACATTAGTGTCATTATGTTAGTCCAAACTACAGCCAATCAGGCGCAAGCACCCTCCAGAACCTTCTCCTCAAAAGCCCAAGTCCTCTGATTTTCTACCGCATGTCGTGTGAAGGGAGTCTCCCTGAGCTCTGCTCAGTTGTTTGCTTCAAATCTTCTACTTCCAGTCTTCCCAACATGTCAAGTAAGAAGTCTTTATTCAGATCTTGCTCTTCTTGTGGTATCCGACGGGCCGCTAGAGAAGAGATGCATTGGCAGGCACCGGAACCGGAGAACATTTTCGATGACGAACCCGACCTCCCAGAAGCGGCGGACTCAGTCCTCGAAATTGTCACCGTAGAAGACCAGTCGGACTCCGATGACCAGATCACACCGGGGCAAACCGTGAGTACCACGCCCCCTACCCCGCTTCCATCTCAAGACAAGGCTCTGGTCGAAGCATCTCCTGTTAGGGTACAGGGCCCCTAAGGGGTCTCTGAAGGTGTTTGCCGCGATCGGCAAACACCTTCAGAGACCCCGCCTTCCGGCTCGGCTCCGAAGACCAAACCCAAGCCTTCTGAGACCCTGGGAACTAGCAACACTATTCCCAAAAAGGCCGCCGAACCGAAAAAGGTTGTCGAGCCGAAGAAAACCATCGAAATAAAAAAGGTCGTAGATCCCAAGAGAATAGTCAACCCGAAAAAGGCAGTCGAGCCGAAAAAGTGTCGACCTGCCAAAAACAAGTCACAGTAAAATTCCTGGTGACCCGAAGAAGGCAGCTGAGTCGACAAACACCGGTCGATCCGAAAAAGGTTATCAAACCGACAACACCGGTCAATCCAAAAAAAACTATAGAAACAAAAAACACGGTCGATCTGAAAAATGTCGTCGAACCAAAAAAGACAGTAAAGACGAAACACGTCTAACAAAAAGGAGTCGCCGAGCCGAAAAAGGTCACCGACCCGAAAACAGCAGTCGAGCCGAAAGTCGCTCCACAGCCGAAGGCCCTCGAGCCAAACACTCATGAACAAGTGACTAAGCCAAAATCATCGGCGCCAAAACCATGGACAGTTAAGGAAGAATTTTTTCACCCTGATCCAGTAGAGGAAGAACAACCTAAACTGTATACAGACCCTAAAACAGCACGGGTAACAGTTTACCACAGAAAGAAGAGACCTTTGGACACTGACACTTCTTCCCCTGTTCCTCCAAAGAAGAAATACTTTGCAACATCTCCCTCAAGGCCTTTCACTCCTCCTCCTTTCTTTCCTGACATGCCTTATGTACCTTACTCTCCTTCACATTATGATGAGGCAGAAAACATAGGGGACAATACTCAAGATAACTTTGGAGACCCTGAGGATCCGGATGTACAGGATAACCCACAGGATGACCAAAATGATCCTTATGATACATACACCCACAACCCATCCCTGACATCTCTACATATCCTACAAAGCCGTTGCCTACTGATGACACCATTGTCTTTAACCAACTAGTGGATAGGGCAGCTAAATATCACCATGTAGACATGCACACTGACCCAATAGAAGAGGATTTCCTATTCGACACTTTTCCTACTTCAGAAAAGAACGTATGTACACTTCCTATGTAAAAAGGGGTACTAAAACACGCACCAGACATATTTAAAGATCCAGGCAGAGCGCGTGTCCTCAATCCCAGAATTGAGAAAAAGTATAAGGCAGTCCCTACAGACCCTTCTTATATTAAATCACAGTTGCCTTTAGACTCAGTGGTAGCAAACGCTCGAAAGCGAGCTAATTCACAGACAACAGGAGATGCTCCCCCTCCTGACAAAGAGTCAATGATACTAGAATCCTCAGGCAAAAGAGTGGCATCCCAAGCAGCAAACAATTGGAGAATTGCGAACACACAGGCTCTATTAGCACAATAGGATAGAGCACATTATGACCAGCTGGAAGGCTTACTACAACACCTCCCAGAACCATTCAAATCTAAAGCTACAGACCTAATACAGGAAGGCAAATTTGTAACAAATGCTTTCATTAAATGTGCACTTGACGCAGCTGACACAGCAGCTAGGTCTATTAACACTAGCGTATTACTACGCCGGCATGCGTGGCTACGCATTTCTGGATTTAAAAATGAAGTGCAGTCAATCATCCTCAACTAGCCAGTTAACCAAGACTTTGTTTGGCCCTGCAGTAGATACGATCTTGGAAAAGATGAAAAAGGATACTGATACTGCTAAGTCAATGGGTGCATTTCAGTTCCAACAATCCAGAAGTTCCTTTCGTCGCATCTCCTTTCGAGGCTCAGGTAGAGGCAACGCATCACAAACTTCTCTACTTTCAAGAGAAATACCCAGAGCACCTTTAATAAAGGCTACAACAGAGGGGTTTATAGAGGCAATAATAACAAGGGCAGAGGACGTGGTGGCAACAACACCAGAGCCTCCACCGCCACCAAACAGTGACTTGCTCTCACTCCCTCCAGACCACTCAACACCGGTCGGAGGCAGACTAACACAATTCCTACCAGTCTGGAACGCAATTACCACAGACAGGTGAGTGAGACAAATTATCCAGTATGGTTATTGCCTGGAACTCACTTGTACTCCACCCAACATACCACCCAAACACCGTCCTATGTCCAAGGAACACGTCACGCTGTTACAACAAGAGATAACATCCATGCTAGAAAAGGGAGCCATAGAGCCAGTCCCTTTTCAACACCAAGGGACAGGATTATATTCCCTACACTTCCTCATTCCCAAAAAGGACGGGTCCCTCAGACCAATGTTGGACCTCAGACCTCTGAACCAATACATACTCTCAGAGCATTTCCATATGATCACTCTTCAACAAGTACTCCCGTTACTCCAACAAGGCGAATTCCTCGCTACATTAGGCCTCAAGGATGCATACTTTCACTTTCCTATACATCCAGCTCACAGAAAATACCTCAGGTTCACGATAGAAGGTCAACACTATCAATTCAAAGTTCTCCCCTTCGGGGTAACTACAGCACCAAGGGTTTTCACAAAATGCCTAGCAGTAGTAGCAGCACACCTAAGAAGGCAACACATCCATGTGCTCCCCTACCTGGACGATTGGCTCATAAAAGCCAACTCATACGCACAGTGTGCAAACCACACATCCCAGACAATTCAGCTGCTGCACAGTCTGGGTTTTTCTATAAATTACACAAAATCACATCTGCAGCCCTCCCACATACAATATCTGGGAGCAGCAATAGACACCTCAGCGGCAAAAGCATATCCAAATCCAACCAGGATAGCCAACATGCAGTCTCTAATTCAAAGATTTCACACACAACACTCCTTGCCAGCTCGAGTGTTCATGCAGCTCATAGGCATGATGGCTTCCTGCATATTCATTGTCCCTCATGCCCGACTTCAAATGCATCCATTGCAGGAATGCCTAGCACGGCAGTGGAACCAAGCTCAAGGACAACTAAAAGGACCTAGTGTTGGTAGACAGTTGCACTTACAACTCTCTGGAGTGGTGGAACCCACAAAACCTTTCCAACGGGCGACTGTTCCAAGAGCCGGTTCCACAGGTAGTGCTAACAGCGGACGCATCACTGATAAGTTGGGGAGCCCACCTACTTCAATACATAGTCCAAGGGCTCTGGACAGTCAAGAAGAAGACACTGCATATAAACCACTTAGAGTTGCTAGCAGTATTTCTAGCAATGAAAGCCTTCCAGAAATACTTGTACAACAAGGCTGTATTGATCCGGACAGACAACATGACAGCCATGTACTACATACAGAAACTGGGAGGGACGCACTCTCCGCAGCTGTCTCACCTAGCACAGAGCATATGGAGGTGGGCAATTACCCAAAAACATCTTTCTGCTGGCAGAACACCTCCCAGGAATAGACAATCGGATCGCAGATCTACTAAGCAGACACAGCCAACAGATGCACAAATGGGAGATTCACCCTCAAGTCCTCCAACCATTCTTCAAAAGGTGGGGGCATCCAGAGATAGATCTGTTTGCCACAAAAGAAAACTCAAAATGCCAGTCCTTTGCCGCCAGGTTTCCACACCCGTTGTCACAGGGCAATGCGATATGGATGAACTGGTCAGGCAGATTTGCGTATGCTTTTCTGCCAACCCCACTGATTCCATTAGTGGCACGCAAACTAAAGCAACAGTCCCTCACAATGATCCTAGTTGCTCCCACAAGGGCAAGACAGCCATGGAACACGACACTCCTAGAACTCTCAGTAGTCCCACACCAAAGGCTGCGCCTATCGCCACAGCTGTTAACGCAGAACCGTGGAGAAATCAGGCACCCAGATTCCAATCAGATGAACCTAGCGATCTGGCTCCTGAAGTCTTAGAGTTCGGATATCTTAACTTGCCCCCAGACTGTATGAACATTTTCAAGGAAGCAAGACGCCCAACTACTAGAGCAAGCTACGCAGCTAAATGGAAAAGATTTGTAATTTACTGTAATAATAACCAAATCAATCCATTAGATGCCTACATCCAAAGCATAATATGTTACTTATTACATCTTGAAAGATGCAATTTAGCATACTCTTCCATAAGGCTACACCTTGCTGCTATAGCAGCATATCTCCAGAACAGACACCTGTCCCTGTTCAAAATACCACCAATCAAAGCTTTTATGGAAGGACTTAAAAGAATTATCCCTCCAAGACATCCACCAGCGCCAGTCTGGAACTTAAACGTAGTACTTACCAGACTTATGGGGCCACCTTTCGAACCACTCCATTTGTGCGGATTACAATTCCTAACATGGAAAGTGGCATTTTTGGTGGCCATTACCTCCCTTAGGCGAGTGAGCGAGCTACAGGCACTAACGATTCAAGAACCTTTCATGCAAATACATCATATTAAGGTAGTGCTCCGTACTAACCCCCTAAGTTCATGCCAAAAGTGATATCAACATTTCATCTCAATCAGTCAATAGATTAGCCAGTTTTCTTCCAAAACCCGCAATCAGTGGCTGAAAGGGCTCTACACACACAAGATGTAAAAAGAGATCTATTATATTACGTTGACAGAACTAAAGCTTTCAGAAAGACAAAGCAACTATTTGTTGCTTTTGCTCCACAGCATAAGGGTAAAGCTATTTCAAAATCAGGAATAGCCAGATGGATAGTTAAGTGCGTTCAAATATGCTATCAAAAGGCTAAGCGCACTCTAACAGTTCCCCCAAAAGCCCACTCAACGCGCAAAATGGGGGCATCTATGGCTTTCCTAGGAAATATTCCACTAGAAGACATATGTAGAGCAGCTACAAGGTCCACCATACACACTTTCACTAAACACTACTGTGTAAACGTGCAAACAAACTAGCAAGCTGCTGTAGCCCAGGCTGTCCTAAAAACTCTTTCAAACTGCTGCAGCTGGTACAGGTGACCACCGCTAGAGGAGATACTGCTATACAGTCTATGCTAAGACATGAATTCAGCAGCCCACATGCCTCGAGCGGAAAATGCTACTTACCAGTATGCATCTGTACTTGGCATGTAGGGCTGCTGACATTCATATCGCCCACCCTCCTCCCCGGTGCCTGTCACAGCTGCAGTAATTCTTTCTACATACATTTACATGGTCATCTCTTACTTTTCTATATTCCACCTTTGCCACAATGGCGAAAAACAATCTAAAGAAGGAGAAGATGCCCATGCGCACTGTAGTCCACGGGAGGAGTTACCTATCTCGTGATACTTCGAAGACTCTTCCAGGACAACAAAGTGCAAACATCCGGACCCAACACTAGGCAGCGATCTATGCTAAGATATGAATGTCAGCAGCTCTACATGCCAAGAACAGATGCATACTGGTAAGTAGCATTTTCCATACATTTTGTATCAGCCTATATTTTACTGTGTGTAATGCAATGCAAGTATAAAATAACGACTTATATACTCACAGTGCTTTCTGTCACAGGCTGTGATCACGTAGCACTAAAAGTACACTAGTCTCCTTTGCACCAAACAAGATTTAATTCTGTGACTCTCTGGTTACACACAGATCTATGCAGTGCATTAACTAATAGAGGTTTTCTAATGTACTGCAGTGCTTTTCCCATTGAGCAACAACTTTTTACATTTATTTTTAATTTACACTGCCCATTATTGTATATGTATGTACCTGATGGTGAAAGACCTAAAAAACATACAGAATATTTTGGGGCTTATTTATGAGAGGCTTGCGCCGCCAAAGCACCAGTTTTTTTTATGCTCTGGGGTGCGAGCGTATTAACCATACCTATGAGCTGCGCAAAGTCACCCTGCATGGCTTTACATGGCCTCATAGATATGGAATAAGACAAGCAGGGCAAGTTACTGCCTTGCCTAACTTTGCGTTAAGGAGGTGTTCCATGTGTGCTGCATGGGTGTTCCCACGCAACACCCTTGTATTTTGATGCTGTTTTTTTTTATGCTGCCCCATATTAATAAAACCACTTAAACCTGGGGCAGCACCAAAAACGCACGTCTCCCCAATGAAAACATTTCTCCTCGTGTTTTCCTCTTTCCATGTGTGCTGCATTCTGCACCTCACATAGAAAGGGGAAAACTTCTATTGGGATTATTTTTGTGAAGGAAGGTGCCCTTCCTGCACAAAAACAATCCTCCCTATATTGGTGCTAGGCAGCAATTTGTGCGCCAACGCAAGGGGAAAGGACAGGAATGCACCGTATTTTATAAACATGGTGCATTCCTGCCATTCCACATTGGCATAGGGCAGCGCAGCAAGAGAACTTGCAGCGCTGCCAGACCCCAATTCCTTATAAATGAGGCCCTTTGTTTTTAGCTACACCTTTGACCACGCCCCCATGCTCCCTGACCTTTGGTTTGACAAACACTGTTTAATATGATTTCCCCACTGTAAACATTATTTTGTGTGTGAATTGGCGGCGTTTACGGTTGTCAATGATGATGAGTACCAGGTTCTAGAACTTTTTATCAGGAGGGGGCCCTTACTCCTAAAAAAGTTTGACAAGTGGGTCTCAGCATCAAAAAATTTGAAGATCTCTGCTCTAGATGCTACACCTCAAGGGTAACCTAGGTCTAACACTGGTTGTATAGGCGACCCACTGGGAGAGCCAGACCCATGGGACATATATGATACAGACCCCATAACACCGTATAATCTGTATCTTTATCCAATTTGACCCTCCCTGCTGAAGGTGATTGCTAGAGCAGCTATTTACCATGGTGTTGAACTGCATACGGAGTCTTTGGAGCAAGACTTCCTCTCATCTACTCGCAAAGAGACACGTTTTTGCCTATGCTTCCTGGTATGTTAGGGCACGTCGACATCTTCGAGGAGCCTGTTCGTGCCTGGTTATTGTAGATTCAAAAAATAAAACGGCAGGACGTGGCCAGCAGCCGAAGAAGATGGCTGCACATTAACACGGCTCCGGATCCTTACTCCTCTTCCCCCTTAAATCCAGCACTTATCTATGGGTATGACAATAGGAAACTGAGCCTGGCAAGAGAGGGCAGTGATTAGGAACCCGAGCTGCCCCCAAAAAATTATTCTGAGGCAACCGGAGTCCGCTATGACTAGTGGCGTGAATGCGTGAGGAAGCCACGGAGTGGCGTTTGCCTCGGAGAGCTGGGGGCGGGTAGGATCTCTGCCCCCACTGTATCGCTGCCAGGCAAGGAAGTTGTGTCTCCCAGGACCAGCTGCGGAGCAGGTCAGCGCTTTCAGCTTGGCCCCGTCATGACCGCGAATCCGCCTGCACGACACAGTGGTGATGGGCCGAGGGAGCAGAGGAGTTTACAGGACCTGACTGCAGGGAGGCCCGGTGGGCCGGAGACCAGTGCTGAGGGACACGGTTACAGACAAAGGGCGAGGGCAGGCCACACTCAGATCAATCGGTGGCGAAGGAACGCAACTAACAAAAGGAGCCGCATCGGACGAGTCCTGGAAGCAGCGAGATGACTGATTCATCCCAACCAAACACAATCCCGAAAATTCGGTCTGAAATAAAGAACTGAGAGAAGAGGCACAGAACCAATATCTCACTGCAACATTTGCTACCCAAGAGCGGAAGCGAGCTGGTGCCTCTTAAGGAGGTGTGTGAGCCTGGCGGGGAAAACCGACAGGCCGCGAGGGACTCTCTCCCTAGTCAAGCAGCGGTGGTTACTACAAGGCTCCTCAGCAACGACGATGCCATTACTTCGTCCCCACAAAGGCAGAAGGGAAATGTCAGGTGGTAAAGGAGGGCGTGGCTCACATTAGCCAAAGCTGGCCAAATTTTCGTGCCAGAATAATCAAGAAGGGGCAATCAATCAGAACTGTTGTCAAAAACTGTAAGAAACTGGCTCTATATATATACTACACCAAAGTGATGTACAGTGTGTATAGAGTCCAAGGGTCTCCAGAGGTTTGGCAGAGGTTAAAGTTAGATAGAACCTCACGCTCTAAAGTGGTAGCTTGGTCGAGCAGTAAGGCAATATCAGAGAACAGTGTTAAGCATTTGATGTACACTCAGCAAATTAATTCACACACTCAAGAACTGAACTCTAGGCCAATTGTTTTTGTATAAAAATATATTTTTTTTTTCTAGAACCAAGCAAGCCTGGCACCGGTAAGCATAAAAATACTTTGCAATAGTAGATTACTTGTATGAACGCAGTTCAAAATTCAGTATAACTTTTACTGGTTTTGGTTACAGTTTAAGTAAGCAGTTTGCAACACTTAGCAGGTATAGTACATTCGAATGAATGGGCTTTTTAAGTAAAATGCAATTAATTACTTTTCAGATTACGTTTGCTAACAGTGCTGGATCCTAGATTTAGCACTGGCACATTTCCTGTAAACAATTGAGTAAATTTGTTTTAGTTAGAGGTACAATTTTTTATATATATATTTTTTAAAATATTTCCAAGACCTTTATTGAAAATGCATTTGACCGATAACACAGCTCAGTGCCTACAACCTTAACGAAGGCCGGCAGCGTTATAACCAGGTACTTGCATAGCACTTAAGGAATGTGTGGTCGTATTACAGTTTACACAGCAAGTCGCCTACAACCACCATGGGCCGGCCACGTTAATAGTAACTGTGAGTCTTGGGGTTTATTTTACTGTGGAACACAAACATGAGTCAACTTGGATCAGTCCACTACCGCACTCCGTCCTCCTCCAACATTATTGCATTATGTGGTTGAACAGTACCTTTACATCGATAATATCACAAAATTTACAGTAGCTGCATCATTTTTCCGAGGCTAAACAGCTTTCACTCATCCCTTTGAGCATTCAGGTATGCAGTCAGATACATCCAATAGTCCTTTGGCTGGGACCTAGCTGATAATATTTCTTCATATATGCGTAATGTATCATGGCAGTAAGTCATATCCCTGAGCCACTGCTTGACTGTTGGTACCTTTCTACTCCCCCAGCACATTGAGACTTAGCTAACAATAGGGCCACTGCACAAAACCTACGCGGCAATGGCTTCATCTTCCCCAATAAACCCAGGAGACAACATCGAATGGTGCACTCCAAAGGTATCCACACCATTTCAGACAATGTATTTATAACTTCCAGCCAATAGGCCTGGATCTTCACACAGTGCCATGCTAAATGTATGAAGTCACCATGATTAAAGTGACAGCGTTTGCATCGCGCATCTTCTCTCAGACCATACTTATGCAGAGAGACTGGGGTGTAGTATGCCCGGTGTAGGTATTTAAAATGAATGATGCGTAAGTTTCCATTCGGCGTTAGGAGTTTAGTCAGAGTGCATGCAGTTTCCCAGTCTTTGTTGGTCAGGGGGTCCTCCAATAGCGGGTTCCATCGTTCCCGAGCCTTAGCAGTGGTTTGTCCTATCTCTGTCTGAGCTGATGTATAAAGTCTAGATACTAAGTGAGATGTGTTACAGGTCGTTAGGATCAATTGCAATGTGTTCAGAGTAGGTGGTTCCTCCGGAAAGGTATGATAGAAGTGCCGAATCGCCACTTTCAGTCTATGGAATGTAAATTGAAATAACAATGATGGGTTTTGCATTTAGGTTAAATCCGGTTCTGTGAGGAAAGTTCAATTTTTATATAAATCTCCCATAGAAATTAGTTCTACTTGTGTTAATATGCCCATACCTACTGGTTCAGCTGTTACCGACAGCGCCGGATGATTATGAAGTGGAAGAGCAGGAGCGTAAAGTGGTAATTTATTGGCTAGCCGGCCTAATCTCTTCCATGCTGCGTTAGTAACATCTACGGTATTAATGTCCTTGTCGTGAAGTGGCGGTCTGTCGTGTGTGATGATGGCGTGGAGCGGGATGGGGGCAGCATCTCCCTCCTCAACAGCTACATGAGTCAGGTATGGGGTACTATGGTACCAGAAGGCTGCATACTGTGCCTGAGCGCATAGATAATATAAGAAGAAATCCGGTACACTCCATCCCCCTCTGGAGGTTGGCAGCGCCAAGGTGGTTCGGTCAATACGCGCTTGTCTACCTGCCCAGATCAGCCTCAATATCATTGTGGTTATGCACTTAAACACTTCTTTTGGCGGCTGGATGGGGATATTGGTAAAGGAGCCTGGGTAGCACTACCATCTTGACTATTGCAATTCGATCGGCTAGGGATAGTGGGAGTTGAATCCACCTCTTAGTTTTGTCCTCTAGGGCATCAATTGCTCTACCGTAGTTTGTCCTGACTATTTCCGGGTCTCTATGAAACCATATGCCTAGGTATCTTATGGGGTCTGTTTGCCATTCTAATGGGTATTCTACAGCTTGTGGTGTGGTAGTGTCTGTGAGTGGGATGATCGAAGATTTTTCCCAATTTATCTGCAGTCCCGAGAAACCACCAAATTTGATGTATGTGCGCAAGAGGGGATCTAGGTTACGTGTTGAGTCACGGACATATAGTAACATGTCATCCGCATATAGGGAGATATGTAGGGGTCTACTTGGAAACTACAGGGCGAGATGATGGCTCTTCTGCCTAACTATGCAGGCAAGGGGTTCTAGGGCCAGAGCAAATAGCAGGGGGGACAATGGGCAGCCCTGTCTGGTCCCTCTTCCTATGTTAAAAGCTTCAGAAGCATAGCTATTAATCCTGACTCTGGCTGTGGGTTTCGTGTACAATAGTTGGATCCATTGAATGTATATCAGTGGAAAGCCCATCCTATGTAGTATAGTGATTAAGTAAGACCATTCAATAGAATCAAACGCCTTGGCGGCATCCAGCATCACAGCCAAAGCTTTCATCGTCGGGTCTAGATAATGTGAGACCGCAAAAAGTGTTCTTGTGTTGTGTGTTGTGTTGCGGGAGGGTATGAAAACTGACTGGTCTGGGAGTACCAAATTCGGCATGAGTGGTTGCAGTCGCACCGCAAGTATTTTAGCGAGTATTTTTGAGTCTACATTAAGTAGGGAGAGCGGGCGATATGAGTTACAACTTCCCGGGTCTTTATCCGGTTTAAGGAGTACCACTATTAACGCCTCTGAAAGTGTGGGTGGTAGTAGCTGAGCCTCATGTGCGGCCCCAAACATGGCAACCAAATGAGGTGCCAGGAGGTCCTTATATGTTTTATAAAACTCACAAGTGAAACCATCCTTGCCAGGACTCTTACCGTTGGGCAGAAATTGGATCACTTCTGTTACCTCCTCCACCGTGATCGCAGTGAGAGGTACTGCCTAGCAGTCGTTTCAGCAATTTGGCCGGGGCACCCACGTAGAGGGCGTTTCCGTAGTCCAGTCTGCTTCTGACGAGGGCCTGGGTGACAGTTCTTCTGGTGTCGGTGGGGATCTTTCGAAGCATGCAGAGGGTGTTGAAACAGGAGGATGAGATTGCGTTGACTTGCTTGGTCATGAAGAGTGTACAGTCTAAGATGAATCTCAGGTTTGCTGCGTGGTCGGTGGGTGTTAAAGCTGCTCCTAGGGCGGTCGGCCACCAGGAATCGTCCCTGGCGGAAGGTTTGGAGCTGAGGATGAGGACCTCTGTCTTGTCCGAGTTCAGCTTCAGACGGCTGTTCTTCATCCATTCGGCTATGGCTTTCATACCTTCGTAGAGATTGGTTTTAGCCGTGAGAGTTTCCTTGGTGAGTGAGAGGATCAGTTGTGTGTCGTTGAGGTTGTGCATTCTGGTGACGTGGGCGAGTGGGACCATGTAGATGTTGAACAGAGTCGGCCTGAGGGAGGATTCTTGGGGTACGCCGCAGATGATCTTGGTGGCTTCGGATCGGAAGGGAGGGAGGTGTTCTGCTGGAGAGGAAGGAGGTGGTCCAGTGCTTTGCCTCGGATTCCTGCGTCGTGGAGGCGGGTGCGTAGGGTGTGGTGGCAGACTGTATCGAAGGTGGCTGACCGGTCCAGGAGGATGAGGGAAGCGATCTCGCCGTTGTCCAGAAGGGCCCTGATGTCGTCGGTGGCGGTGATGAGTGCCGTTTCGGTGTTGTAGTTGCTGCGGAAACCGGACTGGGACGGGTCCAGGATGTTGTTCTCCTCTAGGTAGCGGGTTAGCTGTTTGTTGACAGCTTTCTCGATGACCTTCGCCTGGAACGGAAGCAGGGAGATGGGCCAGAAGTTCTTGAGGTCCTTGGGGTCTGCTTTGGGCTTCTTGAGCAGGGCGTTGATCTTGGGCATGCTTCCAGCTCTCCCGAAAGGTCGCGGTCTAGAAGGAGATGTTGATGTCTTTGTGTAGGTGGGGTGCGATGGTGGCGCTGGCTTTGTTGAAGATGTGGTGGGGGCTCAGGTCTGATGGGGAGCCGGAGTGGATGGTGCTCATGATTTTGATGGTGGTGTCGTCGTTGATGTTGGTCCAGGTTAATCGGGTGATTTTAAGGAATATTCTTAGTTTTCAAAAGTCAACACTTTGACACTTTTTCTCCCAAAAAGTTTCTATGTTATCCTATGAGGAAAAATTAGTTAACGGTTTCGAGGTAAGTAATCGGTCTTTTGACTTAGGGATCTGGGGTTAGACTCACGGGTCTCCCAGGGTCAGTGGTGCACTGTTGTTGCACCCTCAGCGGCACTCAGGCAGCCGGGTGCAGAGTGTTGAGGCCCACTGTTATCCTATGGATGATGGGGCGACTCCGGTTGGTGGCTGCTGACAAGCAGGCCACGAGGTTTTAGGTGTGAAGCTCCTAGGGTTAAGCTCAGGGCAAGTTGGGTACCAAGTTAGCCCAAAAGGGGCACCCTCAGGTGCACTAGGGCGGCCGGGTGCAGGGTGCTGTTTTTAGGTCGGGTGCCCTGTTGATTTGGATAGAGATTCTCCGGGACAAAGAAACACTGCAGGCTCTGGAACGAGGATCTTCCAGGAGTGACCACTGTGAGAAAGTGCCATCTTTCTTGCATTGGTATGCCCCCACTTCTTGCTAAACTACTGATGTGCTTTGACTGGGTATGCCCTGAGCTCCTGCTAACCAGGTGCCCAGGGCCTGTGTTCCTTCCCTAAAACTGTGTTGAAACTAAAACCCAATTGGCATCTCTGGCCACCTGTCAGCCCCTAGTAGATGGTACCCTAGGTACTCCGGGCATGGTGACCAGAGAAGACTCCTAAGGACTGCATTACTTATTGTGCCACCCTTAGGGGCCCCATACCTGACACCCAAACACTGCCTTTGCAGGTTAAGTGTCTAAGTACAGAACTAAACAAAGAGTCGACATGGCACACATCCCTGTGTGCCATGCCCACTACACCCACTACCCTGGAATACCTCAGTCACCCCTCTAGCTGGGTGCCCTATGGCAGTGGTGTGGGCACAGGTGCATGAGCCCTGTGCCCCTCAGTACCCAGGGCCATTCCTGGGCACTGTAAGTGCAGTGATGCCATTGAGTATATGGTACTGGGAGGTTGTCCTTACAAACTCAACAGCACCATAATGGCTACACTGAAGACTGACAAGTTTGATAGCAAACTTCTCAGCACATTAAACCTGCACTGATGCCAGTTTGGGATTTAATGTAAAATGCACCGGAGGTCATCTTAGAGATGCCCTCTGAATACCTAATCTACAATACACGTCTGGTCTGAGAGGCTGCCACACAGCAGACATGTTGCTGGACCCCTGGGCCGCCCCTGGTGAGCTTCTCCAGACCCCTTGCTGTACTCCGCAACTGGCCCCCACCAGTTCTGACCCCCACTCTGGCAGGAAGACTGGCGGGAAACCCTACGTCAGGAAGGGGGGGGGTGTGCCAGCCTGTGCCAACCTCACCCCTTAGGTGGGAGAGGCAAGGTGAAGCACGACCCAGGGCTCCAGCTATCTTGATGATGGGGAGCCCTGCCTAATCACAGCTAGGCCCCTGTCCCCCTCCCACAGAGAGCAGCAGGCTAGGAGTTGTACCGACCCAGGACAGGGACCTATTGGTCCCTGCCCTTGCCCTACCTGTAACACCCCATAATTCAGTATTTAGGGGCACCCTGAACCTTCCTTCCTCAGATCCCTATAAAAAAACAAGAAAGAAGATCAAGAAAAAAGACCCGCCATGCAGCTGCTAACAAGAGGACGACACCAACTGACTTGGCCCTAGCCCTACCGGCCTGTCAATCCTGGAACCTGGGACTCTCCTGAGCAGACGTTCTGCTTCAACAACCATACCCCTGGTGCCAGCCAGGAACCGCAAATCCAGCCCACTCTGCACCCGCCGAGCCCGGCCCGTGCCCGAGTGACCCAAGACCATGAGGATGTCACCCGGCGACTGGGACCCAAAGTCCAGTGCCCAAAGACCCTCCTCGACGACCCAGACGACGCCTGCAGCCTCAGAACCAGGGACCTCTCCAACCGCGACCAGCCGAGGGTAAGATTTCCCGACACCCAAAGACACCCCTGCACCCGATGCCCCACGGCCCCCTGTGCCCTCCTTTGGATACTTCTCTTCTCCAAGAAGCCAATTTACCTCTCGAAGTAGTGGTCGCACCTGAAGAATCTCCGTCCCCAAGCCTGCGGCCCTTGTTCACTTTGTATCTTTCCCATTGGATAACATTGAGCACCCGAGTGCTGCTGGAAGTGAAACTACTACCCTACTCTACTTCCCCCTTGCCCTGAGTAAGAAACCAGGAGCTCAGCTCCCACATCCGCTTGGCCTGCCTGCTTGCAGCCACCAACCAAAGGCCCCCTACACTCCATTTGATTGCATTGGGCCTACTCGTTCGAGGCATGTGGGCTGCTGAATTCATTTCTCTGCATAGATCGCCGCCTAGTGTTGGGTCCGGAAGATCGCACATTGTTGTCCTCGAAGAGTCTTCGAAGTATCACGAGATAGGTGGCTCCTCCCCTGGACTACAGTGCGCATGGGCATCGACTCCATCCTCAGATTGTTTTTTTCTGCCATTGGGTTCGGATGCATATAGGTTCATTCAAGTCGGAATCAATATAAAAGTTTCTTAAGGCCAGAAGGCCTTTAGTTTTTTCATCGGTATTGTCTTGCGATCGGTGCCCAGTTCTGTTCCAGCTCAGTTCCCGAGCCGGATATCCAGAGGAGCCGCGTGCTTTTCGATGCTGAAGGCCCGGTCGACGCCAGAGGCCTTATCGATGACCCATCATGGAACGGAGCCCGTTCAAGAGATGTCCCGTGTGCAACTCCAAATATCCCCACATCGACGTCCACCCGGTGTGCAACAAGTGTCTGTCGCCGGATCATGATGAAGCCAGCTGCATGGCTTGTTCCCGTTTTCGATCCAAGAAGACACTTCTGCATCGACGCGCTGCGCGCAAGGAAGCCCAGCAGACTGCACCGGAGCCAGTGGACATCTTCGATGCCGCGGATGATGAAGGAGCAGACCGGGAGGTTCGAGAAAACCTGTCGAATCCCACGTCGGAGGTCGACTTCAACTATGACGCTGATGTTGAGACGCTCGATGCGGAAGACGTCGTCGACGAGGTAGGAGACGACGATGGGGCCTTTGGGGCCATGGAAGATAGCTCGAGCGAGGGGCTATGCCCACAAACTGACACTGGGGCCGAAACGCTTCTTAAGGCTCAGGTCGAGGGATCGCCACAAGGCCTTACCCAAGATCTTCCAATAAGTTATACGCCCCCGCCTTCGGGCTCGGCTTCGGACATGTCTAAGGAGCCGCAAACAGCGAAACCAAAAGTGAAAGCTCCTGTATTGACGCAACCAAAAGCACTTGTGACTACGTCGAAACCGAAAGTGCGTATTGCTTTGGTCGGCTCGAAGTCCTCGGACCTGTCGGCACCGACGAAGCAGAAAAGAGTTGTCGACCCGAAGAAACCGCTGAAGGGCGTCGAGGAAGTCTAGCACGCTGAAGGCAAAGGTCAAGGCAGTCAACCCGAACAAATCGGCGCCGACAAAGGACTCTGTGATCCGAAGGTTCTCGAGCCTCCGCGTTGGCCGGACAAGGCCAAGAGCGGAACAACCCCCGAGTCCACGCCTGGTGGTGCCTCGAAGGATTCCGTCGAGTCGACGCAGCCGTCCGCCTCCTTCTTGAAGCAGGTGGCTGACTCCCTGAAGCGCATCAAGGACAAGGCTTTGGGGGTCAGGCCTAAGGATCCTCCACCTTCGCAGCCTGCCGATAAACCTCAGAAGACATCGGCGCCCATCATCTTCACGCTGCCGCCGAAAGTGGTGCCAAAGGCTTTCGTCCCTAAAATGGCCGTCGACGTGCCCAGGAAGGTGTCCACGGTGCCGAAGCCGACAACTGTGGTCCCAGCCGCAAAGCATCGACAATCCTCGTTGGAAGAGCAACAGGAACCGTTTATCGATGCCGAGACAGGCAGACTTTCTCTTTATAAGAGGAAAATAGCCCCGGAACAGCCAATGGAGTCCTATAAAATACCACTAAAGAAGAAGAAGGATTCTACTTCGACACCTGTTCTTGTAGAACCTGTATCTCCACGTGGCCATGATGTTTCACCCACGTATTCAGATGTGGACATTGGGGAAGGTGATAATGACGAATACAGCTATCCTGTGGACACTGATCCAAATGATACAAATGAACCCTGGGCAGATGCTGCTGACCCAGGTGATCCACACACTGCCCCAGACACTCGGGTGTATGCTGTGAAAACATCGTCTGCTGAGGATTGGGCAGCGTTTAATGCCCTCATTGAAAGGGCAGCTAAAAATCATGACGTCCAGCTCCATGCTGACCATCTTTTCGGCACCTTTTCCACCTCAGAGAGGACTATCAAGACTCTGCCTATGCTGAAGGGTGTCTTGAAGCATGCTGGGGAAATATTTAAGGAGCCCACGAGAGCCAGGGTAATAAACCCCAGGATTGAAAAAAAGTACAAACCGGCGCCTGGAGACCCTACTTACATTAAGGGACAGTTGTCGTTGGACTCTCTTGTTGTTTCTAATGCCCGGAAGAGGGCTAATTCACAAACAACGGGTGATGCTCCTCCCCCAGATAAGGAATCTAAGGTGTTCGAGGCATCAGGGAAAAGGGTAGCACCTCAAGCGGCCAATATCTGGCGCATTTCAAACACCCAGGCACTCTTAGCCAGGTATGACAGGGCCCATTACGACACACTTGAGACCCTGTTACAGTACCTACCAGATAAATATAAAGAGGCAGCTGAGATGCTCATCCAGGAAGGGAAGCTCATATCAAATGCTTCAATCAAATGTGCACTGGACGCAGCAGACACCACGGCCAGAGCTGTTAACACTAGTGTCATGTTGAGACGACATGCCTGGCTCAGAATCTCCGGGTTCAAGCCAGAGATACAGACCACAATTCTGAATCAGACAGTAAACCCTGATCATCTATTTGGCCCAGAGGTGGACACCACCTTGGAGAAAATAAAGAAAGACACTGAGACTGCAAAGTCTATGGGGGCTCTACAGTCGCCGCAGTTCAGGGGTGGTTCTTTTCGTCGCTCAAGCAATAGAAGTGTTTCCAGAGGCCAGCTGTCCCAGAACACACAGTACTATAAAGGTGTCGCGCAAACCACATACACCAAACAAAGTAGAGTTGGATATCGTGGAAACAGCGTCAAGGGCAGAGGTCGTGGAAATAACAACTCCAGGTCCTCCGCCACTAACAAACAGTGACGACTTGTCACTGCCCCCCGACCATACAACACCTGTCGGGGGGGGGACTTACACAGTTCCTGCCAGTCTGGAAGTCCATCACCACAGACAGGTGGGTCACACAGCTTATCCAGTACGGTTATTGTCTGGAGTTAACATCCACTCCACCCAACATACCCCCAAGACACCGTCCTATGTCCACCGAGCATTTGCACTTATTGCAGCAGGAGGTACTCGTCATGCTGCAAAAAGGGGCAATCGAGCTCGTGCCTGTGGAAGAAAGAGGCACAGGAGTTTACTCACTGTACTTCTTGATACCAAAAAAGGACAGGTCCCTCAGACCCATACTGGACCTCAGACCCCTCAATCAGTACATTCTATCAGAGCACTTTCACATGCTAACACTGCAGCAAGTCCTACCGTTGCTCAGTCAGGGAGATTTTCTCGCAACATTAGTTCTGAAGGATGCGTATTTTCATTTTCCACTGCACCCGTCACACAGAAAATACCTCCGGTTTACCATCCAAAATCAACATTACCAGTTCAAGGTCCTACCTTTCGGGGTCACCACGGCACCCAGGGTGTTTACAAAGTGCCTAGCGACTGTGGCGGCACACCTACGGAGGCAGAACTTTTACGTCTACCCTTATCTGGACGACTGGCTAATCCAGGCAAAGTCAGCCCAGCAATGTGCCGCACACATGTCCCACACCATTCACCTGCTTCACGATCTGGGATTCTCACTGAATTACCCAAAGTCCCACCTGCAACCCGCCCACATACGGCAGTATCTGGGTGCGACGATAAACACTCTGGCAGCCAAAGCACAGTCAAATTCAGTGAGGGTCAGCAGTATTCAATCGCCGATACAGAAATTCAGACCTCAACACTCGTTTCCAGCACGAGTGTTCATGCAGTTGATAGGCATGATGGCCTCCTGTATCTTCATAGTCCCGCACGCGAGACTGCATATGCGTCCGCTTCAGGAGTGCTTAGCATGTCAGTGGAAGCAGGCTCATGGACAGTTGAAAGACCTAGTGTTGGTAACCGGTCGTGCATACAACTCTCTGCATTGGTGGAATCCACAAAACCTTTGCAAGGGACGACCGTTCCAGGAGCCTGTGCCACAGATCATTATGACGACGGACGCATCTCTCCAGGGTTGGGGAGCTCATGTACTCCACTACACTGTGCAGGGACTATGGACGACGCAGCCGAAAAAGATGCACATCAACGTTCTAGAACTGAGGGCTATCTTCATGGCAATGAAAGCATTCAAAGTACATCTGTGCAACAAGGTTGTGTTGATCCGGACGGACAACATGACGGCCATGTACTACATCCAGAAGCAGGGAGGTACACACTCTCCACAGTTGTCTCATCTGGCTCAGAGCATGTGGAAGTGGGCCATTCAAAGGAATATCTTCCTCATGGCGGAACACCTCCCGGGCAAGGACAATCCAATGGCGGATCTGCTCAGCAGGTACAACCACCAAATGCACGAGTGGGAGATACATCCATCAGTACTCCACCCGTACTTTCAAAGGTGGGGTCATCCAGAGATAGACCTGTTCGCCACAAAGGAAAACGCCAAATGCCGAAGCTTTGCCGCCAGGTTTCCACACGCACAGTCGCAGGGCAATGCGATATGGATGAACTGGTCAGGCAAATTTGCGTACGCTTTTCCCCCAGCACCTCTAATACTGCTGGTGGCACACAAGCTGAAGCAACACTCAATGACTCTCATTTTTTTTTTTAAAGTAATTTTTATTGTAGACATACAGCGCTCAGACCAGGATAACACTCAATGACTCTCATCCTGGTTGCTCCGACATGGGCACGCCAACCATGGTACACCACGTTTCTGGAACTGTCTGTGGTACCGCATCAAAGTCTGCGCCTCACACCCAAGCTTTTGACACAGAGCCATGGCGACATTCAGCATCCAGATCCGCAACAGCTCAACCTGGCGATCTGGCTCCTGAGGTCTTAGTTTGGCTACCTCAACTTACCTCCTGACTGTATGGACATAATCAGGGAGGCAAGAAAGCCCACCACCAGAGCATGCTATGCGGCGAAATGGAAGCGGTTTGTCATTTATTGTGCAGACCACAACCTCAACCCGCTAGACGCATCTATTCAAAACATTATTTGTTATCTCTTACATCTATACAAATGTAATCTGGCCTATGCTTCCATTCGTATACATTTATCCGCAATGGCGGCTTATCTCCAAAACAGGCAGCACCTCTCCCTTTTCAGAGTGCCTGCCATCAAAGCCTTTCTGGAAGGACTCAAACGAGTCATTCCTCCAAGGGCCCCACCAGCTCCCGAATGGAACCTAAATGTGGTCCTCACGAGACTAATGGGTCCCCCTTTCGAGCCACTGCATTCATGTGAGATTCAGTTCTTGACATGGAAAGTGGCTTTCCTGATAGCGATTACGTTGCTACGACGTGTTAGTGAACTCCAGGCACTAACTATCCAAGAGCCATTCATACAGATTCATTCCAACAGGGTGGTGCTTCGCACTAACCCTAAGTTCCTTCCTAAGGTTGTTTCTCAGTTCCATATCAACCAGACTATAGAACTACCTGTGTTCTTCCAAAATCCTGAGTCAGTTGCGGAGAGAATGCTCCACACGCTTGACGTCAAAAGAGCCTTGATGTACTACATTGATAGGACCAAATATTTTCCGAAGAAGAAACAACTATTTGTTGCCTTTTCGCCACAAAACAAAGGCAACCCCATTTCCAAGGCTGTTATAGCCAGGTGGATTGTTAAGTGTATTCAGATCTGCTATCAGAAAGCCAAGCGCACTCTAACGATTCCACCGCCGGACCACTCCACCAGAAAGTTGGGGGCCTCCATGGCTTTCCTTGGAAATATTCCTTTAGAAGACATATGTAGAGCAGCCACATGGTCTACCACACACACATTTGCAAAACACTACTGCGTAGATGTGCACTCCAAACAGCAGGCAGCTGTAGGGCAGGCTGTTCTAAAAACACTTTTTTCTAAACTGCTGCAGCTGGCACAGGCGGCCGCCGATAATGGAGGGACTGCTATGTATTCTATGCACATATATGAATTCAGCAGCCCACATGCCTCGAACCGAATATGCTACTTACCAGTATGCATCTGTTCTTGGCATGTAGGGCTGCTGACATTCATATCGCCCGCCCTCCTCCCCGGCGCCTGTAGCGGCTGCAGCACTCACAAATACTTCTAGCATGGTCATCATTCACAAAGTTTCACTCCATCTTTGCCACAATGGCTAAAAACAATCTGAGGATGGAGCCGATGCCCATGCGTACTGTAGTCTAGGGGAGGAGCCACCTATCTCGTTATACTTCGAAGACTCTTCCAGGACAACCATGTGCGATCATCCGGACCCAACACTAGGCGGCGATCTATGCACAGATATGAATGTCAGCAGCCCTACATGCCAAGAACAGATGCATACTGGTAAGTAGCTGCTGAGGGTGTAACAACTGTACCTTTTCCGACCCTGGGAGACCCCCTAGTCTATGCCCAGAACCTTAACCTCACCAGTCGAGTACTCACCTGAAAGCCGATAACTCACTTTCCTTCCATAGGCTAACATTGACTGGTTTTCACTGAAATTTCTTCTAAGTGTGGAGTTTTTAAACTTTAAAATATTCCTCTAAAATCAGCCGAATACCTATTTCCGAAATACTCACCTGGGATCAGGAGAGAAGCCAGTGCTGTACTTTCTAGTTCAGTACTGAACCTCACAAGTAATCTTAACTGGACTAACCAGTTACCTCCATTTTCTTCCATAGGAAACCATTGACTGTTTTTCTCTGAAATTTCTCATGTGTCGATTTTTGCAAATTACAAATATTCTTTAAAAGTCGTACCAACTACTGAAACGTAAATACTTACCTGTTTAGGTAGAGGTCCCAGTACTGAACCTAGGAGTCCAGTACTGGATTACAAAACTAACGAGAACCTACTTTGCCTGTGACTTGAATTTCCTTCCATAGGATAACATTGATAGTTTTTCTCTGAAAAGTTCCTAAATGTCAACTTTGAAAATACATTTATATCATTTAACCCCTTGCATGCTGATGACGGCCCCCATCCGTCATGCACTACGACGCTCGTGTGCTGATGACGGCTGGGGGCCGTCATAAACCCGCCCACTCGCGATTTTGCCGCACAAGCGCAGAATCGCGGCCGCATGCAAGGGGTTAAAAATTACAACTGTACCCAAAACGCTTTACTTAACTGTTTACAGCTTAGGTCCAGGGACTGAATCCAGGATCCAGTCCTGTGGTTAGAAATGTAATCCTGAAAGTAATCAACTGCATTTATGTAGAAAAACCTATTGAGCTCAATGTTAAATTGTGTTTAGAATTGTGTTGCCTATTGCACCTCCAGTAACTATTGTACTTACTAAGTCTATTGCCTCTCTGCAAAGTAATTACCTAAAGCCACTCATATTGAGAAAAGTATATTTTGATACCTGTTAGTTCTAAACTAAAACGGCTATATCTTTTGATATACAAACAATTGGCCTAGAGTTCAGTTTTAGAGTGTGTGAAACTTTTTGCTGACTGAGTGTGTACAGCAAATGCTTTACACTGTCCTCTGATACTGCCTTACTGCTCGACCAAGCTACCACTTTAGAGAGTAAGTTCAGCTCTGGCTTAGACTCTATTATACCTCAGGGGATTGGGGACTCTATACACACTGTACCTGACTTTGGTCCAGTATATATAGAGCCACTTTCCTAAAACCACCACTTCGACGGGTAAGTTAGTTAGGTTAGTTGGTTAGGCACCGCTGGGTTGGGCACACAAGGCAGTGGGGCGTCTGGTGCAGGGGTGCCTTGGGACGTCAGATTTTCTTACCCGCTCTGGTCGCTGTAGGGGGGATACTCTGGGTTGAGGCTGCAGGCATCGTCTGGAAGCTTGAGGCAGGTCAGGGGGTCACCGAATCTAAGGTTAGGATCGCCAGGGGGACCACCTTGTGGTGTTTTTCCACTCAAACTCGGGCTGTGTTTGGCGAGTGCAGAGTAGGCTGGATTGGCGGTTCCTGTCTGGCACCAGAAGCTGCAGTCCAAAAACGTCCGGTGTTTACGGGAGAAACAGCTTGGAAAGTGATGGCAAGCAGTCCACCGGGGTTTTTCAGGTTGCAGGTTGCTGGCTGCTGGACACACTGGGGTTTTGCATGAGCAGGTTCGAGGGGAGACCGGCCTGTTGGGCAGGGGCCAAGTCAGTGGGAATCGTCGTCCTTCTAAGCTCTGCACAGCTTCTCGTCCTCCTTCTCTTCTTTTTCTTGTGGTTGCCGGATCTGAGGAAGGAAGGTTCAGGGTGCCCCTAAATACAAATTTTAGGGGCGTTACAGGTAGATAAAGTTCAGGGACCAATGGGTCCCTTCCCTGGGGTGGGTACACCCCCTATTCGACCACTCTCCAGTGGGAGGGGGTCCCTGGTTGGCTGGGTCTCCCTCATCCTCAAGATGGCGGGGACTCGAGGTTGTGCCTCACCTCGCCTCCCCCTCCTGAGTGGTGAAGTTGGCAGAGGTGGGCCTACCTCTCTTCCTCTCTTTGTTTTTCCCGCCGGGTCTTACGCCCTAAGTGGGGGATAGAACCAGTGGGGACCAGTTGCTGAAAGCAACAAATGATCTGGAGAGGCTCTTAAAGGAGGCATGCCTTTGAAGCTTCTCCTTCGTGAACCCTGCCCATCCTGGGGGAGGAGGCTTGACACCTCGCCCCAGGATGTGCATTGTTTAGGGCCCCCGAGAGCAGCAAGCTCTCGACCCAGGGGTCCAGAAACATGTCTGGTGGTGGCAGCCTAGGCAGCCACTCAGTCAGGTCACTGGAAGTTGGTCGAGTTTCAGGGGGCATCTCTAAGATGCTCTCTGTCGTGCATTTTACATTAAATCCCACACTGGCATCAGTGTGGGTTTAATGTGCTGAGAAGTTTGATACCCAACTTCCAAGTCTAAAGTGCAGCCATTAGGTTGCTGTGGAGTTTGTAATGACAAACCTCCAGCACCATATACTCTTAATGGCAGCACTGCACAGTGCTCATGCACCCATACCCTCACCACTGGAATAGGGCACCCAGCTAGAGGGGTGACTGATGTATACCAGGGCTGTGTTTTGTCGGCATGGCATGCAGGGATGTGTGCCATGTCGACTCTTCACTTTGTTTTGCACCAAGACACGCAGCCTGCGTGAGTGTCAGGGTACAGGACCTCTAAGGGTAGCACAAGAAGTGCTGCAGCCTTTATGGGCCTTCTCTGGTCACAGTCCCCTGGGTACCTGTGGTGCCATTTACCAGGGGCTGACATGTGGCCAGAGATGCCATTTGGGTTAATTTTTGGGGGAAGAACACAGGCCCTGGGAACCAGTCTGGCAGGGACCCAGGGCACACCAAGGAGGGTATCATGTAGGGTAGAGTTTTTTTTTATAAACATTTTTTATTGACTTTTAGATTGCAATCAACAAAACTCAAAAATAACTCAAAGAAGCACACCAGTACCCCACTCTACCTGCCTGTCATTCAGCAATACATACTGGAGAGATCAAGTGTCTAAAGCATAATAATCCATCCATTTGCCCCCTACCCGGGAGTGTTTGTGTGGGCAACCCCTGGCTTCGTAGATTGGTTTTACCAGTTGCACACACCAGTCCATTCCCTTGCGCCATTCTTACGAGTGGGCAAGGAACCGTATCTCCGTTTTCGGGCAATGTCACATTTTGCCACCACAGATTCCATTCCAGTCAGAGATCAGTCCTCCAGAGAACTCTGGATCCTATCCAAGGCTCCTAGAAGAGCCTGAATGGGTGTAGTATTTGTGTTAGGGCAGTGCTAATTCACTGCCATTAGGTGACTATGGGTGGGGGTGGCTTTGCCACACCATGTGGAAGAAGTCTGCGCTGGTACTGGGACACTGGGTGGTGACTACCGGCCTGCAAGAACCGAATTGGTGTGAGATAGGTGGCATGAAGATAGTTTAGTTGTATAAAGCAGGGACTCAAGGATATTGCTATTTCACCGGTGGCCAGTCAGTATTATCTAGCTAGCCAACCCTCCCATTTCTGCCTGAGAAATGGGAAACTATCTGAGGTGTAGATCACTAAAGTAGAGTACTGCTGGTATATGCCACCATTCTTCAACTCCCCCATCAGTACCTTGGCCTCCAGGGGGCTATGTTCGGGGTGGGTGGAGATCCTTGACTTATATGGCTGTAGGGTGTGCCGCAGTTGTGAATACTTGTAATACTGGGTGTTGGAAAGAGAGAGGTGTGTCTCGAGAGCCCGAAACACACTTGCAACCTCCCCAATCCCAGAGGGTTGTAATACCGTTCCTGTCCCACTTGGCAAAACCTGACAGCTTGTCTGTGTGTTCAAGGTGGTGACCCTGCCACAGTGGCGTCTGGCCGGTCAAGACTTTCCCCCACCCCATATTCCAGGCGCCACCCTCCAGGTTTGTAGGACCACTATAGTGATCTCAGGAAGAGTGTTGGTGATGGGATCATCATAGTGGATGCCCGTCAAATGGTCAAACCTAAGTAGTGAGAGTTTAATATGGTAAGCTAAGTCGTTCCAGCCCCTGGTCAGTCTGTCATTGAGAACCAGTAGCTGCATGGCTCTGTAATAAAGCTGGAAATTGGTAATTTGCCATGCCTAGATCCACATCGTAAACCAACATAAGCAGCTTTTCATGAGCTATACGTGGGGGGCGGCAAGACAAGTGGAAGGTCCTCCAACTGCTCTAGGATATAACTTTCGATCTCACGACCCAACTATTGTTGGGTCTGGATGTAGAAATTTTATACACTAGCGTACCACATAACGAGACACTCCTAATTATTGAAGAGGTACTTTTCACAACACCATGGCAATACCAAACACCTCGGGGCCTAGTTCTGGAGTGCATCTCCCTGGCACTTCAATAAATCTTTTTCCAGTACAAATCAACCATCTACTTGTAAAGCCACGGCACGAGTATGGGCAGTACTTTTGCTCCAAGTTTGGCTGGAATATATGTGCACCACCTGGAAGCAAACCGAATTCTGCATACCCAGAACCCCTACAGACAAAACATATAAGTCTGGAAAAGATATATAGATGACGTGCTGGTCATCTGGGAAGGCGATTTACAGTCTGTGAACGAATTTATGATTTGGTTAAACAACCAGAACCCCTATCTAAAATTCACACATTCAGTATCTAACGAGTCCCTGGTCTTTCTTGACCTAAATATATATCCTGAGGGTGGAAGGCTAAAAACGACAACACACTTTATGCTGAGGGTGGAAGGCTAAAAATGACAACACACTTTAAGCCAACAGCGAGGAACTGTCTCCTAAGGTTCGACAGCTTCCACCCCCGACACCTCAGGGAGAATTTACCCTATGGTCAGCTTCTCCGCCTGAGACGGAACTGCACGGATGTGACTGAATTCAGAACACAAGCTTCTAATCTCAAAGAGAAACTGAAATTGAGACAGTACCCTGTACGGATAATCAACCAAGCAATGAAGAGGGCTAAGAATAATAACAGGGAGGCACTACTTGAGGACAGACAGCAAGTGGTATCGGAAGTCAAACGACCAATCTTTGTCACAACAAATAATACCATGTCCGATGAGGTCTCGAAAATAGTCCATAAGCACTGGAGAATTCTAATATGTGGGGCTTTAGAACTTGAGAAACCAATGTTCGCACATCGCCGCGGCAGGAATTTGAAGGACATTCTGGTTCACACACGTCCCAAAGCAGTCCAAGAGCCAAGACAACCCTCTTTAGGTATCCAAGGTCATTTCCCCTGTGGGAACTGCAGCAGTTGTCACCTGACACAAAAAAGCACTAGACTAATATTCAGGAATGGCACAACCTGGGAGCTGCGCAGAATGACGAACTGCAATAGCAAAAACGTGGTCTACCTGATCACCTGCCCGTGTGGCCTTGAATATGTGGGGATGACCACTAGAGCGGTCAAGGCTCGTATGAATGAGCATAAAAGTAATGTCCGTTGTGTAAAAAGCACAACAAAGATGGCAAAACACTACCTGAATGCTCAACACTGTGTAAACGATTTAAAGTGGCCTGTGATCGAGCAATTGCCATCTGAAACAGGCCTTTTTCAGAAGGAACAGAGATGGGTGATCCGTCTGGGTACACAAAGCAATGGACTGAATGATGATGTACCCTTGGGACAATTGTCTAATTAAATCGGACCTTCCCTTGACATCCTTGGAATGGACTAGGTATGCCTTTTGCCATAACTTAGTTACCTGTCCATATAAAGCTCACTCCTATCACAACCCTGTTTGCTGAAAGGGATTTACACGTATTTCCTCCCATACAAATAACTGGGTCTTAGCTTAAAAGCTCGCGAAAAGCGGTATGCACTGCACACAAGTTTATTTAAATACTGTGTCCCATTTTCATGTGCTATGGGCATCACCCCTGTGTATCCAGCACTTGGTTCATCAATATGCACTGACCAGGAATGCCACATTATTGCAAGAGGTCCAGCCCATATGCAACCGGAGCAAGACGCTTTTCTTACACTGTGCAAAACTCCCTTTTGCATCGAAACCACCTTTCACCCAAGATGCAATCTGTACCATTTCCAATGGGCAACAGGCCCTTTTAGCATAAAACTTTTCCCATCTAAGGTGCTCTTCGCATCACTACAAACGGAGCCTTCTTTCTTTAATACTACCAACAGGCTTGGATTACAGAGCCCGCAGAGTCATCAGCACTGATTTCTCCTTCCACACATGCGCAGAAAAAACCGATCTCCTTTCCACGCATGCGCAGTGCGGTTAGAAACAACAGCGCATGCGTGAAACCGGGACGCTAGAATACAGGGCTGCTCCCCGACAGGACAGACCATAGAAGGCTCAGTAATCATTCAATTAGCTCAGGGGCGCTCAATGAACACCGGGTTACCCAAATATGGGCACTAATTGACATCCGCTCACAAGCATTTCTCAACGAGCAATTACCAGTTCACTCGGGGTATAAATACCGCACGCCCTGGGCTCAAACCTCAGTCCAGCGGAGCAGCGTGTGGGGCTAGACCGAGGAGAACTACTCTTGAGTTCGTGAGTATGATGTGTAACAGGATTATTGGGGCGCCTAAGTAAGTAATGCACCGCCTTGAAACCTACATGTCTTCCATCTAGACTGCACAATAGCAGCTACCCCCCCAGACGTTCTGAATGCTCATGAAGCAAGCAAGCACAATTACATAAGTATGGTTCAAACCTCTGCACTTTTTAAGAGTGTGTTATATGTTATCTATGTTGTATGTCTTGTAAGTGTTTTTTTCCACAGGGCTAATGAAGCCGGATGGTTTGTTCCAGGTGACTGCACCTGTTTGAGCTACCATGGATAAGGGGGACCATCATTTTCTTTTTCTCAGGTCATGCAATTTGCATTTACTTGAGCTGAACCGCTGTAGGCACATAATCGTCGCTATATACCCGCACATATTTATAGTTTTTTCTTAACTTTTGTTAAGCACATTAATACATCTGTAAACCATTAGTGAAACGTTAGTAAGGTGGGGAAGTTGTGCTCCTGTCCCGAAGAAGGAGCTTTGCCTCCGAAACATGTTGACGCACACATGAGGTGTTGTCCATAATCATGACAATGCACACCTCGCACTTCACTTCTTTTAATAGTACCAGCCCGGGCCATGAATAAAAAAAAATTCTACTACACCCAAGAGCCAGGTACTTTTTAACTACTTCACTAAAATCCCACCACTCACATAATAAACATACCCAGTCACATGCACCACATATAGTCAAAAATCTAAAAGTGCTCCCGCGTAGTCGTAGGTCACAGCACGCCGCATCCCACTAGAGGGGTGCGACGTCCCCTATGATGAAGCATGACACCAAGGGGCCTTTTGGTGTGTGAGGGGTATTTTAAGAAACTAAGTGCTCCCATACCACTGTGGTGAACACTTCCCTGTCATTTCAAGGAGGATTCCTTTTGTTTATACAGATATAGAGGTACTTCAGAAATGCCATCCTTTTGACCACGGCCACTCTCGAGGCATCTGTAGTGGCAATGCCCCCCAGCAGTTGAGATCAGTCTTTGTCTGCTGGTTTACAAGGAATTAAGATTGACTTCCTACATCTCAGCACTTTCTCTATAGAAGTGGATCCCTAAATATTTAAATATAGTGGTGCATAGGATCATCGGTGCTCACCACAACGGTTCATCGCCCCCGCCCAAATGGTACCATGAGGCACTACCTCAGGTTCACCCGAATGCTCAAGGCCTGCTCATAGAAGACCAATATTTCCATACAACCTTAGACCAGAGGTATGAAGTAGAGCAGGATATTCTCTGAAAATAATGGGATTTGGTCTTCAATGCCCACTTCCCACTCCCACCTTGCCACTCTGGCATCACAGCATATCAGTTGTGCCAGAGGCTCCATCACAAGAGCAAAAAGGAGTGACAATAAAGAGCAGCCCTGCCTGGTGCCTCTGTGAATGGGGAATGGATGTGAAAGGACCCCATTCACCAGTGTCCGTGCTTGCTGTTCAGAATACAAGGCGCCAACAAACCAGCGACCAGTCGACTGTGTCGAATGCCTTTTCAGATTCCAGGAGGAGAGCCAGAGGACTCTTCAGGTCACTTGTATGGGCTAGAGCTAGGTGGAGTGCACGGATGCAATGTCTGGTACTGCGTTCTGGCATGAAGCTGCCTTTTTTGGGGGGTGGGGGGGAGTTTTATATAGTGCGACCTCGACCCAAAGGTATCAGAGCGCTTTACATGAGCACCAGTTGCGTTACAGACGTACACATTCATTCTGTTTGCCACAGGGAGATTAAGTGATTTGCCCAGAATCACAGGATGTTGAGCGTTCCTGCCGAGACTCGCACCTGGTTCTCTGTAAGGGAGCCATTGAGGATCACCATATCCACAGATGACAGTGTAGGAAGGGGATAATCATGTGTAATAGTCTGCCTACATTCATGGAGTAATTCAGAAAAGGGGGTGGTGATGAACAGAGTGTCTGAATTAAGCAGACCACTCTTACCCAGTCCAAAGATCAGGGCTTGATCCATCACCGTTTTTTAGCTCACTGCACCATCTCAGCTTGAACCTGGCTACATGCAAATTAGTCTGTTCCTGTCCCAGTGCATGATGGGAACAGGGCAAACCAAACTACCAAGCCAATTCTTATACTGGGAAGGAAACAAGCTCCCGGGGACCGGTTTCTGGCATTTCAGCCGTCGTCGGCCCGGCTTGCTTGAATCCTGATGGTGCAATGAGCACGGGACTCACATCTGAGTATACCCTTCCACGCTTATGGTGGACAAAATGATTCAGAAAAGGTGGTGGTGATGAACAGTGTCTGAATTAAGCAGACTAATTTGCATATAGCCAGGTTCTGAGCTGGGATGGTGCAGTGAGCTAAATAACGGTGATGGATCAAGCCCTGATCTTTGGACTGGGTAAGAGTGGTCTGCTTAATTCAGACACTCTGTTCATCACCACCCCCTTTTCTGAATCGTTGTTGGCCACTATAGGTGTGGCAGGGTATACTCAGACATGAGTCCCTTGCTCACTGCACCATCAGGATTCAAGCAAGCCGGGCCGACGACGGCTGAAATGCCAGAAACCAGTCCCCGGAAGCTTGTCTCCTTTCTGGTGAAGAATTAGCTTGGTAGTTTGGTCTGCCCTGTTCCCATGATGCACTGGGCCAGGGACAGACTAATTTGCATATAGCCAGGTTCTGAGCTGGGATGGTGCAGTGAGCTAAATAACGGTGATGGATCAAGCCCTGATCTTTGGACTGGGTAAGAGGGGTCTGCTTAATTCAGACACTCTGTTTATCACCACCCCCTTTTCTGAATCGTACATTCATGGAGTAGGCACTTCCTACTAGCATAAAGTGATCTGTAGTTTTGCAGCGTTAATCTTTCTGGATTCATTATGCTATGCATTATTCCGTGGTCTAGTGGTTGGGTCTGGAATCGTAGTCTTTTTTTCTTCTTTTTTTTGTAGTCCAGGTGGGCGTCGACATGCCACCTTTTGGTGTCCTTCCGGTGACGTCGGCACGCTTCCTGCGGAAGCTCCCACCTTTGGGCGCCATCTTCAGATTCTTTTTTCCGCCGTTGGGTCTGGATCATCACCTCAAGGTTCCAGAGTTTTTGGAGAAAAGAAGATGAAGATACGAAAACCATGAAAAAGATTTGGAGAATACTTCTCCAAGCAAGACCACTGAACTGGGATGACGAAGAGGAAGGAGATCATCGAAAACTTCTACGTCCAATGGAGAATGCGCACACAGGGGGCCCCCTGAGCGTAGGAATGGACAAAACACCTTCCAAATTCTGCCGCAATTGCCACCACAAATACGCGCAGAAGGACCAGCATCCGGTTTGCAACCTCTGCCTGCCGGTCGACCAAAGCAAAGATTGCAATGTCTGCTCCGTTTTTACCCCAAAGACGCTCAGGGTAAGAGAGCGAGGGAGGAGAGCCAACTACAACATGCAAGGCTAAGGTCAACCTCCGTCGCTCCGGGACTTGGGCCTCTCCAGTGGGGAAGAGGAGAACATCGCTGAGGGACCAGATGACCACACGGTTGTAGAGACCGATGCGAAAACAACAAAGGAGGTAAGAGAGACATCGACCCCTAAGACTACAACAGACTCTCGAAAATCAGAGTCGGACTCTCGAAAATCAGAGTCGGACTCTCGAAAATCAGAGTCGGACTCTCGAAAATCAGAGTCGGACTCTCGAAAGGAGCATTGGCCCTGAAACATTTGACGGACGCAGCCGCATCGAGGAACAAGCAGCCAAGCGCATCCTTCGAAAAGGACTCCCAGTCGGCGAAATCCCAAGACAAGCCTAGGTCGTCAAAGCATGTCCCCGAAAAGGCGCGCTCGATGCCGAAGGAAAGACACAAAGGCAAATTAGACGTCGACATCGAACACAAATATCTACTGAGATTTGCCATAGACAAAGTGCACTACCAGTTCACAGCCCTTGCCTTCGGACTAAAAACCGCACCAAGGGTCTTCCCCAAGTGCCTCGCAGCAGTAGCAGTGCACCTACGATGGTAAGGGATTCATGTATACCCCTACCTCGACGACTGGCTAATAAAAGCAAGTTCCTACAAATAATGCAAAAGACATGCACAGCGGGTCACACAGACGCTGACATATCTAGGATTCTCAGTACACTGGGGGAAATACTCAATGGAAGCAGAACAAGTAAACATCTTCCTAGTCAAACAGATCAACACCATACAGAGCAAGGTGTTCCCGAGCGACAAGAGAACACTTGCCCTGCTGAAGGAGACACGTCAATACCAGAAGGGGCGAGCTCTGACAGTGAGGACAGTGAGCAAGATCATGGGAATGATGGCGTCCTGCATACATGTAGTCCCCAATATACGACCCGATATGAGACTATTCCAGGAATGGCTCCAACAGCAATGGTCACAAGCTACAGGGATTTGGGAAGATCTAGTGGTTGTAACGCATGCAGTACAACAGGAGATGGCATGGTGGAACAAGGAGAACATAACCAAGGGGAAGCCTTTAACACTACCAAACCCAACTGTGACCATCTCCACAGACTCATCCCAGAGGGGTTGGGGAGCACACATGAACCAGCTCAAGGTGCGGGATCTGTGGACTCCAACAGATGCGATTAAGCACATCAACTACCTAGAACTAAAGACTGTGTTCCTTACCCTAAAAGCCTTCCAGAAACAACTGTACAAGCAGAGAGTGTTGATACAAACCGACAACAATGTTCTACATCAACATACAGGGAGGAACACAATCAGTCGCACTATCCAACCTAGCGCAGGTGATATGGAGATGGACCATCCCACTACAAATAGACCTCCTGGCTATACACCTTCCAGGAAAGGACAACGTGGAGGCAGACAGGCTCAACAGGAAAACATCAGCGTCCCACAAGTGGGCGCTCAATGCACAAGAAATGCGAAAGCTATTCAAGAAATGGGGGACACTAGAAATAGACCTATTTGCAACACACCTGAATGCAAAATGCCAATACTTCACATCCAGGCAACCAGGGGAACAATCCCAGGGCAATGCCCTATGGATAAGCTGGTCGAAAACATTTGCCTACGCTTTTCCCCCCGATACCACTGATACACAGGGTACTCAGCAAATGCAGAGCCAGCAACATGACACTGGTTCTGGTGGCACCACAGTGGGCCAGCCAGTCCTGGTTCTCACAAATAGTGGAGATGGCGCAGGGTCCACCTCACAAGTTCGCAAAAAGAAAAGACTTGCTCACCATGGAAAACGGGGATGTACTTCAGGCAGAAGTTCTCTGCCTAGCGGCATGTCTCCTGAAGATGTAAAATTTGCACACCTGAAATTCCCAGAGAGCACACTCCGGGTGCTATGGGAGGCAAGGAGACCTACCACACGGAAGTGCTATGTGGCGAAATACAAACAACTCACACAATGGTGCATCAGGAAAAAGCTACACAAGAACATGACCAACGAATCAACCTTGCTAAAATATTTAACACACCTGCTAAAAGCGAACCTAAGCTCTACCTCACTGAGAGTACACCTAGCAGCGATAGTAGCCTACACAAGAGGAGAGACGGGAAAGAGCTTCTTTACATCCGAAGTAGGAAAGAGGTTCCTGGAAGGGGCTGAAATGATCGCCCCACCAAAGAGGATGCCGCCACCGGCATGGAACCTTAATTTAGTCCTAACAGAGCTTATGAAGGCGCCTTTTGAACCTATCCATAAGGCCTCACTACATATCCTCACAATGAAGACAGCCTTTCTAGTGGCAATCACCTCTCTACGCAGGGTAAGTGAGCGGCAAGCGCTAACACTACAAGAACCCTACATTCAAATACACAATGACAGGGTGGTAATGCGAACGGACCCACACTTTATGCCAAAGGTGGTTTCAAGGTTTCACATAAACCAAACAATACAGATACTAAGCTCAAGCGCAGAGAGGGCACTGCACACTCTGGGCGCTAGAAGGGCAGTAATGTGTTACATTGAAAGAATTAAAGAGCACAGGAAATCAAAGCAATTCTTTGTGTCCTTCGCAAGCAGTTTCATGGGAAGACCAGTAACAAAGTGCACCATCGCACGATGGATCGTACAAACTATACAATTCTGTCACAAGCAGGCAGGGCAAGAACTACTATGGGGGGGCACAAGCCCACTCGACTAGGAAAAGGGAGCAACAATAGCCTTCCTGGATAACACACGATTCAAGACATATGCCTGGCGGCAACATGGGCTTCATTGCGCACGTTCACTAAGCACCACTGTGTGGATATACAAATGAACAAGGAAGCACAAGTAGGGTAGAAAGTGCTTCAACATATATTCAAAAACCAATGCTCATCTTCCACCCAGCCGCCAGAAACATAACAAACCGCTACATAGTCTATGCACAGCATAGTGCATCCAGAAATATTCACGCTGTAAAACGAATAGTTTCTTACCTGTCGGTGTTGTTTTGCAGCTTGAAGATCTTTCTGGGTTCACTAGCGAACCCACCCACCTCTGCCAGAAAGATGAGACAGGAGGAGAGGGGGATACGAAGACAATATACAGTCAAACTCTTGAGAGACAAATCTGTAGTTCCTTGAAAAAGAAGGAAGAACCTTAAATGATTGCAAAAAAGGATGAATAACAATGAGACAAAATCAAGAAAAAATAGAATCCGAAGATAGCGCCCAAAGGTGGGAGCTTCCGCAGAAGGCGTGCCAACGTCCCAGGAAGGACACCAAAAGGTGGGACGTCGACGCCCACCTGGGCTACAAAAAAAACAGAAAAAAAGACTACGATTCCGGACCCAACTACTAGACCGCGGAATAATGCCCAGCATAGTGAATCCAGAAAGATCTTCAAGCTGCAAACAACACCGACAGGTAAGAAACTATTCGATAGTAGTCCCAGACTAAGCCTGATGAGGTAACATTGGCTAAAAAGTCAGTGTCATTAGAAGTCTAGTGTTATTTGTCTAAAGGAAAGCACAAACTGGACCTTGATGATTTTGAGAGTTTTTTGTGTTGTACTCAATGTGAGTTTTTAACCCCTTCTTTTATAATTTGCCTTGACTAGTTATGATCGCTAAACTGTCAAGGGCACAAAAGAAATAACTTTGTTTTCCAAGTGAAGCGTGCTGCTCCTTAAGCCCTGGAAAGCTAATGTTAAAACAACTTTACCCACGCATGAGCCTAGTCATAGTCTGTAGAAAAGGTCTCACAAATACTTGTGTTCTTTGTATCTGCTTCAGCAATAACTTGTAAATTGTTTAAATACTGACTAAAGTCATGTCTCCTACAAGTATTCTTAAAACACTAATGCTTTCATGTTATGTAAATCATTTTTTGTATGAATTCCATAAACCTAGGTATACTCTGCAAACATTGTATGTATTTTATTATATTTGTAAAATGTTGTATTTTTTCTGTTTGCAGACGTCTGACCAAAGAAAACGTGAAGCCCTCTGGAAGACAGATAGGAAAACTGAGCCATAGCAATCCAACAATTTTATTTGATTATGTATGTTTTTTTCTTATTTACTGTAGCGCATAGGCCATTTTTTCTGCAATAGAATGTTACTAAAACTTTTCTCATTTGCAGAGTGTTGTATGAATGCCAGTTTAAAAAGTCCTTTTTACAAGAGTCTTTCCATCTTTAGTTTTCTTGCAAGGGGGAGGGGGAAATTGTCTTTATTGGTATTGGTTTAGATTATGACTCCAATATTTACATATTGTCTTTTTGTTATCCGAGCAAGAGTGTTGTATTTCTCGTAGTTGCTATGGTAGCGCCGAAAGGTGCCCCCTAACTTTCAAATTCACAAGTAAACCAGATTGTAGCAGTTAATTGTGTGTGCTACCTTGGGTGTGATTATGTATTTAAATCCTATGGGAATATTTTGGTTCCCCATCCAATATTCTCAAATTGGGCCTTATTTCTGATGTAGCAGAGCCACATATCAGCAGGACCAGCCGTCCATTTTCTTGTGCCTTAAAACACGGATTCAGAGCTTTGGGCTCACTTTTGTCAGTCTTTAAAAGACTTCGCAAAACAAAATCATGCATACAAGAGAATGATGTCCCCTTCTACAACTACAAGCTTTAAGCCATTCCGCTACTGTTGAAAACATATGTCTTCTACTAACCCATAAGAGATGTCTTTTTGGTCTTTTTGCTTGTGGCATGCACCTGAAGGAGATCTGGGACCAAGAAGCAAAATGAAGTAGTTGTGTGCCTCGCTTAAGTCTAGCTCTAAGTCGATGGTTTGAACCTGATGTTATCCCAACATTGTTCCTGTGATGATGTCCTCTGGTTAGTTGAAATACAAATGGAAACACAAGGCGGTGAAGCAGGGCTCAGCCCCATCCTGACACATTGTCTGAGGAGAAGCCGCTAGTGCGTCAAGGTTTCAGTTTGTCACCCTTTCGATCACTGCTGTTGATTGCAATTCATCCAAAATTCTCCAGCTAAGACTCGACCCTGCAGCAGATCGAGGACTTTAAGTACGTTGTTTGATTTTGGTACTCTTCCGGTTTAACTTTGTGCAGCTTTGGGCCCCAAGTATCCTTAGGAGCCCTTGAGCCTATTGCAGGCTCCATGCCAACTCCACCCTGGCACCCCAACCTTTATCTGTACCTCCTTCATTGCTGCTGGAGGAAAATCGAGTGCAGAGTCCGATATCTGTACCTGATGATGACCGAGATTGTGCTCCGAATCCACTTCAGTGCATATGGTCCCCATACAACCTGAATCTGATGTTATGCGTCCACTACTGCACAAGCATTCTCAGAGGCTCCATTGTCTTTTTGGTTCACACTCTGATCAGAATCTGCCACTACCCAGATAAGATGATGGTGATGATTTGCTTTCTCATTATGACAAATGTTTTTATATGGACTTGCAGGGGGCTAGTGGGCTAGATATGTTCCCATCTACAGGGTTAAACTCTCCTTTTGGACCCTCAACAAAACAAAAGAGTGCTCCCTTGCTGTTGTAATTAGACGAGCAGCTGAGGTCGTGGACCTACAACTGTCTGCTGCTGCTGAAGTCAAGACCAATGTCCTCTCAGAAATTTTGCAACTTTAACCATCCTCCGCTTAGTCTTTGCTTCTTTTTAATGAAACCTTTACTGACGCATTGAGCGACTCTTGGTATAAGCCCTGTTCTTGCCTGCAGTTGAATGGCAAGTGGCCAGACGACAGTGATGCCTGGCAACCCTGATTTTTTTTTCTTCCTTTTTTACAAAACATCTCACTCAAGAGAGTTTGCTGTTCCAGGCTTCCACCATTAAGGTGAATTCAATTCATTCTCTAAGATGCCCCAAACAGAGTCGAAGAGGATTAAGACGTTGGGAAAATTAATATTCCCTTTGGCGAGATTAGCATTGAAGTCAGTCATTGCTGTCTATTTATTGGGGCAGGATATTTACGCCCTAAGGGACATGCTCCGATTTTTCAAGATGTTCAGAATGCAGATAAATATGTAATTTGTCCTGGGCTTGATACTGCTGATTGACTGAGATGAGCGATTGGCACTAGTGTGGTGCTCTGGGTGTATGCGTTTCTCAGGAGACATACAGGTCCCCCTTCTGATTATGCTTTTCAATGGCTCACGCCTATTTGGCAAGAAAGTTGATTCTGTCTCGGAATACTTCAACAGGAGTCTGGTCTTTTGGCCCCTGCCAAGCAGTTTCCTCATCAGTTTAGGAAATTCCGAGCTTACTCCGGGGGTTGGTGTTCAGGCAGTGCTGGTCTACCTAGCTCCCGACTCCATTGCCCTTTTGAGGCTGTCATTTTAGATCTGACAGGTAACAAGCAGATCCTCAGGGGCATCTGTTCTCCCAGTCCCATTCTCCTTCCTCATCAGTATCCGAGTTGCTTTAGCTTGCCATCAGCAGTGCAAAATCCATTTCTCTATCCCCGGGGTAATCCATAACCTCAGACAAATGGGTCTTCTAGATTGTTGAGCATGGGCTATACCCTGCTACTCTTTCGACCCACATCAGAACCGCTCTCAGAGGTGCACCTTTCCCCTTAATTATACTGATGTTGACTTCCACCTTGGACTTCAGAATTTCAGTGTCTTGAACTCTTCACCTGAAACCGACCTGAATTTGCCTATGGGGTCCACACTAAGCAAAGTGCCTGCTTTGCAGTAGTTGTGCATAGAGCCTCAGCAGTCTTGGGGTTGTTGTCCCCCACAGTGGAGTCTAAGGCAAACTTGTTAACTGAACTTTGGCAGTATGGTTGAGCCGCATCCGAGCCAGCACCCCCATTTTACCAGGCCCTAACTGAGGCCCTCTTGGTATTGTGCTAAAATCCTTATTGCAATCCACCTCCTGGCCATTGATCGGCACCAAAGGCCGGCTCCATTGTATACTTCTTTGCTCATTTACACCTGACTCCAAAGAATCTGGCCATGCAGGTCTTAATGAGTAAGTTGAACCCTCATGCCTTTCCTACTGCTTCTTCAAGTGAGCAATCCAAAATGATTGATACCATGGGCAAAAGAGTTTTTTTGTCAGTCTAGTTCTAGTGTCCCACTGTAGTATATCAAATCAATCATATTAGTAGCAAAGGCTACGATGGCACTAGTAATCCTTGAGACAGACATTCACAGGAAACTCATTTGTGGGCAAATGTTGAGTGTTACAGATCTTTCGGTTTGGAATTAATCAATAGAAACCAGTATTAACAAAAAAGTTTTGCAAGAGAAATAATAGCGCTGCCAGTATTTTTTGTAAGCAACTGCAGTTCAGCCGAACCAAGTTTTATTAGACCAGAATTATTTTCACACCCAAAATGAGTGTCTTTCAGGACATTTGGGAAAGATAATAGAATAAGTAGACCCTAGGTGTGTAATCAAACCAAAGTCAAACAGGAAAGGTGAAGGGAAAAATAAATATTGAAGGTATATTGGTTGATACGTTATTGGAATAACAGTTTCTATTTCATATAGTCTCAGATACAAAGAATAAATCACAAATTCGGAAACGTCTGTCTCTGTAAGTGTGTCAACGACATTTCATTCCTTACTGGAGAAGAGGATCTCATAAGGACTAAGGTTGCCTGGGGTCTGGGGAAACAAAAAACTTAGAATTAGGGTTCTGTTGAAAGGTAATGTGGAAAAATGTATTGGTGGAATTGTAGCGGTGCTGCAAATATACACAAATCGAAACCTCTGAGGGCTAAGGAATCCATCCTGCTGGGCGGATGTTGGAAGTGGAAGTCCCTGTTGCTTACTGCCACCACCAAATGCTGGAGGCGTGCTTCCCCGTTCCCTTACTTCAACGTTAGGCTAAGTTAGAACACCGTCTGAGATAGCGCTACTCACCCCCTTAGTAGCTTGGCACGAGCAGCCAGGCTTATCTACACGGCACACGTGTTCAGTATGTGCAACCACACTTACAGTAACCCCATGATGTCATCACAAATAGACTCCACATGAGTACTGATACAATTAGTATAATGTTTATATAAGCAATTCTACGATACGACCACACAATACAAAATCAACATATAAGAATGGGTAGTATTCTTTCCGGTGGGTTGGTAGGTTCTAATCGCAACCACTGCTTCTAACCAACAGTTAAGCTCACTTCAAACAGTTTTCCAAAAGGTTAGGCAAGTCATATTGCTAGAATTACACATGTTGTTAAAGGAAACAATACTGCAATGCGTAACAATATTCTCTTATACTGTGCAACAGAGAAACAATGCCATACGTAGAGCCACAGTCATGTACTTTGCAATTGAAGGAATAATGCAATGCGGATCACCACCAGCATGCCCTGTACCAGCAAGAAACAAAGCAACGTGTCGCTACAATCCTGTACGGTGCAATAAAGAAATAATACACTGGGCCACGTTATACTCTGATCCTGTGCACTGAAGAAATAATGCAATGCACCAAGTTACAATCAGGTAATCTGCAAGGAAGAAAGAATGCAGTGCGTAAGGCGTCAAGCATAAACTGTGTCAGACACAAATGAGGTCAGGCGTCATTTGACAGTTCGATAGTTCACTAGTGGCAATAATGCATAGTGTAATACAACAGTTTTACGTGCTTCATTAACAGTTCCCCCGTTATGGATCAAATGATGACACAAAAAGTACTGCTTCCCACTCCGGCCCTAGTACTGCCACATCTTGGGTCAGCACTGGCTGGGATCCGAGCCAAAGCAAAAGCTCACACAGCTCACTGAAGCGGGAGACCAAGAGCGTGTCCCTCCGGGCCCGCACCCACCCCCAGGTGTTGATCCATGTTACCTAGGGGGGCGCGATCCCACTCTCCTCCCGAAGTCAGTGACTTGGGCCTTGATCCAGAATTCCGTCACCGGCTGCAGTAGACTCGGGCCGGCAGCTCAGTACTTCTGTGACTGCCGGTCCGCTGCCGATTGACTCCGAGGGCCCCACTGACTTGGCCCTCACTCTGGCGGTCTCAGTCTACACCGATACCCGACCTCAGCGCTGTTGAGATTTTACTTAAATTCAGTGCACACCCTAACCCGGCACTCCTCACCAGCACCTCAGGTTGCACTTCGACACGCACACCGCGCGTGGAGTGCTGGGAGTCGCTATGTCAGGCTCTCTCTAGGACACATCGAGTTTAGTGAGAGGAAGGCATAACCTCTGTACTGGGCTATCTTCCATGTGATAGTCCCTAGGGGTATAGAAAAGTAGAAGAATAGTTTGTCCAGTGTAAAAGAAGGTCTGACTAATAATAAGTAGAATGAGATTTGTGGTTGCTAACCTCAAGGGGCATGGATTGCTCCTATATACGAGGCAGCACCTGTAAAGGTGAGAAGCTAATGGTTGTCAGCTTGTTGAAGTGTGATAAAGGAAAGGAAGCTACCCACGTAGCGTCTTCTGGAGGGGGGGGGGAAGACGTACACCCCTCAGAGCCTGGAGCGGTCAGAGATGCTCATCACTCATAGATATCGTCTGAATTGGTAATAATACATCGATTTAGGAGAAAGAATGGAACTGAGAAAAATAAATAGGCTAAGAAAATGAGAAAATATTAACCCACACTCCCTGGGCGGAGAGCGCGGGTTTGAAGCGTAGCAGTTTGCGAGCGGCCGCTCGGTTAAACCAGCATCAGAAACTGTCAGCTGGATGCGTGCTGAGTGTTTTTGCAGACATACATTTCTGATGGAGGCAGTTTATGGTTAAAGCGAGGCAGTATCAAATGTCCCGCATTGTATCTCCTTACAAATTAGACCAAGGAGAAATACAAATTAAATGAATAATAAAGAGATTTAAAAAAAAAAGGTTTCCACTGAGATAAACTTGCAAACCAAGGTGTTGTCTTTATACGGATTTGGACTGGCGACTGGAACTGGGTGATGCCAGTGGTCTGGATACCTCCCCAGACCTTGGCATGCTCTCCCCACATTGTACAGTGGCTACGGAGGAGGGAGCTGTATACGCAGTGGTGTTGTGTAGGGCGGTTGAGGGCTTGGAGCTTCCTGCAGTGGCAGTCAGGACTTTAACCAGCAGCCGCCTCTTCACATTCCATTCTGCCTTTTAATGAAGCCCTTACCGACGTCCTTCTGGGCACTTGGTCCAAGCCATGCACAGGGGCTCCTGTTAACAGGATGATTACCTGACGCCACCACCCGGCCCCATGCGACCCACTTACCTCTCCCAACACCCTACCCCCGAGAGCTTGGTGGGCCAAGCCTTGTCCTCAAAGGGCACATTCTCTACTGCTCCCCCAGATAGGGAATCCACGAAGCTGGACCACCTTGGGAAGCTTAGTGCTGTGGTTGGTGTACAGAGCATGCCTCTTGGGCAGGTATACCCATACAGTGTAGGATACGGTTGCGCAAGTGCTGCCACAGTGCCCACGGAAGGCACGGGCCGTTCTCACCCGCGCAGTGGCATCGGGTCGAGATATCGTAAGTTCACCATTAGATGTGGGCTGGACACTGCCGACTCTCTGGGCAGAATGGTTTCCAAGTCAGTAGCCTTAAGGCCCTACACCTGGTTGAGGACGTCTGGTTTCTCAGGGGATGTCCAATCCACCCTTCTTGATATGCCCTTTGATGGCCCTCGTATGTTTGGTAACCAAGGCAATGTAAGAAAGTAGCTCTGTATATACTGCACCAAAGTAAGGTTCAGTGTGCAGTCAACGGTCACCAGAGGTATGGCAGAGGTTAAAGTTAGATATTACCTTACTCTCTAAAGTGGTAGCTTGGTCGAGCTGTAAGGCAGTATCGGAGGACAGTGTAAAGCCAATTGTCTTGTTTATAAAAATATATTGTTGTATTTTAGAACCACAAGTAGGTATAAAAATACTTTCTCAGAATTAGATGTTGCAATAGAATACTTTCAATTACCCATAGACTTTTAAATGCAATAGATACAGTTGTTGCAATATGCAACACAAGTTAAACACAATTGTATCATTGAGGTCGATGGGAAGTTTTAAGTAAACGCAATAAAATCACTTTACGAATGTTTTTCTTCCGGGTCCGGCGTCATCTATGACCCGATTCCATCCTTTTTCCCTGATTATCAGGAGATGGATGACGAGGGCGACTGGGAGGGGGGTGAGGACCCTCTGGCACTACAGTGCCAGTTGAGCCAGGACTGGGCAAACGAGCTCAGAGGGGCCAGTGGTCTGGACACTTTGCCCGACACTTGATTTGTCTCCCCTCCTACCGTGGCTACGGAGGAGGGGGCTGCTTACAGGGTGGTGTTGACTAGGGCGGCCAAGGCCTTTGCTCATGAGCTTCCTGACGCGGTCGTGGGGACTAACCTCCTCACTGAGGTGCTCAAACCGCAGGCAAGCTCCTCAGAGCCTCTCCTGCCGTTTAACAAAGCCCTCACCAACGTTCTGGTGGGCACCTGGTCCAACCCTTTACAGGCCTTCCTGTAGATTGGAACCTGGCCCGACGTCACGGCCTGGCTCTGGGCGACCCCAGTTTTCTGTCCGTTCACCCCACCCCCGATAACCTGGTAATCCAGGCCTCTGCATCCCAGACCGCATTCCTGACCGCTTACCCTGATCGGGAATCCAAAAGGTACAATCAGTTTGGCAAGAAACTGTTCTCCTCCCTGAGTTTGGGGCTGCGGTCGGTCAACACCGCCTGCCTTTTGGGCTGTTACAACCACTCTTTGTGGGATACGGTTGCGGAAGTGCTGCCGCAGTGCCCGGAGGAGGCCCGGGCAAAGCTCACCCAAGCCCCAGTGGAAGGGCGCGACGCAGCACGCTACTCCATACGGTGTGGACTCTATACAACAGACTCGCTGGGTAGGGCGATTGCAACAACAGTGGCGGTTCGCCGCCACGCCTGGCTGAAGTCCGCCAACTTTTCGGGGGATATTCAAGCCACACTCACGGACATGCCCTTTGATGGCTGTCGCCTCTTTGACGACAAAGCGGACATTGCGCTGGAGCGTTTCAAGGACTCCAGGGCTACGGCCAAGTCCTTGGGCCTAAGCCAACGCCAGCAAACTTCCACTTTTCGCCTCTTTCGTGGCCTAGGAAGGGGCACCCCCACACGTCCAGCTAGCCACGGGCCACAGAGCCAACCTCAACGCAGTCGCGGACGTGGTAACCGCCATGGTGGTGCCGGGGGACAACAGCGAGGTCAGTCCACATGTGCCCCTGCAGCATCTGCCTCAAAGCATTCCTAGTCCGAGCTTTCAGGCCCATTCGACTCCAATAGGGGGCAGGGTTCGCCATCACCTCCTTAACTGGCGTCCCATCACATCAGACATGTGGGTGCTGCAAATAGTCCGAAGGGGCTATTCCCTCCCCTTCGAGGTGACCCCTCCAGCCATGCCACCGCATGACGGGAGATCACTTGCAACTTCTGCAGGAGGAAGTTATGGCCTTCTTGGCCAAGGGATCCATCGAGCTCGTTCCTGGGCCAGAAGTAGTACGTGGTTGCTACTCCCATTACTTTTTGGTACCCAAGAAGGGCAAAGGAGGCCTACGCCCTATCTTGGACCTCCGGAGCGTCAACGGCTTCCTCCGGAAGGAGAAGCTCAAGATGCTGACTTTAGCTCAGGTCCTTGCTGCCCTGGACCCTGGAGACTGGATGGTACGTTGAACTTGCAGGACGCTTATTTCCATATTCCTGTCCTGCCAACCCACCCGCGTTACCTGCGGTTCAAGGTAGACCACAAGCATTTTCAGTGTACCTTGCTCCCCTTCACCAGCGCCCCTTGAGTGTTCACGAAAGTGATGGTGGTGGTCGCAGATCATCTGCGCTGATCAGAGGTCTCAGTTTTCCCCTATCTTGACTGGTTGTTGAAGGCGGGCTCGCCCCAGACAGTCGTCAGCCACCTCCAGACCTCCTGCACCTGCTGGGGTTCTCCATCAATGTGCCGAAGTCACACCTGTACCCCTCTCAGAAGCTCCTCTTCATCGAAGCGGTTCTGGACTTGGCGCAGTTTTGGGTTTATCCTCCCGAACAGCGGGTTCGGGATATTCAGGCTCTGATTCCGATCCTTCTGCCTTTATCTTGAGTTTCGGTCTGGTTGACGCTGCGGCTTCTGGGGCTGATGGCCTCCTGCATCCTTCTGGTGCATCATGCCAGGTGGCGGACGCGGGCTCTGCAGTGGGACCTGAAGTTTCAGTGGGCCCAGCATCAGGGCAACCTGTCCGACCACGTCCGGATCTCCGAGGGCACTGCAAGACAGTTGCAGTGGTGGCTCACGGACCGCGATTGGATCAGTGGCAGATCCTTCTCCCTACCCCAACCGGAGCACATAGTAGTGACAGATGCGTCCCTCCTGGGCTGGAAGGGCCACATGGGAGAGGCGGAGATCAGAGGCCTCTGGTCTCCGGCGGAGTCCCGGCTCCACATCAACCTTCTGGTGCTGCGGGCGATCCGGCTTGCACTGAAAGCATTCCTTCCCTCTGTCCGGAGAAGTGTAGTGCATGTGTTCACGGACAACACCTCCGCCATGTGGTACTGCAACAAATAGGGCTGGGTGGGGTCGTGGACCCTTTGTGAGGAGGCTCTGCGCCTCTGGCAGTGGCTGAAACACCAGGGCACCACCCTGGTGGTTCAACACCTGGCAGGTTCCCTGAACGCCAGGGCGGACGAACTCAGCCGCCGGTGCATGATGGATCTGCACTTGGACGTAGCGCAAGGCCTCTTTCAGCAGTGGGGAGAGCCTTGGTTAGATCTATTCGCCAACGAAGAGAACACGTAATTTCATCAGTTCTGCGGGTTGGCATTTCCAAGGCGGCACTCGCTCGGAGACGCATTTCGTCGCGAGTGTAGCTGCGGTCTGTTGTACACCTTTCCGCCTATATCACTTCTGCCCAGAGTGCTGAAGATCAAGCGCGACGGGCCCCATGTCATCCGTGTGGCTCCAGACGGGGCACGAAGATACTGGTACCCCGAGCTACTCAGCATGTCAGTCGATCTCCCGATTTGTCTGCCTCTTCAGGAGGACCTTCTGTCGCAGCAGCAGGGGACGGTCCTCCACCCGAACCTGTCCAGTCTCCACCTACATGCACGGAGATTGAGCGGCTACAGTTGAGGCCATTTGACTTGCCTCCCGAAGTCTGTGATGTGATTCTGGCAGCCAGGCGTCCCTCCACAAAATCGGTATAGGCCTGCAGGTGGAACAAGTTTGTGGCATGGTGCACAGCAAAGGCTGTGGATCCTCTCTCTGCCCCCCTTTCAGAGGTTCTTCTCTTTCTTCTTTCTCTTGCCCAGCAGGGCTCTGCTCTGGGCACGGTCAAAGGCTCTGCCATTTCCGCCTTCTTGAGGCTTACTGATCAGCCTTCTATTTTCAAGTCCCCGGTTGTAAATAGATGTTCGAGGCATATGAGCTGCAGATCCTAGATTTAGCAATAGATCTCCACCTGGTGTTGGGCTCGGATGATTGCAGGTTGTTGTTGTCTTCTTGGAAGAAGTATTTTGTAGTCACGAGATAGGTGACTCCTCTCTTGGGCAATACTGCGCATGGTCATCGACTCCATCCTCAGATTGTTTTTTTCCGCCACTGGGTTCGAATGAAAGTTCAAACAAACTTCTTTCGACATCGAATAGACTTTCGACTTTACCAGCTACATTCCTGTGCGTCGACGCGGGCCGTTGGGCCCATCGGCTCCGTGCGGCCTACGCCTCATGGAAAGAACTCCATTCAAGAGATGCCCGGTATGTCGAGCAAAATTCCCTCATAGCGGCCGTCATGAGGTTTGCAACCTCTGTCTCTTGCCAGAACACGACGAGTCGACCTGCACATCCTGTGCCTCCTTCCGATCGAAGAAAGCAATTCAAGATCAGAGGGCCCGTCGACACGAAATCTTTGAAAAAGAGATCGTCGAAGAAGACTTCTCAGAGTATGAATATCCAATCGAAGATATCTCCGAGGACGAGGCTCCACTCGGCGCAGAGGAGGACTCGCCTGTTCTCCAAATAATATCAGGGGCAGTGGATTCGGGCGATTCGATCCCGTCTCGACAACCCGTGAGTACATCTGCCCCTGACCGACAGACATTACCCAAACAGAAGGCAACGGTCAGCACTCCGCCCATGGGGCCAAGTCGAGACCGACATTTACCCTCTAATGCCTCGCCTTCGGGCCCGGCTCCGAGGAAAGAGAATACGCCTTCCGATGCCTCGGCACCGAAGAAACACCATGTGCCAGTTACACCTCCTCCATTGGCACCAAAACATCCTTCGCCGCCAAAGGATTCGTCGGCACCGAACATAAAAAACCATTCGGCGCCCAAAGACAAAGACACTTCGGCACCCGTACCATCGGCGCCAAAGACAAAAACTGTACCAAACCTGAAAGCTTCGACTCCGAAATCTTCCGGTTCAAAAAACAAAGAGGGGAAGCCAGTTTCCGGCGCCACAGGCCCAGCAAAACCTATTTCCATGCCGAAACCTTTAATACCGGTACCGAAACCCCCAGATAAGCTAAACAACATTCGGCACCAAAAACATTGCCAAAAGAGACTACTACTCCTCATAAGGCAAAAAGTACTAAACGACCTCTATCGGCTCCTAAAAAATCGACGCCGAAGAAGATTATAGAAGAGGAAGAACTGTTTAGACCAGATCCTAGACAGAAAAAAGTCCATATTAATCCAAAAACTGTACATGTGGAAGCAATCCCTTATAAGAAGAGACCAGCAGACACACCACTTACACCTGTGGTCCCTGCCAAAAAAGACTGTGCAACTTCTCCAATGCACCCTTCCTCTCCTTCACCTTCTTCCACTCCTGTTACTCCATATGTAGAACCTATAACTTCTCCTATTTACTCTCCTGCATCATCACACCACACTGATGAGGAGTATGATTTGGGTGGAGGGGATGATGTTCCAGAACCACATACATACCCTTTAGATGAGGATGTTAACACAGAATACCCTAAGGATGATGAGGATGCATATCATTTTTCACCAAATAATGCACCAGACATCCCTGATCCTCAGTACTACCCAACAAAACCTTCCCCTACAGAGGACAGTATTGGTTTTAATCATTAGTTAAACAGAGCTGCACTTTACCATGGGGTTCCCATGCACTCTGATGCCATTGAGGAGGACTTCTTGTTAGACACTTTCGAACAGTCACAAACGTCTACCCAAATATTACCAATGATTAAGGGAGTCATAAAACATGCTCCAGAGATTTTTAAAGATCCAGTAAGGTGTAGGGTGTTAAATCCTAGAATAGAAAAAAAGTATAGGCCAGCACCAGCTGATCCAGTATACAATAAGGGTCATCTGCCACTAGACTCATTGATGGTGTCTAATGCGCGCAAAGGGGCCAATTCTCAAACTTCTGGGGACACACCCCCGCCTGACAAAGAGTCCAAGATCATTGATGTGTCAGGGAAACTAATTGCTGCACAAGCAACAAACATATGGCGCATAGCAAACACACAGGCTTTACTCTCACGCTACAACAGGGCTCATTACGATCAACTAGAAAAGCTAATGGAACACCTACCAGATCAACACAAGGATCTGGCAGCAGAACGTTTACAAGAAGGTAAATTAATTTCAAATGCCTCAATTAAATGTGCCCTAGATGTAGCTGACACAGCATCCAGAGCAGTGAACACTAGTGTTATTCTCAGGCGTCACGCATGGTTACGCATCTCGGGTTTTAAACCAGAGGTACAAACTACCATCCTAAACCAGCCCTTTAATCAGAAACAATTGTTCGGGCCGAAGGTAGATAATATATTAGAAAAGATTAAGAAGTACACAGATACCGCTTAGTCTATGGGCGCATTACAATACACTCAGACTAGAGGTTCTTTTCGCTGCTCCTCTTATAGAGGAGGCTCCAAGCAGACCGACGCAGACACAACATCTTTTAAAACACACAGGCAGACCTCCTCTAATAGAGCATTTTTTAGAGGAGGATACAGAGGGAATAACAACAAGGAAAGAGGTAGAGATAGTAACAACAACCGCTCCTCTCCCGCTCCTAAACAATGACTTCCCTCTGCCTCCCCTACAGCATTCCACTCCTGTGGGGGGCAGACTTTCACCGTTCCTACCTGTCTGGAACTCCATCACAAGAGACAGGTGGGTAAGACAAATTATCCAACATGGCTACTGCCTAGAACTCACAGCAACCCCCCCAAACATACCACCCAGGCAGCGTCCAATGTCTGCAGAGCACATAACTCTGCTTCAACAGGAAGTTCTAGCACTCCTACAAAAAGATGCTATTCAAGTAGTTCCATTAGAAGAACAAGGAGCAGGAGTCTACTCCCTGTACTTCCTAATTCCAAAGAAAGACGGGACCTTAAGACCGATTCTCGACCTCAGGCCACTCGATCACTACATTCAATCAAATCATTTTCACATGATCACTTTACAACAGGTACTCCCATTACTACAACAGGGAGATTTTTCTGTCCACACTAAACCCAAAGGATGCCTATTTTCACATTCCAGTACATACTGCGCACAGGAAGTATTTAAGGTTTGTCATACAAGGACAACACTATAAGTTCAAAGTCCTTCCATTCGGGGTTACAACAGCACCACAAGTGTTTACAGAGTGCTTAGCAGTAGTGGCGAATTGCTGCTGCCTGTTGAACTGCGAGGATCGCCTTCGACCTTTGTTTAACCAGGACCGCTGTTTTAAGTGAATTTCATTTAAAAGTGATCGAGGGCCTGCAAATCGCTTAAATACACAGAAAACTGAAGTATAGACTGTCTGTGCGTTTTCATCAGCAGCGCCACTTCCAAAGTCACACAGGGAGATATAAAATCAGTTGATCCCTGTCTTTACAGATGATTGTACTCATCGCTACCATCTACTTGAATTTGAGGCCCATTAAAACTCCATGAGCTTCATTTATCTATAAGAAAGCGTATTCATGATTTGATTTGTCTGTCCTGAGGATGGTCTCCATAACGCAAGTCTAGAGACCGAAACGTGGACTGCGCTTATGCCACTGCTTTTAATGATATAACTTGTAAATAGGTGGATAAGCTACAACAATTGCTGCAAATAGGCTGTTTTATTGATATTTTTTCCTATTGTAGCTTTTGCAACAAATGGTATACCCATGTATATTTTATTTTTGTTTTGTGAATAATTAAAACAAACAGAACTTTTCCATACACCCTGCTATTGCTCTCTCTTTTTATTACCGTTTGGTATTAGCTCTATTAGTTTAAAAACTTTGTCTGACACAAATTGTGCATCAGTGGTGTTAAATGCTTAGGACCACAAAATAATATATAATTTTGAATACTCTACAGTTCAACAAAACCCTTGACGGCACAATTACCCTTTCATACCTACCACCCAAGCCCTCAAGGGTATATTGGGTTGCTCATTCTTAGTTGACATAGCAGTAGTGGCAGCACATCTCAGAAGACAACAAATACATGTCTTCCCCTACCTAGACGACTGGCTCATAAAGGCAAGATCGTACAACCAGTGTGCACAACACACAAAGCAAACAATTCAAACACTGCACAACTTAGGGTTTACGATAAATTACACCAAGTCGCACCTAGAGCCTTCGCACGTTCATCAATATCTAGGAGCTACTATAAACACATCAGTAGCTCAAGCCTGTCTCAGTCAAGCCAGTATTCAAAGTATTCAGAACTTAGTCTCCCTTTTTCAATGCCAGCACTCTCTACAAGCCAGAGTGTTTATGAAATTAATTAGGATGATGGCATCTTGCATCTTCATAGTTCCCCACGCAAGACTGCAAATGCGTCCACTACAGGAATGTCTAGCACAACAGTGGAATCAGGCTCAAGGTCAGCTCACAGACCTGGTGTTGGTGGACAGCCGTACATATCGCTCTCTGCAATGGTGGAACACCAAAAATTTGACAAAGGGACGGCCATTCCTAGAACCTGTTCCACAAGTAGTGCTCACGACAGACGCATCCCTCACAGGATGGGGAGCCCATCTCCTGCATTATACCAGACAAGGTCAGTGGAACAATCAACAGAAACAGTTCCACATCAACCACTTAGAGCTGCTAGCAATTTTCCTAGCACTCAAAACTTTTCAAGTACAAATCTAAAACAAAGCTGTCCTAGTCCGAACGGACAATATGACAGCCAGGTACTACATATAAAAACAGGGGGGACACACTCTCTGCAACTGTCCCAACTTGCACAGAGCATCTGGAGATGGGCCATCCCTCAAAACGTACATCTGACAGTAGAACACCTTCCAGGAATTCACAACCAGATAGCAGATCTGTTGAGTCGACAGTCACAACATATTCACCAATGGGAGTTGCACCCACAAGTTCTTCAACCATTCTTCTAAATGTGGGGGCATCCACAAATAGACCTGTTTGCCACCCACGAGAGCACAAAATGCCCAACCTTCGCCGCCAGGTTTCCACACCCACGGTCGGAGGGGAATGCAATATGGATGAATTGGTCAGGCAGATTTGCGTAAGTTTTTCCGCCTCTCCCACTCATTCCACTAGTAGTACGCAAGCTCAGACAATAGTCCCTCAAACTGATACTAGTGACCCCTACATGGGCACGTCAACCGTGGTTTACCACGCTACTAGATCTCTCAATGGTTCCACATCAGAAATTACAGCTCACGCCAACCCTGTTAACACAGAACCATGGAGAAATAAGACACCCAGAACCAAGCCAACTGAATTTGGCGATCTGGCTCCTGAAGTCCTAGAGTTTGGTTACTTAAAGCTACCACCAGACTGTATGAATATAATTAAAGAAGCTAGAAGACCCACTACCAGAGCATGCTATGCTGCTAAGTGGAAACGTTTTGCAATATACTGAAACAACAATCACATTGATCCTTTGGACGTTTCCATCCAAAATATCATTTGCTACCTTCTACGTTTACAAAGGTCCAATTTGGCTTACTCTTCCATACGCTTGCATCAAGCAGCTATTGCAGCGTATTTAAAAAATAGACATCTATCTCTATTTAGAGTACCTGCAATAAAAGCATTTATGGAGGGATTAAAAAGAATCCTCCCACCCAGGTTACCACCTGCTCCAGTATGGAACCTAAATGTGGTCCTTACAAGACTCATGGGACATCCTTTGGAACCGTTACATAAATGTGAACTACAATTTCTAACATGGAAAACTGCTTTCCTTGTTGCCATTACCTCTCTCAGAAGAGTTAGTGAAATCCAAGCATTCACAACAGAAGAACCATTTTTTCAAATACGTCCTAACAAAGTGGTTCTTAGACCCAATCCAAAATTCCTACCAAAAGTGATTACTCCTTTTCACCTAAACCAATCAGTAGAGTTACCAGTGTTTTTTCAAAAACAGGACTCTGTTGCAGAAAGAGCTTTGCACACCCTAGATGTTAGAAGAGCTCTACTATATTACACAGACAGGACTAAATCCTTCAGAAAAACAAAACAACTCCTTCTCTCCCCCACACAAAGGCAATCCTATCTCTAAAGGAGGTATTGCTTGATGGATTGTTAAGTGTATTCAGATTCAGATTGGCTTTATTCGATTTTTGTATTTAAAATCATAAAAGCAACAATACATATTTATACAAATTACATTTCATCTAGCCATAAATAACATTTATCTTAAGATAGGATTAAATCATTATTATGAATCGGCTAATCATTGAATTACGATTTTTTAGAATATTTTTTAAAAATCCAGTCATCACCATAGTGCAAGTAACATTTCCCAGTTTCTGCAAACTAAGAAACGCAGGTCTGCATTGCCGCCAAGCACCTTGCCTCAGATACGGTTTAATCCATCTTTTTCGCTCCCTCTCGTACAGTTTACAAAACAGTACTACATAAAAGGTGGATTGCAGCGCCATGTTATCACAGGGGCAGGGAGGGAACTAAGGTTCTAGACCAATCATTTTTACTTGGAAATGTGACCAGTCGGTGAAATAAAGTAAACCTAAATCTGGTAAGAATGAATCGGTCAAAGCCCACGATACTCATGGTTAGATATGGTGGTTGTATTGTATAGGTGGTCAGTGACAATTGGTGATCAATTACTGTTTTCTTCGTTATCTCCCCTGCATATCTTAATAAGTCGAAATGGGCCATGCATAACCTCTTCAATTCTTTTTTCGAAACATTCCTAATTAAGTCCGAGTTACTAAGCTCAGGCCGTTGGAGGTCAGTTAGTGTTTTCCTAACATACTCAAGCCAGGCAATGCGCTTCGCATTATCTGGGCCCATGACATCCCTTATAATTTCCTGGTTTAGGCCGAGAGCTTCTGAGACCCATACTCTGCGCCAAAGCAGAATAGGTTGCATTTTAATCAGGTCTGTAATGTGGTCCATCCCTAATTTCGTATGACAATTAAACTGAGGTGCCCTTTGGGAGAGCTAACCAGTATCTAAAAAATGTTTTTTCTTCAACCTGTAACAATGATGTATCCTGGTATCCCTACATCCCTGCCCCATACAATGCGATTCTTCGGCATTTGGCAACATACATTTTTAGCATGATTTCAGTTTTTTTTTTACCCAACTTAGAGGAGAAGTTCTTCAGTGCTGCTATTGATCGTTTAAAAGATAGGGTTCTGTTCTTAACCTCATGTCCCCAGGTGCCAGAACAATCTATTAATACGCCCAAGTATGGGAAAGTTTTAATGTACTCAATTTCAAGTCCTGAAACTTTGAGGTATTTACAGGTAGCACCTTTGCCACAACGCATCATATATGATTTCTTTGCATTGATGTTAAGGCCCCTTGCTTCCATGAATTCTAAATATTTTGCAAGGGCCTTCTGTGCACCCACCTTCGTTCTTGCCATCAATACCGCGTCATCCGCGTACAAAGTGATACTATCTGCTTATTACCAAACCTTGGGGAGTCGATTTTGCTGGCCCCCAGTTCAACCTCAAGATTATTCGTGTAGAGGGAAAAGAGAAAAGGGGCCAGCACATAGCCTTGTCTTACTCCTTTTTCTATGGTAAAGGACCCCGTGCATTCCCCCTCAGCCCATGTCTTACTTTAGACGTTGCCGTAAAAAATAATACAATGGCTGGCTCAACTTCCATCTCCTCAAGTATTTGCCACAATTTAGTATGTATCACGCAATCAAAGGCGGCAGAGAGCTCGACAACAATTGCATAAAGAGATCCCTCTTTAGCCTGAGTATATTTCGCTTGAACCAAAAAAAAATGTAGGACCTGCTCTACGGTACCCATCCCTTCCCGGAAGCCATACTGCACGGGGCTTAAAATGCCATGCTCCTCGGCCCATGATTGCATTTTATTTAGGACCTCTCTCCCTACCATTTTCATAAGGGAGTCTAATAGGGATATTGGTCTATAATTAGATGGACTCTCCCTATCCCCCTTTTTGTATATTGGTATTATGACCGATTCCGACCAAGTACCAATAAAGCCTTTAGCACAACAAGCCTCAAGGACCCGTGTGCAAAGTGGGGCCCATAGATCTGTATTTCGTTTATAAATATCATTAGGGATCCCATCTGGTCCCGAGGCTTTATTATTTTTGCTGGCATGTAGTGCTAACTGTACTTCCTCAAGGGAAATCTCCATTGTTATTGGATGATGTCCACCCACTTTCAGCGGATACCCTCTTTCCTTGTCCTCATTCGTGGGTTGCCCCTGTGTATTTCTGTAGACCTTTGAGAAAAAATCGATCCAAGTGTATTCAAATATGCTATCACACGGCTAAACGTACACTAACAGTTCCTCCTAGAGCACACTCCACTCGCAAACTAGGAGCCTCTATGGCTTTCTTAGGAAACATACCATTAGAGGATATATGCAAGGCAGCAACATGGTCTTCAATACACATTATGTTGATGTGCAAGCCAAGCAGCAAGCTGCAGTAGGCCAAGCTATCCTTAAAACACTCTTTCAGTATGCTGCAACGGATACAAGCGACCACCGCCTGGGGAGACACTGCTGCACAATCGTTGCTAAATGTAGGATCTGCCACTCATATGCCTCGAACGGAAAATGCTACTTATCAGTATGCATCTGTTCTTGCCATGTAGAGCTGCAGAATCCTACATGCCCTCCCGCCTCCCCGGGACTTGTATCCGTTCCAGTACTCATCTTACTTAGATGCACACGCATGGGCATCCTTTTCTCTTTACTTCTATTAGCTCCATCATTTCCCATCATGGCGAAAAACAATCTGAGGATGGAGTCGATGACCATGCGCAGTATTGCCCAAGGGAGGAGTCTCCTATCTCGTGACTACAAAAGACTACTTCCAAGAAGACAACAACAACCTGCAATCATCCGAGCCCAACACCAGGTGACGATCTATTGCTAAATGTAGGATTCTGCAGCTCTACATGCCAAGAACAGATGCATACTGGTAAGTAGCATTTTCCTTCTGAAAGGCATCATGCACATGTTTCTTTCTGTTCCTTTTGTGATGCCTCAGTGGGACTTGAACCTTGTTCTAACCTATTTGATGTGCGCTGCTTTCCAGCCACTTCACAATTGCACATCTACGCCTTCTGACTCTTAAGAAGGCATTCCTGGTTGCCATCACCTCTGCCAGAAGAGTGAGTGAGCTAGCTCTAGGCTCTATCTCCTAAGCCTCCTTTCCTCTGTCCATCCGGACCAAGTTGTATTGAGAACTCGTCCTTCTTTCCTCCTTCCTTCTTTTCTGTCCAAGGTGGACAGCCTTTCATATCGGGCAGTCCAACACCTTTCCCACCTTCTTTCCGCCTCCGCATCCTACCAAGGAGGAAGAGAGGCTCCACCGTCTGGACCCAAAACGTGCACTCTCGTTCTATCTAGACTGCACACGCCAGTTCCGCGTGGACGACCAGCTCTTTGTTGGTTACGTGGGTGCTAAGAAGGGGCGGGCGGTGCACAAACGGACCATCTCTCGGTGGGTCGTGTTGTGCATCAAGGTCTGTTATTCCTTGGCAAAAATGGAGCCTCCTGTTGGGCTCAGAGCCAATTCTACTCGGGCCACGGCGGCTTCTACTGCCCTGGGTCGGAGAGTCCCATAGCAGCACATCAGTCAGGCAGCTATGTGGGCTTCGCTGCACACGTTCGCTAAACACTACTGCCTGGACAGCCAAGTCCGGAGAGATGGCTTTTTCGGCCGTTACGTTCTCCAGGACTTTCTGGTGTGATCTTAGTTCGCAGACCCACCACTGGGGTTGGTATTGCTGGGGTATCTATTCTAAGGTAAGGAATCTAACACTAACCCGTTTCTTTCAGATGCACAAGTTACTTACCTTCGGTAACGATATATCTGTAAGAAACAGTAGTTAGTGTTTGATTCCTTACTGCCCCACTCATCCTCTCCATTCTGCGATCCGATTTCTAGGGTTAAGGTTTCTCCTTTGAGGGCCCTAGTTTCATGTCACCAGTGTCGGTCTCTGGCATGGCTCTGCGTTCCTGGCGCAGAAAGCTATGTACAAGAACTGACGTCAGTGCGTGAGGGCGGCGTCTAAGTACTCCGACATCATCCCGGCGATCACATCGCCGACGGCCGACGCGGAGCCGCAGATGACGCCTACCGACGCACAGGGGTACTGCTACGCAAAACTTTCCGGATCCAATGAGTGACGCCTGGGGATATTCTAAGGTAAGGAATCTAACACTAACTACTGTTTCTTACAGATATATTGTTACCGAAGGTAAGTAACGTTCGAAGCATATGGGCTGCTGAATTCATATCTGTGCATAGATAGCCGCCTAGTGTTGGGTCCGGATGATTGCACATTGTTGTCCTGGAAGAGTCTTCGAAGTATCACGAGATAGGTGGCTCCTCCCCTGGACTACAGTGCACATGGGCATCCACTCCATCCTTAGATTGTTTTTTTCTGCCATTGGGTTCGGATGTATATTTGTTAACTCAAGTTCCGAATCGATAAAAAAAACTTTATTTTTGGCCAAAAGGCCTTTAGTTATCGTCGGTATTGTCTTTGCGATCGGTGCCCAGTTCTTGTTCCAGCTCTGTTCCCCAGCCGGACATCCAGAGGAGCCGCGTGGCTTTTCGGCACTGAAGGCCCAGTCGACGCCAGAGGCCTTATCGACGATCCATTATGGAACGGAGCCCGTTCAAGAGATGTCCCGTTTGCAACTCCAAGTATCCTCACATCGATGTCCACCCGGTGTGCAACAAGTGCCTGTCTTCAGATCACGATGAAGCCAGCTGTATGGCTTGTTCTCGGTTCCGCTCCAAGAAGACGATTCGCCTTCGACGCGCAGCGCGGAAGGAGGCCCAGCAGACTGCTCCTGACCCGGTGAACATCTTCGATGACGAGGAAGATGAGGGAGTTGAGCAGGAAGTTCGAGAGAACCTGTCTGATCCTGCATCGGAGATCGACTCCAGCTACGACGCAGATGTGGAAATGGTCGATAAGGAAGACGTAGTCGACGAGGTAGGAGACGACGATGAGGCCTTTGGGGCCGTGGAAGATAGCTCGAGCGAGGAGCTAGGCCCAACCGTTGGTACGGGGGCCGAGACTGAAACACTCGATAAGGCTCAGGTCGAAGGATCGCCACATGGCCTTACCCGAGATCGAACGCTTGGTTCTACAGCCTCGACTCCAGGCCCGGCTACGGACATTTCCAACGAGCCATCGGTTGACCGATCGAAATCGAAACCAAAAGCATCGGTGTCTACAAAACCGAAAGCACCGGAAACAAAATCGAAACCGAAAGTCTGTATTGCTTTGGTCGGATCGAAGGCTTCTGAACCATCGGCACCGACGAAACAGAAGATTGTTATTGACCCGGGGAGGTCGCTAAAGAGTGTCGAGCCGAAGGCCGGGGCACCGAAGAAATTGGTCAAGGACGTCGACCCAAAGAAATCGGCGCCGAAGGCAGTCGACACAAACAAGGGACTCGAAACTCGGGACGTTCTCGATCCTAAACGTCGACTCGACAAGGCTAATGGCAGTAAAGACCTCGAGTCCACAACTGGCAGTGGCTCGAAAGAACCCGTCGAGTCAACACAGCCATCCGCCTCTTTTTCGAAGCAGGTGTCGGACTCGCAGCAACGCATTAAGGAGAAGGCTATTGCTGTCGGACCGAAGGCCACTCCACCTGCGAAGCCAGTCAGTAAACCTCCGAGGTTGTCTGCACCGATTCAGTTCACACTGCCGCCGAAAGTGGTACCTAAGGCGTTCGCCCCTAAGACGGGCGTCGAAGCGACCAAGAAGGTGTCCATGGGGCCAAAGCCTACAACTACGAAAGTGGCCACTGAGCATCGACAGCCTCCGCAGGAAGATCAGTCGAGGCAATTCATCGACACTGAGACTGGTAGACTTTCCATTTTCAAGCGAAAGATCGCCCCAGAACAGCCTGTGGAGTCATATAAAATTACATTAAAGAAAAAGAGGGATTCTGCTACGTCACCTCTTCTTTTTGAATCTATACAACCACATGGACAAGACACTGCTCCTGTCTCACCCACATACTCCGATGTGGATGTAGGGGATGGTGACAATGAGGATTACGGTTATCCTGTAGACACTGATCCAGAAGATCACACTGAACCCTGGACAGACGCTGCTGACCCAGGGCATCCACAAACTGCCCCAGACAGTCATGTCTATGCTATTAAGACCTCACCTACAGAAGACACGGCTGCGTTTAATGCACTTATTGAGAGGGCAGCAAAAAATAATGATGTCCAACTCCATGCTGACCGTATTGAAGAGGATTTTTTGTTTGTTTGACACCTTCTCGACCTCCGAGAGAACTGTCAAGACTCTACCCATGCTAAAGGGTGTCCTGAAACATGCTGGAGACATTTTTAAAGAGACCACAAGAGCAAGGGTAATAAACCCCAGAATTGAGAAGAAATACAAACCAGCACCTGTGGACCCTACGTATATCAAGGGACAGTTGCAGTTGGACTCTCTGGTTGTTTCCAATGCCCGGAAAAGGGCGAACTTGCAAACAACGGGTGATGCTCCTCCCCCTGATAAAGAATCTAGAGTGCTAGAAGCATCAGGGTAAAGGGTGGCCGCTCAAGCGGCCAATATCTGGCGAATCTCCAACACACAGGCACTCTTAGCCAGATATGACAGGGCTCATTATGATACACTTGAAACCCTGTTACAACACTTGCCAGATGAGTATAAGGAGGCAGCAGAGATGCTAATACAAGAAGGGAAACATCAAACGCGTCTATTAAGTGTGCGCTGGACGCAGCGGACACTGCAGCCAGGGCGATTAATACAAGTGTGATGTTACGGTGACATGCCTGGCTGAGAATCTCCGGTTTCAAGCCCGAGATACAAACCACCATACTCAATCAGCCTGTTAACCCTGATCACTTATTGGCCCAGAGGTGGACACCACCTTGGAAAAGATTAAGAAGGACACGAAGACTGCGAAGTCTATGGAGGCTCTACAGTCGCAGCAGTTCAGGGGTGGTTCTTTCCGTCGCTCCAACAATAGAGGAGCGTTCAGAGGCCAGCTGACCCAGCAGACGCAATACAGTAAAGGAGGCACGTAGACCACCTACAACAAACACAGTAGGGGTGGCTATCGTGTAAACCGCACCAAGGGCAGAGGTCGTGGAAACAACAGCTCCCGATCCTCCGCCCCTAACAAACAGTGACATCTTGTCACTGCCCCCCGACCATACCACACCGGTCGGGGGGAGACTATACCAGTTCCTGCCGGTCTGGACATCCATCACTACGACAGGTGGGTGAGGCAGCTTATCCAGTCCGGTTAACATACCCCCAATATACCGTCCTATGTCCACAGAGCATTTACAATTATTGCAGCAGGAGGTAGTCAGCATGCTGCAAAAAGGAGCCATAGAGCTCGTGCCTGTGGAAGAAAAAGGTACAGGGGTGTACTCTCTGTACTTCTTGATCCCAAAAAAGGACGGGTCCCTCAGACCCATACTGGACCTCAGGCCCCTAAACCAGTACATTCTATCAGAACACTTTCACACGCTAACATTACAGCAGGTTCTACCGTTACTCAGTCAGGGAGATTTCCTCGCAACATTAGATCTAAAGGATGCATATTTCCATATACCGCTACACCCATCACACAGGAAATACCTCAGGTTCACCATTCAGGATCAGCATTATCAGTTCAAGGTCCTCCCTTTCGGAGTGACGACAGCGCCCAGGGTGTTTACCAAGTGCCTGGCGACAGTGGCTGCACATCTAAGGAGACAGAACGTTCACGTCTACCCTTATCTGGACGACTGGCTTATCCAGGCAAAGTCGGCCCAGCTATGTGCCGCCCACATGTCCCACACCATTCACCTTTTTCACGATCTGGGGTTTTCACTGAATTATCCAAAGTCCCACCTTCAGCCGCCCACGTACGGCAGTATCTGGGTGCGACAATAGATACTCTGGCAGCCAAAGCACAGCCAAATTCAGTGAGAATCAACAGCATGCAATTGCTGATACGACAATTCAAGTCACAACACTCGCTTCCGGCATGGGTGTTCATGCAGTTGGTAGGCATGATGGCCTCCTGCATCTTCATAGTCCCGCACGCGAGACTACACATGCGTCCGCTTCAGGAGTGCTTAGCACGTCAGTGGAATCAGGCTCACGGACAATTGAAAGACCTAGTGTTGGTGACCGGTCGTGCATACAACTCTCTGCATTGGTGGAATCCACAAAACCTTTGCAGGGGCCGACCGTTCCAGGAGCCTGTGCCACAGATTATACAGACGACGGACGCATCTCTCCAGGGATGGGGAGCTCATGTACTCCACTACACGGTGCAGGGACTATGGACAGCACGGCAGAGGAAGATGCACATCAACCTTCTGGAACTGATGGCTATCTTCATGGCGATGAAAGCATTCAAAGTACATTTCTGCAACAAGGTTGTGTTGATCCGGACGGACAACATCACGGCCATGTACTACATACAGGAGCAGGGAGGTACACACTCTCCACAGTTGTCTCATCTGGCTCAGAGCATGTGGAAGTCGGCAATTCAGAGAAACATCTTCCTCATGGCGGAACACCTCCCGGGCAAGGACAATCAGATGGCGGACCTGCTCAGCAGGTACAGCCACCAGATACACGAGTGGGAGATACATCCATCAGTACTCCAACCGTACTTCCAGCAGTGGGGTCATCCAGTGATAGACCTGTTCGTCACAAGGGAAAACGCCAAATGCCAAAGCTTTGCCCCCAGGTTCGCAGGGAAATGCGATATGGATGAACTGGTCAGGCATATTTACGTACGCTTTTCCCCCAGCACCACTGATACCGTTGGTGGCACGCAAGCTGAAGCAACACTCAATGACTCTCATCCTGGTTGCTCCAACGTGGGCATGCTAACCATGGTACACCACGTTTCTAGAACTCTCCGTGGTACCGCATCAAAGGCTACACCTCACACCCAGGCTTTTGACGCAGAGCCATGGCTACATTCAGCATCCAGATCCGCAACAGCTCAACCTGGCGATCTGGCTCCTGAGGTCTTAGAATTTGGCTACCTCAACCTGCCTCCTGACTATGGATATCATAAGGGAGGCAAGAAAGCCCACTACTAGAGCATGTTATGCGGAAAAATGGAAGCGGTTTGTCATTTATTGTGCCAACCACAACATTAATCCGCTAGATGCATCTACTCACGACATCATCTGTTATCTGTTACATCTATACAAATGCAATCTGGCCTATGCTTCCATTCGTATACATTTGTCCGCTATGGCAACTTCTCTCCAAAACAGGCAGCATCTCTCACTTTTCAGAGTGCCTGCCATCAAAGCTTTTCTGGAGGGACTCAAATGAGTTATTCCTCCCAGACACCCACCAGCGCCTGTATGGAACCTAAATGTGGTCCTCACCAGACTGATGGGTCCACCGTTTGAGCCTCTACACTCATGCGAGATACAATTCTTGACGTGGAAAGTTGCTTTCCTAATAGCAATCACATTGCTACGACGAGTTAGTGAACTTCAAGCACTAACTATTCAGGAGCCATCCCTACAGATTCACTCCAACAGGGTGGTACTACGCACTAACCCTAAGTTTCTGCCTAAAGTGGTTTCACAGTTCCATATGAATCAAACTATAGAACTGCCAGTGTTCTTCCAGAATCCTGAGTCAGTGGCAGAGAGAATGCTCCACACACTAGACGTCAAAAGAGCTCTAATGTACTACATAGACAGGACAAAAGATTTTAGGAAAACGAAACAGCTGTTTGTTGCCTTTTCGCCACAACACAAAGGCAACCCCATTTCAAAAGCAGGCATAGCCAGGTGGATCGTTAAGTGCATACAGATTTGCTATCAAAAGGCTAAGCGCACATTAACGGTTCCCCCGAGAGCCCACTCCACGCGAAAGTTGGGGGGCCTCCATGGCTTTCCTTGGAAACATTCCTTTAGAAGAAATCTGTAGAGCAGCCACATGGTCTACCATACACACATTTACAAAACACTACTGCGTAGATGTGCACTCCAAACAGCAGGCAGCTGTAGGGCAGGCTGTTCTAAAAACACTTTTTCAGGCTGCTGCAGCTGACACGGGCGGCCGCCGCAAATGGAGGGACTGCTATATATTCTATGCACAGATATGAATTCAGCAGCCCACATGCCTCGAACCGAATATTCTACTTACCAGTATGCATCTGTTCTTGGCATGTAGGGCTGCTGACATTCATATCGCCCGCCCTCCTCCCCGGCGCCTGTAGCGGCTGCAGCACTCAGAATTACTCTTAGCATGGTCATCACTTACTGTATTACACTCCATCTTTGCCACAATGGCGAAAAACAATCTAAGGATGGAGTGGATGCCCATGCGCACTGTAGTCCAGGGGAGGAGCCACCTATCTCGTGATACTTCGAAGACTCTTCCAGGACAACAATGTGCAATCATCCGGACCCAACACTAGGCGGCGATCTATGCACAGATATTAATGTCAGCAGCCCTACATGCCAAGAACAGATGCATACTGGTAAGTAGCATATTCGTTGTGCTTTTGTTATGCAGGCGATTTTTAAGGAATATTTGTTTGTTTTAAAAATCTACACTTAGAAGAAATTTTGGTAAAAACCAAGCAATGTAATCCTATAGAAGAAAACCAAGTTAACTGTAAGTCAGTTATATTTACTTTTTAGGGTCAGTGCTGGGCACCAAAATACAGCACTGGGATCTCTCCTGATAACAGATGAGTAATTTCGTTTTCGTTGATCGGATGATTTTTTGTGAATATTTTAAAGTATTAAAACTACACTTTCCAAGTGAAACCAGCCAATGTTACCCTATGGAGAAAATCAAGTTAACAGTCTTTGGGTAAGTACTCGACTGGCAGAGTTAAGGTTCTTGGGCAAGACGTAAGTACAGTCGTTACACCCTCAGGGGCACAGGGTCAGCCGGGTGCAGAGTGAGTAGGCCCAATGTATATAGAGGATAGGGGGCCTTTGGTTGGTGGCTGCTAGCAGGAAGGCCACGCGGCTGTGGGAGCTGAGATCCTGGTACTTACACAGTGCAAGTGGGGAAGTAGGATAGGACTGATGCTGCACTTCCATGGCACTGGAATCAAGCTATCCTGGCTGATGAGGCCTTAAAGCCAGAAACCGGTCCTAGAATGCTTGTTTCCAGTCCAGGGAGGACCTGACTTGGCAGTTCTGCTGGGCTGTTCCTGTGGGGCACAGGTTCAAGACTAATTTGCATATGGCTGGATTCAAACTGGAACGGCATGGTGAGCAAAAAAACGAGGGATTTAGACCCAGATCCCCGTCCTGGGGTGAATGTTGGACATTGTTCTGTAATCTGTCCCTCAACTGTTGCTGGATTTGTGGTCACAGTCGCCGGGGGATGTCCTCGTGGTCCTTGTTCACTCAGGCACAGGCCGGGCTCGGCGGGTGCAGAGTGTGCTGGATTCGCGGTTCTTGGCTGGCACCAGGGGTTGTTGCTGTTTGAGCAGAAGCACTGCTCGTGGGAGTCCCAGTCTTTAGATGAGCAAGGCAGTCAGGTCCTCCAGGGTTTTCGAGGTTGCTGACCACAGCAGACGCTGGTGTTTAGTAGATAGCAGGTTCGAGGGTAGACAGGCCTGTAGTGCTGGGGTCAAGTCAGTTGGTGTCGTCCTCTTGTTAGCAGCTGCACGGCAGGTCTCCGTTCTTCTTGTTTCAAAATCGGGATCTGAGGAAGGAAGGTTCAGGGTGTCCCTAATTATTACATTTTGGGGTGTTACAGGTAGGGCAAGGACAGGGATCAAAGGATCCCTTTCCTAGGGTGAGTACACCCCCGCTATCCTGCCACTCTCCAGTGGGAGGGGGGCGGGAGCCTAGCTCTGATTAGCTAGGGCTCCCAATTCTCAAAATGGCGAGAGCCCGGAGTTGTGCTTTATCTCGCCTTCCCCACCTGAGGGGTGGGGTTGGCAGAGGCTGGCACACCCGCAAAAACAACAATTGATGGACGGAATGTTGCACAATGTCAAAACATTCACCCCCAGTCACAGATCTGGGTTTAATCCATCGGTATTTTGCTCACCACCCAGACAGACCTGGGTTAAAACGCCACTGGAGTCAAGCTATCCTGGCGGAAGAGGGCTGATAGCCAGAAACCGGCCATCTCTGAACTACGGTGGTGTGGTGAGCAAAATAACGATGGTTTAAACCCTGATCTGTGACTGGGGGTGAATGTTTTGCCTTTGTGCAACATTCCGTCCATCAATTGTTGTTTTTGCATTTGTCACCCCCAGTGGGATGGGTATGTTCAGACGTGAGTCCCGTGCTCACTATGCCACTGGAGTCAAGCTATCCTGGCTGAAGACGGCTGATAGCCAGAAACCGGTCCTAATTATGCTTGATTCCGGTCCAGGGAAGACATAGCTTGGCAGTTCGGGCTGGACTGTTCCCATGAGGCACAGGGCCAAGACTGATTTGCATATGGCCATGTCTGAACTGGGGTGACTTGGTGAGCAAAATAACGATGGTTTAAACCCAGATCTGTGACTGGGGGTGAATGTTTTGTCATAGTGCAACATTCCGTCCATCATCTTGTGTGAGAGGCTGGCACACACCCTTTCCTCACTTTGTTTTTCCCGCCTGTCTTCCTGCCAGAGTGGGGGTCAGTTGCTGAGTACAGCAAGTGACCTGGAGAAGCTCACAAAGGCGGCATACCTTTGAAGCTTCCCCTGCCCATCTTGGGGGAGGAGGCCTAGCACCTCGCCCCAGGATGTGCATTGTTGCAGGCCCATGAGAGCGGATGGCTCTCGACGCATGGGTCCAGCAACATGTCTGCTCGGTGGCAGCCTAGGCAGCCTCTCAGTCAGGATGCTGGTTGTGGGTTAGTTTCAGGTGGCAACTCTAAGTTGCCTTCTGTAGTGCACTTTATATTAAATTCCACATTGGCATCATTGTGGATTTAATGTGCTGAGACATTAGATACCAAACTTCCCAGTCTTCAGTGTAGCCATCATGGTGCTGTGGAGTTCGTGATGACGACCTCCCAGCACCATATACTCTTAATGGCTGCACACTAACAGTGCCCTGGAATGGACCTGGGTACTGTAGGGGTACAGGGTTCATGCCCTTGTACCCACACCACTGGCATAGGGCACCCAGCTAGAGGGGTGACTGAGGCCAGGGCAGTGTGTTCTGGGCATGGCACACAGGGATGTGTGCCATGTTGACTCTGTGGTTTGTTCTGCACCAAGACACTCAGCGTGCAAAGGCAGTGTGTGGATGTCAGGGTACAGGGCCTCTAAGGGTTTTCACAATATGTGCTGCCACCCTTGGGGGCCTTTTCTGGTCAAAATGCCCTGGCTATCTAGGATACTATTTACCAGGGGCTGACCTGTGGCCAGAGATGCAAATTGGGTTTAGGTTTCAATACAGTTTTAGGGAAGGAACACAGGCCCTGGGCACCTGATTGGCAGGAGCCCAGGGCACAGTCAGTCAAAGCACATCAGCAATTCAGCAGAAAGTGGGGACATACCATGCAAGAAAGATGGCAATTTCTCACAGGCGGACTCTGCGCTTGAGCGCTTACAGGATTCTAGGGCTATGACCAGGTCCTTGGGCTTCACAGTAATTTCTCGACCCAGAGAATGCCTTTCGCCCCTATTATGACCACGTTCAACCCAGTCTAGCCACCGGGTCATGGAAGCTGCCCATCCTATGCGTGACTGCGGACGTCAGACCCAGAGACTTGGTTCTGGGGCCAGCGGATGGGTTAGTTCACCCATAACCCCCCTGCAGCAGTCTCCAAACCCTCTTAGTCTGACCTTTCAGAGCCACCAGAGGCCAGTGAGCGGCAGGATTCGCCATCACCTCCCCCTCTGGCAGAACTTCACGTTGGACAGTTGGGATTTGCAGATAGTCTGAAGGGGCTGCTCCTTCCCCTTTGAGACAACCCCTGCCTCCATGCCTCAACCTTTCATCACATGTTGGAGGATCACTGGGTCCACTTCTGTCAGGAAGTTGCAGCTCTCTTGGCCAATGGAGCTGTCAAAGGTCCCCGTGCCAGAAGTAGGTTATGGGTGCTACTCCCACTACTTTATGGTACCAAGAATGACAAAAGCCTTCTTCCTATCTTAAACCTCAGTGCCCTCGACTCTTTCCTTCGGAAAGAGAAGTTCAAAATGCTCACGTTATATAAGGTCCTGTCTGGCCTCGACCCCGGAGACAAGATGGTCGTGTTGAACTTGCAGGATGCATATTTCCATATCCCCGTCCTGCCAGCCCACAGCCGTTACCTGCTGTTTACGGTGGCCTACGAGTATTTTCTGTTTACCGTGCTCCCCTTTGACCTTACCAGCGCCCCTTGGGTGTTCACGAAAGTGGTTGCAGCTCATCTGCACAGATCAGATGTTCCAGTCTTCCCCTATCTTGATGACTAGCTGTTGAAGGCAGACTCGCCCAAGGCTGTCGTCTCATACCTCCAGAGTACGGCGAACCTCCTGCTTTCGCTGGGGTTCACTATCAATGTGCCAAAGTCACAACTGACTAACACTCAGAAGTTCCCTTTCATCGGAGCAGCTCTGGATGCAGCCCAGTTTCGGGCTCATCATCCTGAGCACCGAGTCCGGGATATTCGGGCTTCGATACCGATGTTTCAGCCTCTATCCTGGATTTCGGTGAGAATGACCCAGAGGCTACTGTGCCACAATGGCGAAAAACAATCAAAGGATGGAGTGGATGCCCATGCGCACTGTAGTGGATGATGCCAGGTGGCATATGTGGGCTCTGCGTTGGGACCTTAAATTCCAGTGGGCTCCGTATCAGGGAGTCTTTCTGATGCCGTCCAGATCTAGGAGGGGACTGCACGTCAATTGCTGTGGTGGCTCACGAGCCAGGATTGGGTCAGCGGCAGATCCCTCTACCTTCACCAACCAGTTCACAGTTGAGATGGATGTGTCACTTTAGGGATGGGGCGACCACCTGGGAGAGGCGGAGTTCAGGAGTCTCTGGCATAGCCTGGTCTCCACATCAACCATTTGGAACTCCGGGCGATCTGTCTTGCACTGAAGGCATTCCTTCCTTCTGTCAAGGGAAGAGTGGTGTAAGTGTTGACAGACCACACCACCGTCATGCAGTACTGCAACAAACAGGGCGGGTGGGATCGTGGGCCTTATGTCAAGAGGCTCTTGGCCTTTGGACATTGCTGGAACATCAGGGTAAATCCCTGGTGGTTGAACACCTGGCAGGTTCTCTGAACACCAGGACGGACAAACTCAGCTATCTGATAGACATTGTCTTGCCGCAGATTCCTTAACTTAGGATCTCCACAGGCGTCAGACTGGATCCGGAATTTTTTTTCTAGCAGCACCTTGGCGCGCCGGGGGACGGCGCCACATGACCCAAACCTGACGTCGTCCAGGTACTTGACATCAGCGAGGTCATATAAGTCCCTCCTGGCGTACTGACGTCAGTTCCCTTCTTTTCTATGTGCAACGTGGATCCGGAGTAAGCGGTTCCTCTGGCCTGTTTTCAGGCCCCTTTTTGACGCTTTGCGTCTGTAACAGTGTGCGATGCCTTCGGGCTTTAAAACTTGTACCTCCTGTTCGCGGCAAATGCCCGCGACGGGTCCACACCTTTTCTGTATGTGGTGTCTCCGCAAACGCCACGACTCGACGGATTGCGACGGCTGCCAACACCTCAAGCCGAAGTCCCGATGAGAGCGCCAGATAAAGCTGCTTTCGGCTCGCCTGTCTCAGTCGGAGTAGTCTTGACATCCGGCCTCCTCTGCGGCAGGTTCCTCTGGTAGTGGTTTCCAGTTACGAGGTGGTCGCCTACTGGGGCCCACGTACATCATTCTCCTCTTGTGGGTAAATCGCGGTGCATGCCGCCGAGGTCCTTGACCTCACTTCCCTCTGTTGTTGAGGGCGCTAGTTCCCGTAACACCTCCGGACGAGCGCCCGGGTGAGACGCCTCTCCCCTATTAGCCTTATCCGGGCGCGTGGGCGACTCTGACCCAAATGGAGGGGCTTAAGCCGTTGCCTTGCAGGCCTTCCTTGGGTTCTCTCCTCTCACTGGGGCATCCTCTGTGCCCTGTGCCTCTTCTACATACGGGGTCTCTGAGTAATCGCGGGCGGGTTCGCCCTTGGTGCCGAATGAGCCTTTGCCCTCTAGGACGCCGGATTGTTGGCTCCTCTCTGGAGGCTTCCAGGGAGAGTTTGGTGTCGCCTTCACGATCTGTCCTTGCCTACACCCCCCCCCCACCCCCCCCGATGGACTCCCCCCAGCCCACCCCCGAATTTGTTGACCGGGCAGTATCCCATCAGGACCCTCATTCGTCAATGGAGCTTCCTTCATTTGGGCATTGGTTGCACCCTCAGTTTCTTGGACAGCCTCCGTGGGGTGGAAGACTAAGTTTACAGCCCTCACCTACGGATGAGTTGCTGTCCCCTCCTTGGTGGGCTACCGAGGCCGGTGTGGCGTTCATTAGATTGGTCTCCTTAGCTGCTCGTGTTCTAAGCATACAACCCGCTTCGGTCCCTGTGGACCCTCTGCTAGATATCCTCCACCACGGGTCGAGGAATGTGGAGCCGCTTCTTCCCTTTGAAGCTGCTCTTTATGACGTTCTTTTGGGCACCTGGGCTCGGCCAGCTTCTGGTGATCCGGTGACTCGTTCTGTCTCGCACCGCCACCGTCCTGCTCCACATGATCATGTTTGCTTATTTGTTTACCCAGACGTGCAGGGGTTTGGTCTGCAAACTGCCATCATTTCCTTGCCTCAGCTAATTCTTCATCCCTCTCGGGAGTCCCGATGGCTGGAGTCGTGGGGCCGTAACATCTTCGCCTCCACTAGCGCCGCCCTTTGTTCACTTAATACAGTGTGTGTCTTGGCTCGGGCTACCTCTGCAGAGTCTCTTATTTCGGCCACCTCAGAAGGCGCTCGTGTTGACTTCCATCATCTTCTCCGGGATGGCCGCGACCTTGCTGAATTTACCATCTGCTCGGCCTTCGATACTGCTAATTCCTCAGGCCGAGCTATGGCTGGTTTGGTTGCATTACGGCGCCATGCTTGGTTGTGGGATAGCGTCTCCCCGGAGAATATCCGGGAGCGCCTTGTTGATCTACCATTTGAAGGGGGCCTTTTGTTTGATGCCCACGCCGAATCGAGTGTTCAGCGCCTACTTGCGGGCTTTCGCTCTCCCCAGAAGTCTTCTTTTCACATGTTCTGGGGTCGTTACCCTTTGATTTAGCATCCTTCAGATGCATTATGCGTTTTAAGCTGGCAGTAAGCCT